>NC_092875.1:369638232-370238232 GCF_028372415.1 Notamacropus eugenii
AGGTGAGAAGTCTAAGGGTGAACTGAACTTTCAGGTTTTCTGTGGCATGGTAGAGGAAATCTGGACAGTAAGGAGTGCAAGTTGGACAGGAGGGTGAGTGTGCATATCCACATTCATGGGAAGTACAACTTTCTTGGCAAATATTTTCGTAGCCTATAATCTCATAAAATGCTCTGGAAGGACTCATCAAATTGAACATGAGTTATTTTGATCAACATCCATACTACATGTAGATTAGGAAACAGACCTGGACAAATAAAGTGACTTAACTGGGGATACAGTGAATGACAACTCCAAAATTGAGAGCTAAGTTTTCTGAATCCAAATCCAAGTCTTTACACTTCTTCTTGTAAGGAGGGTAATTCTTTTATACATTTAATAATGGACCCAAATATAACTATTTGGCAAATTACATTTTCCAACACTAGATTTGCAAAAAACTGGCTATACTTGTAGGACCCAGCTTTACCACACTGCTTTAGATAGCCTTGCTACATATCTTTATAATATTTCTGAAGTCTGAAATGCTTGTAGTTGCCTCACTTCTGCTTTGCAGTTGGGGAGTATTTTGATGTCACCCATTTCCCCATGTGTTTGCGTAATGTAGCTGTTTTGTAACAAACATTTCATAATTACTTGTAGGTGGACTACCTTCTGCCTTAGGGAAGAACGTGGATTTGGTCTGGGGCTACGTAGGTTAGCTAGCTAAGCTGCCTTGGGTGCAGTATTCAGGGAGAGTGCGTTACTTTTCAATACTGCTTGCTTCAATAAATCCAAGATCTTTCAAAAAAAAATTTTAGAGCATACTACCTCACCTGACATGTACAGTATATAGTCTTTGACATGTTTGGGCCAAAAAGTAAGTTCATCACTCTGAGACAACCATTTTGAGCCTTTTCAGACTTAGCTAACATGGTCCTCAGATGACAGGCAGCCAATTAGAGGCCTGGACTTAATACCTTCCAGCTTGTTAAGAACATGCTAGAGCTTGCATTCCACAGGTGTAGCCTTACTATTTGGGATCATCTCCATGCTGTGTCAAGGCTTGGCACTGGAACTTAAAAAAGACAAATAACCGCGTTTTTAATGCCAGTAGATTTCATTTTCTGTATCACATAGGCTTTTTGGGTTGCTGTTTTATTAGTTTTGGATGATATCACAGTGTTCCAGTGAAGGCTTGAAGGCTCTGATGGAGAGTTACATTTGGTGGCTTGATTTTCAAATGCATGCAGGGCTGACTGGGTGGGGATAACTTTTGTGGTTCTACTACATCAGTTTGTATGAATCTTCCCATGCTTCTTTGGATTTCTCAGATTTAGCCCTCTTACAGTTCAGTAACATTTTATTAGGGGAGGAGGAAAACAGAACTTACTACATAACAGTACAATGTTAAGTGCTTTACAAAGATTATCCTCTTTTGATCCTCACAACAATCCTATTATTATCTCCATTTTATGTTTGATGAAACTGAGGCAATCACAGGTTAAGTGATTTGCCCAGGATCATTCAGTTAGTAAGTTTCTGGGGCAGAATTTGAACTCAGATCTTTCTGACTCCAGGCGAAGTGTTCTATTTGCTGTGCCACTGAACTGCTTCTATTATGTTCATGTGCCACAATTTGTTTAGTTATTTCCCAAATGATATGCATTTACTTTGTTTCCAGTTCTTTCTTACTACTTAAAATATTACTTTAAATGTTTTGGTTTATGCCGTACCTTTCTATCTCTGTTTTTTGACTGTCTTGTGGTATATGCCTAGAAGCAACATCTCTGGGTCAAAGGGCATGGACATTTTAATCCTTTTCTGAGCACAATGCTCAAATACTTTTTTCAGCGGTTGGAAGAGTTCACAGACCAATCTTGCAATTTTCAAATCTTCTCTAGGTTGCATGAAGGTCTTGTTCTGTTCTGTATGTCCTTGTTATTCATATTTTAGTTTTTGATATTTTTTATTTATTTGTTTTTATTATATTTATTTATTTTTAGATTTCGACATTCATTTCTACAAAATTTTGAGTCCCGATTTTTCTCCCCATCTCTCCCTTCCCCCTTCTCCATAATACCTTGCATTCTGATTACCCCTTCCCTCAGAGTACCCTCCCTTCTATCACACCCCACCCTTCCCTTATCCCCATCTTCTCTCGTTTCTTGTGGGGCAAGATAAATTTCTATACCCCATTACCTGTATTTCTTTTTTCTCTGTTATATGCAATAATAATTCTCAACATTCAATTCTAATACCTTGAATTCCAACTTCTCTCCCTCCCTCCCTCCCTCCCTGCCTATCCTCAAGGAGAAGGCAAGTGATTCAATACAGGCTATATATGTGTCATTGCAAAAGACTTCCATAATAGTCATGTTGCGTAAGACTAACTATATTGCCCTCTATCCTACCTTGTCCCCCTCTTTTTTATTTTCTCATTTGATTTTGTCCCTTCCCAAAAGTGATTGCTTTTAGTTACTCCCTTCTCTCATTTGTCCTCCCTTCTATCATCCCTCTCACCCTACTTGTCCCCTCCTCTCCTACTTTTCTGTAGTGTAAGAAAGATTTTCATACCAAATTTAGTGAGCATGTTATTCCCTCCTTAAGCCTTATGTGGAGAGAGTAAGCTTCACTTTTCCCCTCTCATCTTCTCCTTTTCTCCTCCATTGAACAGGATTTTTCTTATCTCTTTTATGAGTTATAGCCTGTCCCATTCCATTTCTCCATTTCTCCTCCCACTATTTTCTTCCCTCACCCCTTAATTTTTATCTTATTATTTTTTTTTATGGATATCAACTCTTCTGATTCAACTCAACCTGTACTCTCCGTCTAGATATGTGTGTGTGTGTGTGTGTGTGTGTGTGTGTGTGTGTGTATAATCCCTCCACCTACCCAAATATTGAGAAAAGTCTCAAGAGTTACAAATATTATCTTTCCATGTAGGAATGTAAATAGTTCAGCTTTAGAAAGTCTTATGATTTCTCTTTCCTGTTTACCTTTTCATTTTTCTCTTGATTCTTGTGTTTGAAAGTCAAATTTTCTATTCAGTTCTGGTCTTTTCATCATGAATGCTTGAAAGTCCTCTATATCATTGAATGACCATTTATTCCCTTGAAGTATTATACTCAGTTTTGCTGGGTAGGTGTTTTAATCCCAGTTCCTTTGACTTCTGGAATATCCTGTTCCAAGCCCTTTTATCCCTTAATGTAGAAGCTGCCAGATCCTGTGTTATCCTAATTGTATTTCCACAATACTCGAATTGTTTCTTTCTAGCCACTTGCAGTATTTTCTGCTGACCTTGGAACTCTGAAATTTGGCCACAATATTCGTAGGAGTTTCTCTTTTCTGGTCTCTTTCAGGAGGTGATCAGTGGATTCTTTCAATATTTATTTTGCCTTCTGGTTCTAGAATATCAGGGCAGTTTTCTTTAAAAATTTCATGGAAGATAATGTCTAGGCTCTTTTTTTGATCATGGCTTTCAGGTAGTCCCATAATTTTTAAATTGTCTCTCCTGGATCCATTTTCCAGGTCAGTTGTTTTTCCAATGAAATATTTCACATTGTCTTCTATTTTTTCAAACTTTTGGTTTTGTTTTCCAACTGCTTGGTTTATGTCATAGTCATTAGCTTCCTTGAACTTGATTATCTTTTTTAAAGAATTATTTTCTTCAGTGAGCTTTTGAACCCCCTTTTTCCATTTGGCTAATTCTGTTTTTTAAAGCATTCTTCTCCTCATTGGTTTTTTGGACCTCTTTTTCCAATTGAGTTAGCCTGTTTTTAAAGGTGTTATTTTCTTCAGCATTTTTTGGTTCTCCTTTAGCAAGCTGCTAATTTGCTTTTCAAGCTCTTTTACTGCCTGAGGCCTGTTTAAGTTCACTTTGGAGGCCCTGGAGTCAGGTGTCTTAACTTCCTGTGACAGCAAGCTTTGTTCTTCCTCATCTGAAAGGATGGGAGGAGACACCTGTTCACCAAGAAAGCAACCTTCTATGATCTTATTTTTTTTCCTTTTTTTGGGCATTTTCTCAACTAGTTAGTTGACTTCTGAATCCTTGGTCAAGAGGAGGGTCCTAGTGCTTCTCCTGTCCCCAGTACAAGGCTGAGTTCAGATCAGCTACTCAATTATGGCACAGGCTTTAAGCTGAGCTGCCTGGACAATGGACTCAGACTGCCTCCTTGGCCACTGTAGCTGCCTGCCTCCTGCTGCTGCCTCTGTTGCTGCCTGGAGCCAGTGGTATGGGAAACCTGTTCCCCTCTTGCCCAGCTGGGAAAGCCCTCCCGCACTGACCTTTGGAACTTTCTTTGTTGCTTATGGGTTGAGTGATCTGGGAATTCTGCCCTGGAGGTCTGTTCAGGATCTGTTCCTCCCAGTGCTGAGGCCAGGGCTGGGCTCAGCTTGGCTCAGCATCCTATGAGATAGATCTTTCCTGTCAGCCTTCCAGCTTACCCTTGCCTAGAAACTTCTTTCACTCTGTTGTTCTGTGGCTTCTACTGCTCTAGAATTCTTTGAGAGTCATTTTTTACAGGTATTTTGTGGGCTGTGGGGGCAGCACTAGAGTATATGCGTCTTTCTACTCTGCCATCTTGGCTCCGCCCCCACTTTTTTGATATTCGATAAGGCTTAATAGGTGACTCTGATTAGGCTGTCTAAGAAATCTGATGTGATGTCTGTGGCATTTGGAGCACAGAAATTTGGAGAGAGACCCCACCGACTCTCTTTTGTTTTATCTTTCAATGACACATTGTTACTGTGTCATTTTTTGTAATTTTTAAAATTAATATGCTAGTTTTCCCATATTACCTGGTAGTGAAAATCAAAGACATCTACAGCTGGATTAAAGATAAAAATATTTTGAATCTTTAAGTACCTTTAAGGATTGGTTTTCAGACTTTATAATTAGTCCATCATGCTTTTCTCTCTTTGCCAAATAGTTTCTGTTTGTATAAAGAAACTTCATGGGGGCCATGAATACAAACATTAAAAGGAAGCAGCTAAGTGATTTTCAGTAATCGTAGAACCCAAAAAGAAATAAAATGCAATATACTTTGTTTTAAAATTTTTATACATTTATTTTGTTTTAATATTAACCTTCATTTCCAAATAGATTTCCCTCTTCCCCTAATGAGGGAAACAAGGATCTGTAACAAAGATCTGAAAAAGAAAGAAAAAAAAACCCGCAAAATCAACTGATACATCCGACAGTTTATAGAATATGCTTCACCCATAGTCACACACCTTGTGATAGGAACAGTATCCTAACCTCTCTCCACATGCAAGTTAAGCTAGTTTTTCCTTAAAAGGTATTGAAACATTCCTTAAGATTTGAGTGGCTCAGAGGACTAAGGACTCAGACTATTGATGTGATTTCCTCATTACCTGGATACATAGGATCCATGGGGAGCTGGAAGAGCCCTCAGATGCTTGGTTGGTGGATCTCAACAGGAGCTTCACTAAGCTGAATTAACTCAAATGATTCTCAGTGCTATCCTTGTTGAATATCCTTCTCCTACTCAAGCTTCAGTAAATCTCTTTTTGTTAACTGTTGAATGACCTAGTTCATTTTGTTCTAGTATGAAACATAAGCTATCATGGCACTGTCCTAAGTCAGAACACAGTTAGTCTAGAACACACTCCTCAAAAGAATAGAGGAAGATGTGCTTCCTCAACTCTTCACCAGAATCAAGCTTGCTCATTGTAATTATATAGTATTCAGTTTCTTTTTATTCTTTCTACTTGCTGGCAAATTTAACTGTTTACATTTCATTTGGATATTAAAGAGCAAATTGATAGCTGCGCCACTGGCCATCTTATTGAAAGGTCTTACTGTGTGTAAGTTACTGGAATAGTGACAGCATTCAGGAGTGGAAAGGTATTTAGTCCCCTCAGTTCAATCCCTTCACTTTATATTTTAAAGAACTGAAACCTCTTATGGGTGAAGAGAATTGGCCAAAATTACATAGATAATGACAGAAACAGCCCCAGAACCCAGTACTTTGGCTCCCAGGCCAAGTTTCTTTCTACTGTGCTATGCGATGTCTCTAAGATTTAGGTGATGGTCTTTGAGAGTTATTGCTGTCAAATAATTTATCAGTGATGATGATTTTTTCCCATTTTAGCCTGATTGGTTCTCAGACTTCATGTGTGCAATGGGTCTATATGTGCCATTTCCCCTCTCCCCCCTTCTTCTTCACCCCCTTCCCCTTGTTTGGTTTAAAACTTGACAGAGCTAAACTTATACTCCTTTAGCATAATCCAGAGAACTCTACAGCTCAATGAGGTGTTGAAGGAGGACTTTTAGTGGAAGGTGTACAGAGCAAGACTCAATAAATATTTGTTGATCTGATCCCACTCCCAAAGGTAAAAACTAGTCCTTTCCTAGGGCACTTGGCTATTATGTGCTTTTGTGCATATATAACCAGAGCCAATGAGAAAGGATAAATAGAGCTTAGGTTATTCTAGAAACAAGGGTGACTTAACAGTGGCTCAGGCCCAGTAAATTTCTGGTTATGCTCCTCAAGATTCCAGGTAGTGGTGGTAGTGATGATGTGACATTGTTTCCAAATTGTCTATTCAAATTGCTTACCTCCTCTCTAATTTTTTTCAGCCTTTTGGATTGCAAAAGGAATCAGAGGACCACAAATTTGGAGTTGGAAAGGATCTTAGAATCTATTTGAGTGGGATAGACTTAGTGAAGACTCCTCAGATTGTAATTTTTCTCCCAGGGGTGAGGTAAGGCCTAAAGGCTCAAGGTTACAATATTTTTAGAATAGAATAGTTCCATATAAGGATATAAAACTGTGTAGTGTATTAGGGTCTCAATGATTGGACAAAACTTACATAATTCCTCGATGTCTTCATTTCAAAAGGGATTGGTTAGATTTCGTGTCTAGAATGTAAGACCATATTCTCAGCTAATGAGGATAATGGTCAGTGGGGGGAGGAGGGACTTGCGTTAGGGTCTATATAAATCACTGTCCTGTTCTTTGTCTTCGGCTTTCCTACTCCTACAGGTGAGCCCCGCTTCTCGAGAATCGAATAAATCACTTTTCTGTCATCACTTTGAGAGGCCTCTGAGTAATTGATTTATGTAGGGACCTGAGCCATCCCACACATATTTTATTCAGTCCCTCATTCTCTCTCTCTCTCTCTCTTTCTCTCTGTCTCTCTCTCCCTTTCCTCCCTCTCTCTCTCCTTTTGTCTCTTCCCTTCTCCCTCTTCTCCTTCTCCCTCTTCCCCTTCTCCCTCCCTCTCTTTTTTCCTCTCCTTCCCCTTCTCCCTTTGTCTCCCTCCCTCTCCATGTCCCCATCCCTCCCTTTCTCCTTATCCACCAGATTAGAATTTACTTCCTCATCTAGTCTGGAAATAAGACTGCTACTCATAGGTCCAATCCCACTATTTATTGGAATAGGAATTTCCACCTATTCTTCTTCTAACCTAGTTCAATTCAGTTCTCTTCAGGTAACATGGTGTCCCACAGTATCATTTTAATGCTGAATTTGGTAAGAGTGATGATCAGTTTATCCCATTGTAGCTCAGAACTCTTAAGTTCAAGAGATCCTCCAGCCTTAACCTCCTTGGAAATATGTATTATATGTATATGGCACCAAGCCTAACTCAACCACCCCATTTTAGAGAGGAGAAAACTGAGGCTTATGCAGGTTAAGTGACACACAGAATGTAATAATAATAAATGATAAAGATAGGATTTGAAACCAGGTCCTCTGATTCCTTCCACCATTTCATATTGCTTGTTCTAGAATCCCTGGTTTCATGCGATATCTTTTAAATACTGCTGGGCGAATTTAAACTGTATCTGAACTTAAGAGGATCCAAGTAACATTTGTAGAGGTTGTTTGCAGCATTGATTTGAACTGTGTGAGGAGCATGCAGATCAGGCTTGATTTCATGAATCTCTTCCATGCAAGGCTTTGCCTTTGAAGTCCTAGGGGACTCTGTGTGTGGTACAGATACATAGGGTGCAGAGAAGAATGACAGCAGAGTATTAACATGCTTTACAAGTCTGAGAGAGTGATATCAAAAATCTGCACACCAGGATATTTAATTTGGGACACTGGTGAAGAGAGAGGGGCCTGCTGTGCAGGGTGGTTTTGAAGAATTGGAAAGGGATATAAATAAAGGAGTGTCCTTCACACTGTTCTGTTCTTTTGCTATGGTCACAGAGAGACTAAAGTCCTCTTCTCTTCTAGACTTGGAATATATTCTTGGTTTTGTCTAGGTACGGATTTAGAGCCAAGGTTCCCTTATTTCTAGTCTAAAAGAGGGATGACATGAACAGTAGAAATCTAGAGGTAATAGGAAATTCGTAATCCTCTATTAGAGATTCTTGGCATAAAGGAAAGATGTCTGTGCTAGGAATAAGAAGATTCAGGTTCCAAGTCTTGGCTGTGACACTAACTGACTGAGGGACATTACTTATCAATTCACTTTTCTTGGACCTCAGTTTGCTTACCTGTGAATGGGCAGGGTGGACCAGAAGTTCAAGCTAATCTGGTTTGCATGCTGTTCTATGGCTCTGGAAGTCAGTGTCCTACCCATTTGGGTAAGATGATACCAGTCCTTGATATTAACTTTCTAATTTTTCTCTATGAGATATTAATTAGAAGAATCTAGATTCTCTTTCAGAGGAGAGCATTTATTAGCCCATCTCCACTCTTCCTCATCTTCTCTTTCCCTTAACAGTTTCGTATTACCTATTCAGACTAAAAACTCCCCCCTTGGGAGAGAGTAAGTGAAGAGGTGCTAGCCTAGAGGACAGACAAGCATTTCCCTGGTAGCTGGCATGTCTTGTCCTTTCCCATGCATGTATATTGCTCTTGGCAGGGGACCACTGGCCTAGCATCATGAGTTTTTCATGCTGTGCCTGGCAAAGGTATGGTAAAATGATTTGGATTATCCCCAGGACTTAGCGTCTGGCACAAAGTAAGCACTCAGGAAATAATGACTGACTATGCTACTTTATTCCCCATGTGACTTTGAGCAAGTTACTCTCTCTGGGTCTCAGTTTCCTCTGCTGTAGTACGATGGAGTTGGACTGGGAAGGTATCAAAGTCAAATAGAAGTGAATCTCTGTGGTCTACATATTATCTTAGAAAAGCACAAATTCACATTCTTTATGTTGTATTTTATTTATTTATTAAAAACAAAACTTTTAGATTACATTTTACTCTGTTTCAGGCAGTAGTGTTACAGGCTATATGTGGGCCAACAGCCAGAGTTCATGACTTTGACACCTCTGGACTAGATGACCTCTCAGGTCTTTCTTTTAGTTCTTTTCTAAGAATGAAGAGATATTATGCAGCTTTAAGATAAATTTCATCACAAAGAGAGTAAACCATCCCCCAAATAATTTAGTGTTGGGTCTGAGGCTTCAGATATCTGAACCCTTATATGATCCTTTTAACACTAGACCCCTTCCTTCATCCACCTTTTAATAGTCTGTCATTGATCCAGAATGGGTTAGTCAGTTACAAAGTTCACCAAAGTGCGGAGTTGACACTTTGGGATAGCCTCAGATTTGGAGGGGCATTATGTTTGAAGAGGGGAAGAAGAAAATCATTAGAAGAAAAGAAGTTTTTTTAGTTGTTTATTAACACTTGTGAATCTTTTGTACTTTGCATTGTCTGCTGGGTGAAATAAAAGCCATCCTATATGCATTATACATTATTAGTTTGAGAGCTTGCAAGGGATCTGGGGATCTTGGTTCTGCCTATGTATCTATGGATACTTCCATAAAGAATTAGGCATGAACAATATTTTATATATCTCAAAGGAAGAACCTGGTGGTGGCAGCAGCATTAACAACAAAAAAGGGGCAAAATGAGCCAGGGAAACCTGGGTGGCAGATAAGAGTCAGTGAGTGATTTATAAAAAAAGTCCTTAAGGTTGAACTCAGTTTATTTAAGTCTACAGCTTGGAGTTCTGAGCCATAGATTATAGCCTCCGTTTTAAACTGTTTGGATAGTTGCCTGAGTGGAATTGCTGGCCCTCATGGTAATGGAAGAATACTATAGTGCTCAGATGTGATGGGAGAAGTTTAAAGCTAAGACTAAGGTAAATCAGAACCCATTATTACCTGAAGAGTTGGCTGCTTGCTAGATTTAATCTACTGCATTCTTTAAAGACTCAGTAAATGTTCCTTTGTACGATCAACTGATATTCAATTAACTTGTAATAACTACCTTAATAATCCTAGAGTAGTAATTTGAGTCACCTTAATAAAAGTTGTCTAGCATCTTCTTTTGTTCTGCCCAAGAGAATGACTCATAAGTGCTAACTGCTGGATGTTAGTGAAGTTTAATTTTTTTTCTGCATTGTCCAGCATGCTACACATATTTTAATTAATTTATTATTAATTTACATTATTACGTTACTTATTCAGGTTTAAATTTTTTAAAGGGTTTAATAATTGACGGTCCAAATGGAGGGCCTTATTCTCTAGCTCAGCTATGAAACAAAGGAAAAAAGCTAAAGTGATCAGATTTCTGTTTCCTCTGAAAAGCTGGTCAAAAGTGAAATTGGAGAACATGGAATTATACCAATTGAATGATTGTGGGACAGCTAAAAGCTAGTCACCCTGGGTGGTGAGCAGTGTGATTAAGGATGATAATAAAGGCACACATAACTTCAGTCTTGTCCAGCAGTGAGCCTGATTTTCACCCCAATTCTCTGAACACAGAGCAGGACTAGGTTTATGATCTGAATCTCTAAACAGTACTATTGCCTCCAGGGAATTAGACTGCAACATTTGCATCATCATTTTCTACTGAAAAACATATTTAACTTCCCTGAAGTATGAGAACTGAAGAACTAAAAGGGTCATGTTTTCTCATAAGTAATTATTAACTGATGATTTTCCGACAATTTTCAAAGACTACTTGTGACATAAATCCAGGATAGCACTGGAGACATCAGCATGTATTATTTAATCTCTTCTGCACATAGTTGAAAAATGCCTTACAGATTTAAAGGGATAGTAAAACTAAGGAAAACATTAAAAAAACCAACCACGCTCCAGGACTGGGTAGTAACTCTTGCCTTTCAAGAGACATTCTATCATTTTTAAGGGACAGATCTGTATTTGGAGTCACCAGTGGCAGCTGTTTGATTTAAAAAAAAAAATGTTTCATTGATGCTTATTTTTTGCATCCTTGTTACTTTGCAATGATGACCCCATTCTGACCCATAGGATGCTCCCTTGTAACAAAGAAGTGTGGTTAAACAAAGAAAAACAAAACGAAACAAATAAAAGCACACACTGGTTCTGTTGGATGCATGCCTCATTTTGTATCTAGAGCCTACCACCTCTCTCTCTCTCTCTCTCTCTCTCTCTCTCTCTCTTTCTCTCGATTAGTGACTGTATCAATCCACACTTTGTTGTCTCTCTTTGTTATTTTCTTTTATTTTATTTTGGCCATTGTATTAATTCTGCCCCTGAGTTCAGAAGGTGACATAGATAAATAGGGCAGTTTTGTAATTGTCATGCTAAATTTAATATACTTTGAAGAAACAAACTGGATTGATTTAAGTTCGTGGTTTCATATACAATCCTCTTTTTCTGTTCTTTGTACATTTGTGTTTGTAAAGTTTATAATAAAAGGCAAAAAATTAAAAAGAAAACAATTCCTGATTCTGCTTAATTTGCATCAGTTTATACAAATTTTTCCAAGTTCCTCTGAACTCTTCCAACAGCACAATAGTATCCATTACCCTTTTATAGTACTTTTTGTTTAGAACATCCTCTTTGAATAGATATTCACTTTACTTCCAGTTCTTAGTCAACACAAAAAGTGCCTATATAATTACAAAATATATATATAATATGTATATATACGTAGATATGGGACCTTTTCTTCCATCTTTGACCTTGTTATATATCACAGTGGCCTTTCTGATTAAAAGGATGTGTTAAAGTTCAATACATTTTTTGGCATATTTCAAGTGTTTTCCAGAATGTTTGGATCAATTCACAGTTCCAGCATCAGTGTGTTAGTGTAAAACTGTTCGTGAAAGGAAAAGGTTCAGTTACCAAGCAAATGAATTAAAAGTAAATGGCATAGACTTAAGGGTTTGAAGCTGGAGAAGTTTTCTTTAAAGCATCATGTTCTTACCGGGACTTTGATGTCATTTAAGGAATAAGTCTATAGCAAGCAACAACCAAGGCATACAGAGCTGGAAATGATGTTAGAGGTCAACCCCTCCTTTTATAGATAAGGTAATTGAATCTCTGAGAGATTATGTGACTTGCCCAAGGTCACATAGAAAGTAAATGGCAGAGATGGGATTGAAATTTAGGTCATCTGACCCCAAATCCAGTTGTCTTTAGACTACACTAGAGTGCTTTCCCTTTTTCTTTAGACTATTTTGATAATACAGAAGGCTTAACAAATATTTGAATGTTTTTGTGCCTGTCATACATTTATTTTTTCCAGTGGTAGAATTTGACTTCCCTTCCTCTCTCATACTTTTTCAAAATGGTTAATTTAATTTGTTTTATGAAGTTAGATATGCTGGTAGAAACATGAACCACTTTTGATTGAACTGGAAAATAGTTATCTTTACATTCTGATTCAGAATCTGAAAAAGTATGAATTAGATTTTTAGAGTTTTAAATCCAGAAAAAGAAGTGGATTTTCATTATTCCAATATTTTTCATTTCTTCATCTCCCCTTTACAAAAGACTGGTGGCTTACATTTCATTTTTGTTATGGCCACATTGGATGAGGATAGCTGAGATAGTACAATAAGGATTCACTATTTTCTCTTTGTGAAAAGAGGGAATTAAATCCTATCACTCTACCTACTCTTCTGGACAGGTGGCTTTTGCGATACAGGTGAGCATGCCTGGTATTCTATAAGAAACTTTCATGAAAAAAATGTCAACTCGTTTCTATCAGATGCAAACCGTATGATTGATGGAAAACTATTTTGGTTCTTAGCAATGTAGACTACAATTACATATATACCCAAAAGCAAGACTTCTCAGGTCATTCAGCCCTTCCAGTAGAGATTTGGATGTTTGTGGGTTAAATGGTAGACAGTGACTCTAAAAACTGATTACATTTTGCCAACTGGTTCTATATATGATTGTTTGCATGCTATCTTAATCCATGACATTAGTCCACTTTGCAGTATTTTGAAAAAGAAAAACAACTGCTTCAACCCACCCAAATTTGGGTAGGTTTGAAAATGTAGCATTTTACTTTGTCAAATTGTCAATTTTTATTAAAATTTTTATTTACCATATTTTAATTACCCCAAATAGAGAAAAGGTCTTCAGCGTCAGATAAGGAGAAGTTGGGCAGTGGCAGGGTAGATGGCAAGATGGTCCCGTTGACTGCTTGGGAAATAGCTGTTTCTCTTTGCTATAGGACTTTATGATGAAGACTGAATCCTCACATCTGGAAATGTTTTAGTGGCAATTCTGATTCAGATATAGGCTAATTTAAATGGCCCTAGGGTTCTCCTCTATCTTGGCTCTATCTTTTCATGATTTTGCTACCATTCACTATGTTCAGATGCTTCTACATTTAGATGCATATGTTCTGGCCATCCAGGTATAGTTTGAGTTTTCTCTAGTCAGTTAGCTATAGGATGAGTTGGTTGTATTCTTCTTCTCCTCCAATAGATTTTCTTCCCTCTATTTGGCTGATTCCTGAATCTGCAACCTAAGAATTCTCACCCTATGAGGTAGCCACCAATGCTGTAACACCCATTTCTCAGGTATGTTTGCTGACCTGTGCTCAAGGAAAGAAATAGAGGAAAACAGAAGAAAGTAGGCTGCTAGGGGGCTAGAATCCCTTAGCATGCACATGCTGCTACTACCAACTACTTGAAGCTGTTATTATGGTTGGGTGGGGGTGGAGTCGGTGGACCAGAAAGGGAGGAAGACTCTATTACTTTTCTTACTGGAAATGTAAAAGAGAAAGCAATGACAGATTCCCAAAAGTGAAGTGCTCAAAAAGATCATCTAAATGGAGGAAATGTATACTTAGGAAAACACAAAATAATTAAGATAGGGAATAATTAGTGATGTATTCTGAGGAAACATGTCTGCTAAAGATAGAATAGGTAAAGGAAACTGGGACCCATACTTGACCCTTTGTGGTAGTAAGGATCAGATGTTAACTGTCAAGTGCTCACTCCCACAAGTTGTATGACCCATTCAACATTAGAGGGGACTCTCAGAGAGTTGACTCCTATCTCCTTAGTTCTGCCCCTTATGTTGTATCAGACTCATCTTATTGATCTAAGGTTTATGAGTAAATCACTAAATAGAATCTTTTTTAGTTCCCATCTTGCTGGTGTGGTAAGAGAATTTCTGGCTGAGGCTGGTTGAATTTCTGATACTGTTGAGATTATAGAGAAAGATCTTCTTCCTTGCCATTGTCATGGTCTGTAATCCAGTCCAGGTATAACAAGTTCAAAGCCATAGACTTAGCAAACAACTTGAAATCTAATTCTAATTCTAATTGGATTTAGATTTAATATTTGCTGTCTGCCATAGATGCTGATATAAATATGCCACAGAAAGGAACCCTAATTATGTGCTAAATTCTTTTTTTTTTTTTTGACAAAATACATATTTTTTCTTTTTTAGAATACTATTCTGTCTTTCCATTATGGTGCAGGGAAGTTAGAATGGATGTCTGGTTTACTTTTTTTATTCCCCAAACTTTCAAATGAATCTCCTTTTTTGTTTAGTGTTGCTCTGCATAGATGTAAACAAAATGTTCCATTTAATCTAAACAATCAGGGTTTTAAATTATGAAAAACTATGAGAATTGTCATGACATAAGATTCAAGGGAAAAAAAAAAAGACATCTGCAAACATTCTGATTAGGTCCCTGAATCCCAAAGCCAATTTAAGTGATAAGCAATTAAATTCAGTTTCTTTCTGCATCATTTAAACACTGGGAATATGGGGGGAAAATTAACATTTGTTTTCATACATAGAAACACTTTCCCCCACTTAGTCTCCCTCCTACTTTTTTGATTCTAGCTGTTGAAGACTTGATGTAATAGTAAGAATGGTGGACCTGGAATCAATAATACCTGAGTTCAAATTCTGCCTCTTGTACTTCCTAGCTGTGTGATTTTAATTAAAAAAAAAAAAGTGTTCTGAGCTTAACAAACACTAAATAAAACGGGCACTTGTCTACATTTTAAAAGTCTTTTTTTTTTTTTTTTTGCTATCCTATCAATCTCCCTCCCCCTCCCCTCCTTACTCTCTTATCCTTATGCATTGGGAGGAAAAAAAAGGAAAACAAAACTCCTTGAACAAATACACATAATTAAACAAAACAGATTCCCACATTATCTGCAGCTCAAAATGCATGTTGCTAGGGTTCTGATTCAGGCACTATGTTAATTCAGGTTTGATGTTGGAATGAAGTGAATCACTTGAAGATTATACAACAATTAACAAAAGGATATTTACTTTGCCATAGCATGGAAAGGATATTCAGCAAGGATATTCCAGCACTTTGTTTGGGTAGATGTGACTTCCCACATTTCCATGTGAGTCTGGTCAGCAGGGCAGAGTGTGGTGACTCTCACAGTTTGGGATATTCACCAAATCTGAAGGGCCCAGACTCTTCATGGGCAAGTCTTTTTCTGCCTTTAGTTAACCAGGAAACCAACATCAATAAGGTCAGAAGCTACCAGGAAACGATGTCACAGGAGGAGCAACTGGAGCCTTAGGGAGCCTTGGCTCCCTGAGCTTATCAAGTTCCAAGGACAGATTTGTCACCTTTCATGGAAAAACTGACCTACCTTGAATCAGGAAGGGTTAGGACATTGCTCCCACTAAATATATTTTGTTATGATTCTCGAATTCCTTATCTTATTGTCAAGAAGTTGGCTCTCCTCTAAGAAGTTGTTTTCCTCTAAGTCATAGCTAGGTTTTGATCTGGGAGTAGGAGTTTCTAATTGACAGTTTCATAGCTCCTCAACTTATTGAAGCTGGGAGTATAATAAACATTAGAATTTCAGATACTTTGGTTTGGAAAGGACTTCAAAAGCCATCTAGGGTAAATTGTACTCGCACACGAATTCCTTCTAAATCATATTTTTCAAATGATCATCTACTTGTTTGAAGACCTCCTGTGTGGGTGAATCTCTTAGGAAATTCTCCTTTTCTTCAAGCCCAAATGGGCCTCTTTGCAACTTCCACTAATTGGTGCTAGTTTTGCTCTATGAGACCAAACAGACTTTTCGCTCTTTCAATAACAGCTCTTTAAATATTTGAAGACAGCTGTCATGTTCCCACTGAGTCATCTCTTCTCCATGCTAAACACCCCCAGTTCCCACAGTTATAGGGGTGTGCTGCACGGAGTAGGAGCTCAGAAACTTTTGTTAAGGCTAAGGCACACATGTATTGAATACTCAATCATAAAGGACATTTTGAAAATTCATCAAACTAAAGAAACTAAACTAAATACATATATAATATATAAAAATCAATAACTATTGTATTCTTTAAAATTATGAAATTAAACATGAGACACAAAATACCAAAATATTTTTGGTAGTGATGATTAGGAATATACAAAGATAGTCAATTTTATGATTCCTATATTTAAATTGATCAATAATAATTTAAGAATTCCTTATCTTCTTGATTTACAAAATGATATTTTTCTTCATCAAATGTTATAGTGTTACCAGATTGGCTGAAGTGACTGAAAGGGCAAATGACAAATGTTGGAGGGAATATGGAAAAATTGGGACACTAATTCACTGTTGGTGGAATTGTGAATGGATCCAACCATTTTGGAGAGCAATCTGGAATTATGCCCAAAGAATTATTAAGTTGCTTATACCCTTTGACCCAATAATACCATTACTAGGTCCATTTCCAAAGATGATTAGGGAAAAAGGAAAAGAATTTTTATGTTCTAAAATGTTTATAGCAACTTTCATTGTAGTGGTCAAGAACTAGAAATTGCAGTGATGCTCATCAACTGGGGAATAACTGATGATTGTGATGGAATGCAACTGTGGCATAAGAAATGATGTACTTAATGATCTTAGAAAAACATGGAAAGACTTGCCTGAAATAATGAAGAAGAAAATGAGTGGAATCAAGAGAACACTGTATACAGTAACAGCAATATTATTTTAAGAACAACTTTTATTAAGTAAGTCATTTTGACTAGTATAAATACCTAAATTAGGTATAAAGGACATATAAGGAAAGACCATCTGCACTCACAGAGAGAACTGATAAAAAATAGTATGTACAGAATAGTTTTACATATATATATATCTATATACATATACCTATTTGTGTCTAATCGTAGTCATCTCTAGGGAAGGGAGGATGGTAGGAGAGAAGAAAAAAGAAAAAAGAAATTTGCATGATAACTGTATATATTTAAAAGGAATAACTAGTTGTACATAACAGATTTGCAGTCATCTCTTTTATTATACTATGTTCTGGAAATTCTTGTTTTATTCCATAAATTAAAAATAAAATAAATTAAAAGAAAAAAGTTATGATAAATTTCTTAATCATATTATTGTACTTAACTGATTAATCCAATTCTTGGAAGACCCAAATTATGAAAGACACCTCTCTTGCGTTTACTTGAAGCAGATACACCTACTGAGACAACAAAGCAAATAGCCATAGCCATGGTATATGTCAGTGTTTTCTTTCTTTCTGCTTCATTTGAAATTCCACATAGTTTATGTGGATAAACTGTGGATATAGTTTATGTGCCATGAAAATAGACAGACAAGATTGAAGACTAGTTTTAAGAATTCTGAGGATGTAGTTTAATTGGCCAAAAATAGACCAAAAATCAATTATTATTAGTTTCTAAACAGGTACAAATATGTAATAGTGCTTAATAATGTGTAACAGGTGCAAATATATAATATATATGCATGAAATTATATGTATATATAATTATATATGTATATAAAATGTATCTATATGTATATATTATATGTCTGCATAATATGTGTGTGTTTATCCTTCATTGCCAAAGAAGACCATACCATCAGAGAAATGATGACATGACTTGCACTTGACTTTTATTTTGAGTGAGGGAGGGCTGTGCAGGTCACCAGCCTCACTTCTCCTCCAGAGCCATCTGAATCCAGTGACCAGATATTCATCAGGATGACTGGAGATGACCCAGGATGAGGCAGCTGGGGTTAAGTGACTTGCCCAAGATCACACAATGAATGTCAAGTGTCTGAGGTGAGATTTGAACTCAGGTCCTCCTGACTCCTGCACTGGTGCTCTATCCACTGCACCACCTAGCTGCCCCCTCTGCAAAATATATGTATATGTCATATACATATGTGTTATACACACATGTATGTACATGCATTACATACAAATATAGAGAAAATTATGTGTGCATATTTACATATACACATATATAGATATATAGAGAGAAGGCACCAAAAGGAAAATGGGATGGTACTTAGGAAGGCCACCTAGAATAGGTAGGATTTGATCTGAGTCTTGAAGTCAGAGAAATTAAGAGCTACAGCTGAAAGGGTTGAGCATTTCAGTTATGGGGGACAGCTAATGCAAAGGCCTGGAGAGGGAAGATGGAGCACTGTGTTCAAAGAACAGCAAGTCCCTCCAAATTAATTTGAAATTAGAGGCCTTCCTTCCTTCCTTCCTTCCTTCCTTCCTTCCTTCCTTCCTTCCTTCCTTCCTTCCTTCTTTTCTTTCTTCCTTCCTTCCTTCCTTCCTTCCTTTCTTCCTTCCTTCCTTCCTTCCTTCCTTCCTTCCTTCCTTCCTTCCTTCCTTCCTTCCTTCCTTCCTTCCTTCCTTCCTTCCTTCTTTCCTTCCTTCCTTCCTTCTCCTCCTCCTCCTCCTTTTCTTCTTCTTCTTCTTCCTCTTCTTCATGAAAACCTTTACCCAAGAGGTCAAATAATGGTAGTAAAATATTAGGCTTGGAAGGAAACTTGGAGATCATCTAGTCCAACATTCTAATTTTCCCCAAAGTCATACAATTTGATGATAGACTGAGAGCTAGACTCTGGACTTAGTTATGGACTATTTTTTTCTTAGATTTAGACATTCTGTTCTCTGGACTTCAGCATAGACAGCATTTTTTCTACTGAAGCTAGATGTTACTACTATTATGAACATGCCCAAGTACATCACAGAATGGAGAAATATAATATTTAGATGCAGACTTGTTGAGTTTTTGCCATATCACACTATAATACATAGTACATGACTTATGAGTAGTTACAATTTTACCAATTTCAGACCTACATATTAAACAAGTTCTATCTCTGACATGTCAAATCTTAGCCCCGTTCTTCAGAAGCTCTTCAGGTGTTAGACCATCCAATTTTGCCAACAAGATTAGTAAGACATGAATAAAAATTATCAACTGTGTGCTTCATCAGTCAGTCAGTAAACATTTATTAAGCATCTACTATGTGCTAGGTACAGAGTTAAGCACTAAGAATACAAAGAAAAGAAAAAAAACAGCTACAGCTCTCAAGAAGGTCACAGTCTAATGGGGGAAACTATGCTAATTTGATATGCAATCAAACTATATACAAGATTTTAGGAAAGAGTATAGAAATACTCAAGAGATGGAGGACACTAGAGTTAAGGGGGATTGAAAGGGCTTCTGATACACTATGGGAAGAAGAGGTGAGTAGGAGCAAAGTGATCTGATAGTCTCATAGGTTCTATTTGTGCATTAGGTGGTACAATGGATAGAGCACTGGGCTTGGAATTAGGGAAACTTTATTTTCCTGAGTTCAAATCTGACCTGAGATGTTTACTAGCTGTGTAACTCTGGGCAGGTCACTTGACCTGTTTGCCTCAGTTTCTTCATCTGTGAAATGAGCTGGAGAAGGAAAGGACAAACTACTCCAATATCTTTGTCAAGAAAGCCCCCAAAAGGGGTCACAAAGAGTTGGACATGACGGAAATAACTCAACAACAAAATCTGTGTGACTCCGAAATCTACATATCTAGCCCTCACCTCTTTCATGACCTTTAGTCTTGATTTCTTATCTGTCTCCTGAACATCTCCATTTGGATATCCCAAACTCAATATATCTAAAACAGAACTCGTCATCTCTCCCTCTTTAAACCTGCCCCTCCTTCTAACTTCCTTCTATCTCTCTATCTTCCAATAATTCAGGGTTACCACCTAATCTTACCCATGACTCTTTAGCTACTCAAAATCCATATCTAAATAGTTGCCAAGTATTATTAATTCCAACTTCAAAAATATCACCTTTCCATTCACATTGCAACTTCCCTAATTCAGACCCTAACGATCAATCATCTGGACTATTGTAATAACTTTCAAATTAGTCTCTCTGCCTCCAATCTCTCCCTTCTCACCCATCTTTCATGTCGGTCTGACCATGTGGATTCTTAATACATAGGTTTTACTATGTCAGTCCCCTACTTAAGGACCATCAGTGGCTCCCCATTGTTTCTAGAATAAAATGAAAAACTCCTCTGACACTGATAAGTCCTTTAAATTCTGAGAATAATCTTTTTAGACTGCTTATGCTTTATCATTCTAGTGTATGCTCTTTGGTCCACCCAAACTGGACTACTTGCCCTATTTTGTACATCTCCTACTTCTGTACCCCAGGGTTGTGACTTTCTCCCCTAACTTTTACCTCTCAGAACCTCTGTCTCTTTTTAAGACTTCTTTTATATGATATGTCCTACAAGAGGTCTTTCCATATTTTCTTAGTTAGCCCTCTCTCTCACAACACTCTGTATTTACTTTATATTTAATTAAATGTCTACATCTGTTAACCATAAGTAAAATGTAAGCTACTTGAGGGCAAGGACAGTATTATTTTTCTCGTAAGGGAAGAACCTTAGTCTCCTTCATTTCCATCATTCTTCTACCTGGATTTACAGCGATGGCTTCATTATTTGTAACTCAACCTTTTAGTTGCTTCACACATCTGTAAGGGTGCCAAACATAGAAATGATTTTTGTAAAACTAATCTTTGGCAGCAAATGAACATCTGCTGATAGAGTGCAGTGATCATTGTTTGGCAGTGGTTCTGTGGGTATGAAATCCAGGCAGTACTGGAGAAATAGCACAGCAAGAAGAGAGAAGACAAGCCATACCCTGCCCCCCCCCCCCCCCAAAAAAGCAGTAAAGATGAGCAATTCCGGAAGTAGGGATGGGAACTACCTGATCTGTGACAGTGGATCAAAAATCCAGTCAAGTAGATTGAATAGAAAGTTAGAATCATTTTGTGGTGTGACAACAAATAGACTCCAATACCTTAGCACTGCCTAAGAGTCTCATTTTGTTGAAGTCTAATAAAATAATTATTCATAATGATGAGCATGAATCATCAGGAAAAGATTTAATTATGCTTAATACACTCTTTTTGAAGTCAAGTCACTAAGTACTACCTTTTAGAAAGATTTTCATCAAAAACATGAAATTTTTTTTTTTTTGGTTACTGCTAAGTGAGTTAGATTTTAGTGATCTGGTTTATTTGGCTATTGTAACCACTGATATATAGTATTAATAAACAATTTTTTGTACATCAAGGGTTAAAATAATTGAATTATCTACATGGGAATAATGATGAGAAAGTTAGTGTGCTTTTTCAGGAGAAACTGTTTCCTTGAAATGATTAATGTACATTAAGAAGGCAAGATATTTTGAGGTCTGAGTGGAGAAGGGATAGGGAAGGGTAAGAAAGAAAGAAGTCATTTGGTCATTTTCATTTGGTCATTTTCAGTGACCTTTTCCCAACCTCTCTCCACTTTTCACTATGGTCTTCTGTATTTTAACCTCTCCCACCCCCAGGAGAATCTAAGGGCTGAGGGTAGGGATTATTGCTTTTATCTTCCTATCTCCAGTGCCTTTAACATACTTCTTGACATGTAATATTAACTTAATAAGTATTTGGTGAAATTGAGTTAAGCAACTAGCCTGATGAACTTTTGCTTCTGATTTGCTTTAATCCCTTCTGTCCTTTCGGAGTACAAATTAGAAAAAGTTCACTTACATGGTGAAAAATCTCAGCAAAATTTGAAGTGACAGGAAAACTATTTTAAATGCATCCCTCTCTGTTCTTCCACTGTCCCTCCCTCCCCCCACTTCAGAGTAGCACTGCTAAGACCACATATTGCCCTGAGCCTTGGTACTCATGCATTGTTGACATGTACCTTCTGTGGACCCACAGGTAGCTGAGTTAATCCATTGGTGAGCTGGTGCTTCACTAAGGGAAGCCAAGTCACCGAGAGCCTGTTGTTTCAGATCTTGGGCAAGCACAACAGTGGATTCTCCAGCCTGTTATTACTGCCTGAACAAACACCCACCAACAAAGGCTTTGTGGAACAGGAAGAACATGTTCTGCAGTCTGACCCCACATTAACTTTGGCCTAAATAAATGGGAAGTAACTGGGGGTGGTGCTGAGGAGGAAAGGGAAGAAGATATAGAGAAGCTAGATCTTTGGATGGGGGTAGATGATAGTGGCCAGAAGACCTTCTGGTGGGTTTATCTTGCCATTCATTTATGCCAGCTATATGATAAGCAATTGTCCTGGATGATGAAGAACGTTGATTGGACTGGCAAATACAGAGACAGTAAAAAAAAATAATGTTCACTCTAATTTTATGGATTTTAGTGGACATTTGTGTTTATTCCCTTATAATGTTTTCTCATTTGTGTTTAAAAAATGTATTGTGCACTGGGGATGGTGGCACATACCTGTAATTCATGATACTAGAAGGTTGAGGCTGATGAATTTCTTGCATTTGGATTCTGAGGTGCAGTAGGGCTAAAGCTGATTGTAGTATATGCACTAAGATAACATGTGGACCATTATGGTGAGCCTGGGGAGCAGGGTCATCAAGTTGCCTAAAGAGAAGCCAACTGATGAGGTCAGAAAAATGAAGCAAATTAAAAATCTCTTTACTGATCAGCATTGGGATCAGTCCATAAGTGACAGCCTGTCACTTCTACCTGTGCTAGATAGGAAGATCTAGGCTTTTTTTTAGGAGTGTGTGTGTGTGTGTGTGTGTGTGTGTGTGTGTGTGTGTGTGTGTGTGTATTGTATTGTTTGACCTACCTGAGTGAATCCTGAAGTAGAATAGTAGGAAAATGTTGTGGTGGGTGAATATTTGGGAGGATGGAAGGTTTGAAAAAAGAAACTATGATTAATGGATTATTTGTAAATTAAAGGGAAATTGCTCTTGGAATGCCTCAAGGATCTGTTCTTGACTCTGGGTTATTCAAGTATTTTATCAGTGATTTAGATGAAAGTAGAGCTAGGTAGCTACCATGGTGAGTCAGAATCTAAACAAAATTTGACATGTTAGAGTAACAAAATTTAATAGGAATGAATGGAAAGAGCTACACGTGCATTAAAAAAAACAACAAAATTGCACAGATATTAGAGGTTACAGCATGACTAAACAAAAATTCATGTGAAAAAAGATGAGATTTTTGTTCTTTTAAAATTCATTTATTTTAAATATTCTTTTCTTTTTACATTTTGAGTTCCACTCTCCCTATTACTTCCTCACCCACCCACTCAGAAGATAAGCAATATATCAATTATATATGTGAAATAATGCAAAACATATTTCTATATTTGCTGTATTTTTTTAAAAGCACAAAAATAAAGCGAGAAAATTTTGCTGCAGTTTGCACTCAGTTCATTTTTTTTTTTTTTAATCATAAATCCTTTGGAGTACTCTTGGATCCTTGTATTAATCATGGTAGCCAAGTCTTTCACAGTTGATCAACATTGTTGCTACGGTTCACAATGATTTCCTGGTTCCTTTCACTTCACTTTGCATCAGTTCATATAGGTCTTTCTGATTTTTTTTCTTCGTGAAACCACCCCCGTCATCATTTCTTATAGCACAGTAGTACCTAGGAGCTCTGGAATTCAGCTGTAAATTCCTGGGAATTTTCATTTTGGCACATGCCCCTAATCTGCCATCTTGGCTCCTTCTTTTGGTAGATTTTAAACTCAAAATGAGTTAGCAACATGACAGCAGAATAAAAGCTGATGGCTGCTTCGAGAGGTAGAGTGTGATGACCAAAGGAGGTGATAATACTATTACATACTGCCTCTATATCTGAATTATTGTGCTAGGTGATATACTTTCAGAAGGACATTATCGGATAAGAATGCACCCTGAGAGGTAACCAAGATGGTGAGGGGACTCAAAACCATTTTGTACACATACATATTAGAAGGAACTGTAGGTAGAACTGGAGTTGGGAAGAGTAAGTAGGGATGTGATAGCATTTTCAGCATTCAAAGAGCTATCCTATGGAAGAGGGCTTAGATTTGTCGAACTTCCTGTGGATCAGAGAAATTACAAGGAAACAGATTTAGGCTCAGTGTAAAGGAAAATTTTCTAATGATGAAAGCTGTTCCAAAGTGTATGGAACAGATTGTCTTGTTTGCAGTGAATTTTCCATTACAGGAGGCCTTTTGGTGAAGTGTAGACAACCATTTATCAGGGGTATTATGGATATTTCTGTTTAGGTATGGCTTGGACTACATGATCTGAGGTTTCTTAGAGGCAGCTAGGTAGCACAGTAGATAGAGGAGACCCGAGCCTGTAGTTAGAAGACCTGATTTCAAATCCTATTCCAGTTACTTACTAGTTGTGTGTATCCAGGCAAGTCACTTAACCTCTGTCTGCCTCAGTTTCCTCAACTGTAAAATGTAGATAATAATAGTACCTACCTGCAAGGGTTGTTATGAACATTAAATGATATAATTTTTGTAAAGAGCTTAGCACAGTGCCTGATACATAGTAAGTGCTTAATAAATGCTTGTTTCCTTCCTTCCAATTCTGGTTATATAATTCAATTATTGATAAATTTTAAAGTTATTTAACCTTGAAACATAGATCTATGTATGTTATAGTGAAAATTGTCTTTGTGATTAATCAATGCTTTTTGATAATGGGAGAGTTTGTGTGTGTGCAATTGAGATGTAATTTAAAAGCTTGTGGAAACCTGAGTTCTAGTACTGGTTCCAATACTGACTGTGTGACCTTATGAAAGACATTTAACTGCTCTAGGTTTTAATTTGTTGTGTAAAATAGAGGCATTGGACACGTTGATCTCTAAGTTAGCTGAGAGGGGCAGAATTCGGTGATTCACAAGTGAAATCCCATTGTTTTAGAAGAGTAGTTTATCAGAAACAGAATACAGCTATCCCTTCCACACTGAGGAGGTTAGGAGTATGTCACCCCCTTTCTTCCCAATCTGGAAAATATGCTTAAAATATTTTGAATTTTTCTTTTTCTTTTATGGGATGTTTATAGTACTTTATTGTAAAATTTGGGTTCAGTATTTGGTCATATTCTCTGTGGCATTTGCTAGCCTTTGCATGTGGTCTGCAGCTTCCACAAAACTTTTCCAAAATTCCTATTTAATTTCTTTTTTTTATTTTCTGAATTCTTTTTTTTTTTTTTGGGGGGGGGGAGGGAAGGCAAAGCAATTGGGGTTAAGTGACTTCCTAAAGTCACACAGCTAGTGTGTCAAGTGTCTGAGGTCGGATTTGAACTCAGGTCCTCCTGACTCCAGGGCCTGTACTCTATTCTCTGTGCCACCTACCTGCCCCTCCCACTTAATTTCTTATGCTGACCTTTGACATATGGAAACCTCGATGGGGAAAGTCACAAGTGGAAGGGATAATTGTGTATTGTCCATTTCACATGAATGCTTAATATCTTCTGTTTCTATTTTTTCCCCTTGTCCAGTTTAAAAGTTTTCACTGTTTTGAATGTCACCCATTAAACTTTTAGATGTTTTCTTCCTTGTTATTGACTGTTTTGGCAAATTTCAGAGCAAATGCAAATCTGTATTGGTAGAGTGGGATGCAAGGAATTCCCTATACCAAGGAAACCAGAAGAAGCCCATACCAAAAAAGATTTGTCATTGAGGTCATCATCAGCATCACCATCATCATAGTCATCATCATCACCATCATCATCGTCATCATCATCACCATCACCATGATCATAACCACCACCACCACCACCAGCAGTAACAATAACAGTGGCAGCAGTAATAGCAAAAACATCTTATTAGCTCTGATTAATTATTCTAGCCTTTTGAGTATTTTTATTTAAGAGTACATTTCACATATCATCCTGTGTAATTCTGTGAGAGTTAGGAATTGTTCTCCGAACAATCACAGCCAAGGACATTATCTCACCAAGATGATAATGTTTATGATCTATATTTCTTTTATACTCTATTATAAGATCATGCATTTTAGAGCTGGAAGGGACCTTAAAGGCCATTAATTAAGTTTAATCCTTTCATTCACATTTGAAGAAAGTAAGCCACAAAGAAGTGATTTGTCCAGGATCGCTGAGCTAGTAGGGATAGGAGGCAGTGTGTGAATTCAGGTCTTCCTAATTTCAAGACCTAGTATGCTAGTCACTAAGCATAAAGGATCTTATATCTCCTCTTAGTAGTTTGCTATCAATGAAAGCATGCTTCTGGCAAGTAAGTCATGTTGTCTGGGGTATTATAATCCAGGTGTCAGCTGCAGACATAGTTAACTTGGAGATTAATATCTTTTTCAACTCAATTATCTTAAAAAATTAAACAGAAATGACAACCCTTCATGGAAAGAACTAATGATAACCACCTTCATGAACATCATTTTAAAAGGGCATACTTATAAAACAAAAATTAAGGAAATAAATACCTGGGAAAATTTATTATTCTGTTTATTGATCCTTGGCTACAACCAATGCTTAGCTTAATACTAGCTTCCTCTCTAGCTTTAAGTAGACTCTTCTCAACTCATCTTTATTCTTATATAACACTGTGGGGTGTGGGTGTTATTCTGGAGGAGAGTTATAGTCAACTCTTGCCTCAACCTAACTTTCTCTCTGGGGATTTAATCAGTCACTTCCTATTATAGCAATTATAACAATTAGCTCACCTTTTTTTTTTTTTTTTTTTTTAGCGTAGGGATAATATAATGGTCCCCAGGTCTATGTTTTCCCTTTCTCTATTTTATGGATCTTATTTTGAAAGAAAGGTTATTACAATAACAATAGCTTTGAGTTCCCAGTTAGGAAAATTCCTAACCTTTAGACAGAGGTTTGGTCTCTGCCACAATTTGCATTTTTGTTTTTAAGTCTTTATGTTTGATGGAAAAAAAAATCAGGAAACAGAAAACATTTAAAGGAAGAAGTGAGCCAAATATATTACAGTGCCAATTACTGGGCAAGAACGGTGAGGGGAAGTTACAGAAAGAGCATATCTTTTTTTGGAACCTCCCCCACAATTTGAATAGATGGGTATAACCAGTAGCTTTAGCCTGAGTCAACCAGTAGCTTTAGCTTGGGTCTTCTGCTCCAAGATGCCTATAGGGTTCTGATGACATTCGTCACTTTCTCCATACTTATAGGTGGTTTAGCTCTCCATTCACTTATAGTCTCTTCTTTTGCTTATCTCACTACTGCAGCTCTTTCTTAAACAGTACTCCCTTCTTTTAATCTGGAGATTGAAAGAAGGGAGTAGGCTCATAGACTATGTCATAGTCTATATCTCATGGACTCATTCCAAAGTCTGCCAGTTCCTTGAGGGAAGGGACTTTGTTTTTGCATTTGTGTCCCCAGCAATTAAGCACAATTCCTGGCATATAGTAGGTGCTTAATAAATGTTTGTTGACTTGGCCACATTGATGAAATCACAGGAACAGATCAAAATATATGCACAATTTATAGATTATACATTACATATACTAATATACATTCATAGCCATCCACCTACCCTCCATGTCCCCCCCCTCCCCGCCCCCCATATTTCAATACTTTAAGGATCATAATTTCACTGGTTTTGGCACTCCTGCCTAAGCAGATTGGAATGCCTTTATATCTGAGTAGAAAATCCTCAAGAGTTTCTGTTGCTGAAAATAATCATCACTTTGCGTCAAACTGGGTGGTAGGCTCCTTTGAATGTAACTCAGTGAGTCCTCAGGCAGGAAGAATATGGTCAATTCCTGGATCTGTGTTTGAAACCTTTCTGTCTTGATAGTTTTTTGGAATTCACCTGTAAAGAGTACTGAGGATGGTAATCTAGATGCTGAGAGACCTTGACACCATGCTGTATAAGGATGGTTAAAAATAACCAATCTATCAATCAGCTACCTGCTATGTGTCAGATACTGTACTAAGTATTGGGGATACAAAGATAAAAGTGAAAAAGTCCTTGAACTTACGAAGCTTCTATTATTTTTTAATTTAATTTTTTATATTTAAAATTAATTTGTTTTTAGTTTTCAACAATCAATTCCATAAGTCTTAAATTTTCTCTCCCTCCCTCCCTGAGACAGCAAGCAATCTTATATGGGTTCTACACATGCATTCTTATTAAACACATTTTCACATTAGTCATGTTGCACAGAAGAATTAAAATGAATGGGAGAAATCATGAGAGAAACCAAACCAAAACAACACAGAGAGAAAATAGTGATCTTTAAGAAGCTTATAGTCTAAGAGGGAAACACCATGAACACCTAAATACAAGGTGTCTCAAAAGTCTCAATGCAGTTTTAAGTTGTTACATCTAGCAAGTTTAATATCCAAGTCTGTTTTTGTTATTTAGTCATTTCAGTAATGACTGACTCTTTATGATCCCACATGGAGTTTTCCTGGTAAAGATACTACAGTGGGTTGCCATTTTCTTCTTCAACTCATTTTGCCAATAAGGAAACTGAGGCAAAATAAGGGTGAAGTGATTTGCCCAGTGTTACACCGCTAGTGAGTATCTGAGGCCTGATTTGAACTAAGGAGGAAGAGTCTTCCTGGTTCCAAGTTGAACTCTATCCACTTGAGCGACATGGCTGCCCAATGTCCAAGTTAGTAAAGCTTGAAACTACACTAAGACTTTTGGATGCATATGTATATTCAAAATGTATAAAATGCATATTCAAAATGTATACAAATTAGTAAAAGAGAGTTTGGGGTGGAAAGGCATTAGTCCCAGGGAAGCTGGGTAGGGAGAGGATCAGGAAAGATTTCACGTCGAAAGTGGTACATGCACTGAATTTTGAAGGAAACCAAAGATTCTAAGACAGGAGTGGGGAACCTGTGGCCTCAAGACCACATGTGGCCCTCTAGGTCTTCAAGCGCAGCCTTTTGACAAAGGACTTGAGGACTTGAGGGCTTGAGGACCTAGAGGGCCACATGTGGCATTGAGGACACAGGTTCGCCACCCTTGTAAGAGGAGGGAAGGAGAGTATTAGGGAGACTAGCCAGTGTAGGAGATACAGATGATGTGTTTTGTAGGAGGCACAACAAGTATGCCACTAAGACAGCCTGGGGAACACAAAGATGGGAATAAAAAATCAGAAAAGGTAAGAAGGGACCACCTATTGAAGATCCCGAAATGCCACACAAAGGAGTTTGTCCCTAGACAGTGAAGAGCTTTGAATGCCAGACAAGGTAGTTTGTGTTTGACCCTAAAGGTAAAATCTGAGGTAGGTAAAACTTTTTTTCCTTCCAGTTTTACTTGGGGGAAGGGAGGGGAAAATGAAGGTTGCCTTCAGGAATTTGAAAGATTGTCCAGTGCAACCAGGGTTAGATTTATTACAGCTGGCTCCAAAGGGAAAAACTAGCAGCAATGAGTAGCAGAGCAGCAGATTTAGGTTTGATGAAAGAACAAAACAACCCTTCCCATATAAGTGAGAACCCATACAGGCTACTGTGGGTGGCAGTGGGAACCCCTCACCTTGAGTTTTTCTAGCAAAGACTGGCTGACCAGTCGTGGGGAATATGAGAGGAATAATTCCTGTATGGCTGAGTTAAATTAAAAAGAACTCAGATTCTGTGACATAGTTGTCTGTCCTTCATGTGACTTCCTGTTGCTAATACTGATCTCTATTTGTATAGGTGTGGTTTGAGAAGGCCAATATTTGACCAGCAAACCTTATCCTATCACCAACTTGTAAAGACTAGATGAGCTGTGCGGTTTCTTAAACACTTCTTTTGGCCCAATCTCTCCAGCTATATTTAAGATCCTCGATATCTCAGGGCCAGAATGAGGCTGTCCTGATTTCAATCCTTTACCTATTGACCAGATAAATCAATGGAGAGGAGTCTTTTAGAAAGAAGTGCATGTATATTTAGAAAAGCATTATTTCTGGTACTTTGGGTCATCTGTGTAGGATGTATGAAACACTATATTCAATAATGGCACATAATGAGATGGTGCATTTTCATTTGAAGTCATTGCTATTTCTGTAAAAGAATGGGTGTTTTAAAAAATCTTTTTTTGGGGTTTGTCAGTGGCTTTGACAAAACGAAAACCAAAAAACCCCTAAACCTGTCATCTGTCATTTTCTTTTCATGAGCTATATATGTGTCTGCGTATAATCCTTTGAAATACATGATATGAGTCTTTCTCTATGTATATATTTACATATAAAATATATATGAATGCATAAGTGAAGAAGGCTAAGATTTTCTGATTTTGTGAGAGGCAGCATGGTGTAGTAGAAAGTATTACGAATTTGTAAATAGTAAATGTAAACCTGAATTCAAATCTTACTTCAGACACTAGCTGTGTGACATTGGGCAAATCTCTTTAGGCCCTGGATTCTTTAACTATAAAATTGGAGTTGAACTCAATAACCTCTAATGTTCCATCCATCTCTAAATCTAACATCCTTTCTTTTCAGTTCATCTGTAAATGGGGAAGAAATATAACTGAGAATGCTGGAGTGATAGCCTCTATTTATAACAGGGGCTCAGTCAAAAAGTTTTGACTCAGCAAGTGTGTTGTCACTCCTGATAGAAATCACTTGTTGACAGACTATATTCCTTCATCCTTATTCCTGAAGCTACATTTGGACCCAATGAATGAAAAAATGAATACATAAGTGAATGTGACCTGTATAAAGAGCCAATTGGGAGGATGTTTGAATCTGCCCACAGACCACCAAAGGCCTATTGATGATCACAGATAAGAAAGAAAATTTGCCAGGGAGCACCTGTATTTTTCACTGAGTGACCCAGGCTAGAGGTGCAGAAAAGGGTGAAGCATTATTCTAGACAATGATGCTCTCTGCTTTGCAAATGTGTTCCCCTGTGGCTTGCCTCCTGTGTGGCTACAGCTGAGCTACCATCTGTCTGATTTTAATGGAGCATGGGGCAAAACTCAAGTGGTTCAAGGTTTTTTTTCTCCCCCCACCAGCTGCCCATAGCTGAAAAGGGAGATTAGAGCAAGGAAGGATTATTTTCCACTGATTTCTCTGCCTCTAACCCTCCAGCAAATAGAATAGTATCTTACAGGAAATAGCAGCCACAGGAGGAACAGTTTTAATATGCATTTGTCTTGTGTGACAAATATGCTACGTTTACTATTTATGATAATATCTAGCATTTGCTATATGCTTCATATTCTATATGTTCTTGTAGAGAGATCTGATATACATGCAGGAAATGGAAACATGAATGAGAAGTCTTTGTTGTAAAAACAGAATCTTAATTCTGAATGAAGTTGTCTTAATTTATGTTAGGAAGTACAATAAAACTTTTTTTTTTGTGGTGTGCATATAATCAGAGCTTTTTCCCTGGAAAAACTGTAAGGGACAACTTTGCATATGAAGATATTAAAGCAAAGTTTATAATTGCTTTGAGGGAAAGACTCCTCTTTAAAACAGCTTGTCTTGGCTTAGAAGTGCAAAGTGCTTTGGAAAGAACTGCATGCTGATCAAACGCTGAAAGAGACAAATCCATTTATTTCTGTGACTTTTAAAGCTACTGTGTTTATTCTTTCCAGAGGTCGGTATGAAACATTGCAAATATAGTCAGATAACTGGTTTTTTTAACTGTGTACTTGTTTTTTACTTTTTAACCTTTATCATAAGAAATGCTTGCTTAATGGGTAAAGAAGTATGGAGGGATATATTTTGAAATGGAGGTGATATATAGTTTAAAGTTAACCATTTAAAGATCATTCATTTAAAGCCTATAAAATGTGACAATTTTTTTTCTTTGACTACCCTGATTTAGCATAGAATTTCAGCTGGGAAGAGCCTTGGAGATAAAACCTAGTCCAGGAATGTGGCCCTTTGACTGAATCCAAAGAAATTTGTTCTTTGAAGTTTGGATTCAGTCAAAGGGCCACACTTGAGGATCTAGAGGGCCACATGTGGCCTGGAGGCCACAGGTTTCCTACCTCTGACCTAGTTCAACCTCTCCCCCACATCCCTTTATTTTTCAGAGAGAAAATCTGAGGTTAAAAAAGTTAAATGACTCCTCAAGGCCACATAGTCAGCACCCCAGAATCTAGTGTCAGGTTCTTGAATGGAATCTAACTCCAGAGTTCCCAGACTTGAATTCTAGACTTGTTTTATCACTCCATACTGTCTCTTCTGAATCTTGAAGAGACTCTAGGAAACAGTTCCCTTGGAAAAAGGAGAAATCCAGGTATGTTTCTGGGTTGTATATACATGTTAAAGCCCTGGGTCACTCCGTTAGCAGCTAACCAGAAATTCTGTGCAAAGGACAGAGAACAACATGCAAAGAGAAACATGCCAAACTTATCCATGGCCCATATTTCCTCCCCTCTTCTCCCAAAGTTACATATATTTACCCATCTACTTTGTGTCTCTGAGTTAGAACTCTGTGCGGATATATAGATTGGTATCTATTCAGCTGCTAAGAATTTATTTTCAGATGAAGTGCTTCTGGAAGTCAAGAGCCAAAGGGACTGACCTTGGAGTTCTGGCAGGACTGGGACCATCCCAGACCAGTGTGGAGCCTGGGAAACCTACCCTACCACCAACTTTTTCTCCCTCTTCCTTCCCTTCCCCTTCATTTTTATTCAGGTGAAATCTGGTTAAAAAGAAAAACTGAGACTGTCTTAGAACTTTTTTTTTTTTAAGACCTACATGTAGTCAGAGGGATGTGGAAGTGCCTGTGTGTGTTAGGATTGCATGTCTATAAGTTCTTTTGATGTCTAACACCATCTGTCTTCTCTTTGACACCCTCTTTCCCCCACTCCAGTTCTGGACCTTAGCCTCTGGTTGATCCAGTCCCAAGATTCATCCCTTCTGTGACAGCAGCTCTATTTCTTAGGTTACCAGTTACTTCATGCCAGGAATGGGTGAAGGGGAAAAGTTAAATGAGGTTTCCAGTCTAGATGATCAAGTTGTCACATTATCTTTACCTAGAATAGGTATGTATGACTGAAAAAGCCAAGAATGGAAGCCCATTTCTCTGGGGCTATAATGGTCTCAGAGCAGGGACAATGTCCCAAGACCCTCCTCTTACAGCATGGTCTCTCATGAGATGCCACGAGGGAAAGAGTCACCAATCTCTAATCATTTTTCTATTGAGACTATAATCTAGGGAAAATTGAAGCCAGTGAAGCAAAGAACTAAAGCTGACAAGTCTTTTTAAAGAAAGAAGGCTCTTTTTATGCAGGTAGTCAACCAGAATAAATTAAATAAATTTAATTCACGTTTATTAAGCACCCACTATGTGTCAGGTCCTGCGTCAAGCACTGGGGACACAAATAGGAAAAAGAGAAAATTGTCCCTGCCCTCAAGGAGTTTATAATCAAAGGAGGGGCAGAGAAACCAAGCAGAGCTGCAGATGGAAAGTAGACCGGTTACAGAATGTCTATACATGCCTCTACCTCCACATTCTTTCCAAGGTACTTCCTTTATATATCATGGTAATTCTGGGAAACAAACTCCCTAGTGTCTTCTACATGGAGGGGTAACCTCGGCCACACAAAACTCACGAGTCTGTGGATGCACCAGACCCCAATACAATAATAATTTACCTTTACATACACATGTTTTAAGATTTATATCCTCTTACAACAACCTTGTGATATACATAGAGCAAGGATTCTCCCCATTGTATAGAAGAAGAAACATGTTAATTGTTTTGTGAAAAGTAACATGGTTAATTTTAGAACTGTGATTCCAATCCAGGTCTCTTAACCCCTAAGTCTTATAGTCAACTATCTGAAATTTGAAAGTGAGGTAAATTTCAGGAGACCAATGCACCCAGAAAGCTGAGTCTGACCCTCCAGTCTTGTGTTTTTGTTTCAGCAGAATTCAGTGCCTTTGAATTTTGGTAGCTAATCACCAGTCTGATCAAAATACTGACCAAACTGACCCCAGTTCTTGGAGGATTTCCTAAAAAAATACTTCCTATTGTTATTAATTTATAATTGCATTGATATTTTGAAAAGTTGGGGAACTGAAATGCTGTCTACTGGGACTTTTGTTTCACAAGAATCCCTTCTCCATTCAACATGCATTTACTGAGATTCAAAGACAAAGATGAAACCATCCCTGCTCTCAAGATATTTGCATGTTTTTGAAGAGAAAAAAGAGCCTCACCAACAATTAAATACAAAATACATACAAAATGGATACAAAGTAATTCAGAAGGAGGCTTCTAGAAATACTTAAAATACTTTGGAAAATATTTCCTGTCTTTGACTACCTTGGTGCATTAGAGAAGTTCAGTTAAGAACCTTAGAGATAATTTGCTCCAAGCCCCTCTATCCCTCCCCTCCACCCCCAACTCCCATTTCCTGAAGAGGAACTTGAGTTTCAAAGAAGTTAAATGACTCTCCAGGGTCAAACAGCTTGTTAGTGGCAGAAATTGGAATGGAATTTCCAAAGTTTCCAAACTCTTAATTTAGTGTTTTTATTTAAGATTCCATATTGTCTTTATTGCATTTTGAAGACAATATTTAATTCTTTAAGAAATAGGTCTCTTTCTCTCTTTTTATTTGTTTAGGAAATTTTATTTGATAAAATATTACAAAAGTCAGTGTGGATTTGTTGGCTCTTGCAATTTTTAATAGGCGTGATTCTTCAGTGGAGACAGAGAACATTTTCCTTTGGATGTTCCATAAAACAAAATGTAAAATGGAATGAAACCGTAATAAAACTGTTGCCTATGAATGCTACTTTGTCAAGGTCAAAAGTTATATAGGAAAATGTCAAGTTATCCCAGGTTTAGTGCACAATATGCAACACTGAGTTTTATGTCCAAACAGAAGATCGAGGTATCTTTAGAAAGACCCTTAAAAACAAATATTTTAGGGAAAAACAGCTTACATTATGTCTTTGGGGAGATACATTTGTTTCCCTCGTCTTTCAGTTAGACCATATTTTAAGCCTACTATGTACAATATCTTAACATATTCCAAACAAACGTCCCAGAGTTTAAGCAGACATCTCCACAGGGACGGTATCCTGGCTTAGCTATAGTATGTCACCTGAGAATAACTATGCAGAACAGGCTGACATTGAAAATATTCACATTAAAGGAGAAAGACAAGTATATCTTTGAGTTGATTTATGTGCTATGTCTATCTCTTTCTGTCTCTCTCTGTTTCTCTGCTAAACCCTAGAGTTGCTGCAGAAAGGGGAAGAGAATAAACATTTACATATCATCTACTATGAGCCAGGTGAAGGGCAGCTAGGTGGTGCAGCAGACGGACTGTGGATAGAACTCAGGAAAACCTGAGTTAAAATTTGGCCTCAGACACTCACTAGTTGTGTGACCCTGGGCAAGTCACTTAACACTGTTTGCTTCAGTTTTCTCATCTGTAAAATGACCTTGAGAAGGAAGTGGCAAACCACTCAAGCATCTTTGCCAAGAAAACCCCAGATGAGGTCACCAAGAGCTGGACACTACTGAAACAACCGAATAACGACAATATATGCCAGTCATTGTGCTAAGCACTTTACAAATGTCATCTCATTTCATCCTTGCAACAACCCTGGAAGGTAGGTTTTACATTTTACATTTGAAGAAACTGAGGCAGACAGAGGTAAAGTGACTTGCCCAGGGTTGCACATCTAGTAAGTATCTGAGGTCACATTTGAACTCAGGTCTTCCTGACTTCAAGTCCAGGGCTTTACCCATTGCCACTCCTAGTGGCCTCTAAACCAGATAGACTTCCTGTAGGATGGCCCTTGAGTGCTTCCTGCAGGAAGTTAGGGATCTGTGAGGCCAAGGGGAGAAGGAAATGCATTCTAGAATTAGGCAGAAGGCTATGCAAAGGCATGAGGATGGAAATGAAATTGCATGAGTGGGACACAACAAGAAGGGTTAAAAAAATTTTTTTTTAAACCAGAGAACAGTATTTGAAGGACAGTAGTCTAAAACAAGTCTGGAAAGGTAAGCAAGAACCAGATTTTAGAAAACCTCCATATTCTTTTTTAGTGTCTTTCCTTGGCTACTGTATTTTTTGACATGGCCCAAAGCAAACCTTTGCTGGAAGTCTTGTCACTTGAGTACTTCAGTTTCCCTGCAATTTGCCAATGTAATTTGTAAAGACTGAGCAACCTGAGGCAGCCTAGAAACCTTTGAATTGTAGACATATTAATTACCCAAAGTGCTCAGTGTTGTATAACAAAGACTGGAAAACCTCCTCTCCCTCTCTTTCTTTCTCTCTCTCTCTTTTTTTTGTATAATATATCTGGAGCAAACAGATCATGTCGTGAGTTGGCATCTTGTCAAAAAGGACTTTTACTTCCTTAATCTGGAAAAGAAATATTAGTGTAGTGCTAACTGATTTGAAAGATGGTGCATGTGTTTACCTGCCTCCATCAGATAGATTTCTTATTGTTGACATGGAACTCCTTGTACCCATTCAGAGGGTAAGTAAGAATTTATAGAATAAGGTCATGTTATCAAATGAGCTTACATCACCTGCATCCTGGAATATAAATCTCTCTCTTAGCCAAGATTTCTTTGTTCTTTTTTACTGTCTTACAGTAAAGGACACAATGACTATTAGCTTTGGGTTCAAAAAGGGAAAGAAAATAACCCCCTTTTCATAGTGATATTGAAGGTGTGCATTTGCATAGCACTTTACAGTTTACAAAAGTGCATTCCTTTTGAGAGGTAGGGTAGGTAATGTCATCGTTACTTTTATTTTACAGAGGAAAAAAAATGACTATTTAGACTATTTAGACAGATCTATTTAGTATCAGGGCCAATTCTCAAACCTAATTCTAGTAATGTTTTCCCCCCTATACCCTTTGCTGGTAACTGGAGTCAAATAAATGGGAGAAATACTTCTATTCTGAAGAAGGCGGTGCTTCTAACTTTACTTCATAGAATCCCTCACTGCCTTCAAAAAAAAGTTTAGAATGCCACCATCTACCTGAAACCCTTCCTGGTTTCCCTTACCAAGAGATCTGCTAGTGCCCACAGAAGTAAACCACCTCAATGGGATTCTCTCACTATTTTTTTTCTTTCCATGATAGGCCCTGGACCTGTGATTTCATTGGTATAAGATACTCCCAGAAGAGGAAACTCCTTCTACCAATGCAGGTCAGCAACTTTTCTGCAAATTATAGTCTTAGAGAGTTCTATAGTCCTTTATATACATAAATATATACATACATATGTAGCTATGTATATATTGTTGTTCAGTTGACTAGTTGTAAATGACTCTTCATGACCTCATTTGGAATTTTCTTGGCAGAGATACTGGAGTGGTTTGCCATTTCCTTCTCTAGATCATTTTACAGATGAGAAAACCGAGGCAAACAGGGTTAAGTGACTTGCCCTGTCATTTAACAGTCTTATTTAGTCCTGTTTAATTTAATTGAACATTTAATAGGACACTGCTAGTAAGTATCTGAGGTCAGATTCAAACACAGGTCTTTCTGTTTCTAGGACCAGCACTCTAAACACGATGCCACCTAGTTGCCAGTGTGCACGCATATGTTTGTGTGTGTGTGTGATATACATATCTGTGCATAGGACATGAATATACATATATATGTATATAATACCTATATCTAATCTAAATCTATCTCTAATATATAACATGTATAACGATCTATATATTGTCTTCCTGTATAGCATATAACTTCCTTGTGAACAGATATTTTTTCTTTTCTTCTCTCCCCTCCTCTTTCCTTCCTTCCTTCCTTCTTTCCTTTCTTTTTCCAGGTAGTCCTGGATGGGTCCCTTAAATCATTCCAGGGGGTCTCTCTGCCAGTTTTGCTCCTTAGGTCATTCTACAGGGACTTGCTATTAGAATGCCTGACAACAAAATTTGGCATATACTTTGGGTCGGGTCATTTGGTGATTCACCACTCTGACCTTTCTCAGCTTTTAAGGTGAAAACTATCTCCAACAGGCCTTCTAAAAGTAAGACAAAGCAAATACAAAGAGGGCCATATGTTAGCTACCAATGGAGGTAGGCCAAGGCCTTTCTCCTTACAGCAATCTCTCTCATTGAAATGTGGTCAGTCATAAAAGAGCCAGACCAAGAATGAGGGAGTCTCTTTTGCTGTTAAGCACTTTTGGAATGTACCCCAGTTCTCTGTGACCAATCAGAAAGACTTTTCTTGGCAATGTAGTCAACAGACTAGAAACAATTTCTATCCATGCTCAAGTCTACATGGGGACTGCATCAGCAGAACATACCGTGCAAACTCATTGGGTAGTCAGTCTCATTACATAAAGAATAACGTCTTAAAGTTTGAAGATTAATGTATTGGGAAATATTCTATAAACTTTTGGTACAGAGTAATGAAATTTCAGCTTCTGCCTCTTTAAATTGGAGTAGCTTGGGGTTTACCCAAAGACAGTTGAGGAGTTTCAAATTTCAAAATTAATCAAGAAATTTGTGTCTTTAAAGAAAGTGCACAATGTAATTTTTATAGATGAATAAATTGATGAAAAAAAGCATTTGTTAAACATTTCCTATATTCCAAGCAATGGGCTAAAAAAACAATACAAAGAGAAATGCAAAAAATTCTTGCCTTCAGAGTTGTTGTTTATTGCTTGTCCTTTGTCCTCCAAGAGGACCATGACATCAGGGAGGTGATGAATGACATGCAAGTGAATTCGATTTAAGTGAGGAAGGGCTGTTTTTTTTTTTTCTTTCTCCTCCAGAGCCATCTGGTTCTAGTGGTAAGATGTAGATCAGGATGACTAGAGATGGCCCTGGATGCAGTGGGAGACCTTGGCCTTTTTAAATTGAGGTCCTTAACAGGTCTCAGTTTGACTGAGGCAACAATTCAGTGATTAAAGCTGAATAAGAAATGAAGCAGAGAATGGCCTCTTTACCTAATTAAAAGAAATCAATCTTGGAGGGGAAGACCCTCAGGGTTTCTGGCTAAAACAGAAATGATTGCTACGGAGAAACAGCACACTAAAAAGAGGAGTGGTCCTCGAGGACTGCTTTGGTCCAGATAGTTATAGGGATAGTAAGTGAAGTCAAAGGGGAGTAGATGATCACATCCTTTTTAGAAATATTGATAAAGTTAATTTGATCATGGTAACAGAATTAGAAGGAATAGTGGAAAAGGGACACACACTGGGTGAAGACTCTCAGCAAAACTGTGGAGAAGATGCGGGGAGGAAGTGAAGTGAAATGAAATATGACTGGGAGTCTTCCAGCAGTAGTGGGCTAGGAGAAGCAGTCATCAATCAGAACAGTGCGGCCTCGGGAATAGGACCTCCATGGAACATTCTCTGGTCACGTGTCAAGGTGGTAATAATATAAAATAACAATTAATAGTTAACATTTATATAATGCCTTGTTGTTTGTGGCATAATTTACATATTTCATCTCATTTGAGCCCTACAACCTTGTGAGATAATTATTCAGGTATTATTTATCCCATATTAGAGCTGAGGAAACAGGTTCAGAGAGATTGAGTGACTTTCTCAGAGCTGAGGATTGAGAATCAACTCCACTTGTCAATTGTACTCACCGTTATAAACGCAACAGCCCATACAGTATGATATCTAGAAAGCCCAGATGAAAAAAGCAGCTGTATCCTGAGACGACACAGACACATAATATGAACCAGAATTCCATCTCAGTCTCTCGTCACAAGCTTGCCAATCCATTCCCTGTCCTTACTCATCTCTGTACATGCATATGCCATTCACAATTCAGGCATGTTATTCTCAGCCCTGTAAGAGTGGAAGAGCCCTGTGCTGAAGGTATTGACTTAAATATTGTTGGGCTACGTCTCTGAAGCCAAAGTGTTTCTACCTGCAGCCACCTCAGATGCCCCCCTGACGTTCAATCAAATTGGGCTGTCACTCGTCTTCTGTCCACTGACAGTCTGTTTACTTTGGGATTCTGCCAGGATTTATTGGCTCCCACTTCCTGATTTTCTCTACCTCCCAGCATGTGCTTTCTTTTCCCCTTGGCCCTTGCCAGCTTTGCGATTAAAAATCAAGCATTGAAAAGACTGTTTTCCAGGGCTTTGGCAGCTCAGAAAGTACTTGATCTGATTGCTGTGGGCCCTCCTCAGGGGCATAGCAGCCTCCCTCCCTCCTGACAGTGATGATTTGATGCTCTTGAAAATATACAGAGTATTGATCTGTTTTCTAGGCAGCAAATACTGAAGCCCTTCCAGCTAATGTGACTTCAGAAAGTTAAATATGGATTTGGAAAGATTCACCAGCTGCCCACAATGTTTTATGGAAATGGCCTGAAATGGAGGCATGAAGGTAGCAGGCAGCTGAGAGCTGGGTTGATATGGGCCATTTGCAGATCTCTGTAGGTGCATTTTAAATGTTCTGCCTTTTATCTGGTTCTTCAGCATCCTGTGCTTTAAATTAACCAATGTCATGCATGGAAGATCAATAAAAACTAGTAGGTGGATGGGGGGAGAGGAAAAGGGGAATGGACGCATTGAAAGCTTGTTGGAACAACAATCTGTATAACTGCTATTACTACTAATTATACATTAATATCCGATTCATCATCTCTCCTGTGCAGAAAAGGTGTGTGAAGAGAAGTCTTGACGTAAATCCTGCCCAGATTGATCCTACATTGTAAGGAAGATCTTTACCCCTCTCCCCAATTTATTTTGGTATTAATGAAGGGAAATAGTCATAGCTTATATCTATTTGGCATTTTATGGTAGTTGCAGGTGTTCAGTCATTTCAGTCATATTTGATTCTTTGTGACCCCATTTGGGATTTTCTCAGCAAAGATACTGGGGTGGTTTGCCATTTCCTTTTCCAGCTCATTTACAGATGAGAAAACTGTGGCAAACATGCTTAAGTGACTTGTCCAGGTTCACATCTGGTAAGTGTCTGAGACCAGATTTGAACTCAGTTCTTTGAAACTTCAAGCCTAGCACTCTATCCATTGTGTTATATAAGCTGTTTCCTCAAGCATTCCAAGAAGTCAGTGAAGTAGGTAGTACAAAGGTTGTTACTCTCATTTTATAGATGAGGAATTGGGAAATCAAAGCAATGAAAAGACCTGTGCCCAGGATCTGTCCACATAATTAGTTAAGTGGTGGAGATAGGATTGGAATAAAATTTTTCTGCCTTAGAGTTCAGTGTTAAAATTTTTTGAAAACTCTATAGTGTAGTCCAGAATTTAAGAGAACCCTGAGTTTAGTTAGAGGTCATAGACTTTGGGCCATGGGGGAGGCTACAAAGAGTGTTGGAAATTCACATCCTATCTATACCACTGAGAGTTGCGTGACCTTGAATAAGTCACTTCACTTTAATTGTCAGTTTCCTCAGCAAACTAGGGAAAATAATTTTTACACTACCCTAAAGCACTGGATTTTATTAAAGAAAGCACTCTGTAAACTTGAAAGTGAAATATAAATGTAAGATTATTATTATTTAGAAATTTTAACATATTTAATAAATATTTAGCAAATTCCAGAAGATGTGGTCTCGAGGAACCTTTTCCTCCTTTTGCATTTTATAAAAAATCAGCGAAAATTGTTGTCCTCACCAGCAGGACATATTTAAGGAGGTCAGGAAGATGTATATGCTTGGTATGTTAGTTAGTACTCCCACTATGACCATCGCTGTCAGTCTCTGATGGAGATGGTTCAGGATCCTGAGCCCTGAGCTCAGAACCTCCCAAACCACTAACTCTACTTCTAGGCCAGCTCCCTTAGCTGTCATGAGTCATATGATCCCTGTGGAAAAGGGGCCCCCATTCTTAGCACCACCATCACCTCCAGCAGCTGACCAATTGTTACCAACAGGTAGGTAAACTGAAGAGCCCACCAGGCCCTACTTCTTGTCCAGCCCATACCCGCATCCAACAAAGCAACTTTTGTGGTGAAGATGACAGCCTTTCCCACTGCCTGCCAAACTGCTGTCACCCACAGAACAGGAAAGCCAGCTTAGCGGGATCAGCAAGGAGCCTTCAGGGAGAGATTTGACTCAGCATGTGCCAGCCAAGTCAAGGCTGGGTTTAGCAGCGTCCCCCAAAGACCACCAAGCCTGGCTTCCATCATAGCACCCAGAGTCATTGTGGAGAGAAGCAAGGACACCTCTGACCTGGCATCTACTGCTGTAGCTACAATTGACCCCAGACATGGAAAAGTAAATTCTTGTGGTCTAAGTCCTTGGCTTGGTCACATCAGACGTGGATATGGTTTTATTAGTGGAAATGGCACTAGAGAAGATGCACAGCCATCTGCTTTGTGGTTGTTCCCTAAGGGTCATGGGGGCTCCCCATCTTAGTAAGTTAATTAGGTTGCAGTTGAAATCTCCTATTTATGTTATATCTGCCCATCAGAAGGATATTATCTCCATTTTAAAATTTATGTTTGTGCTTAGTGTAGTACTTTGCCTATATTGGTAAGCATATAATAGATGCTTTTTCATTCATTCATTCGTACTTGCATTTTGATTGTGGTTTTGCTTTTTCCGCTTCTATGGGCTGGATGGTTTCAATTTACAGAATACTTTAGGGGAACAAATATAGGTTACTACTTCCCCACCCACTCCATCCCACATCACCTGCTTTTATTTCCTTGAGTTCTCCCTCTTGTCTAGAACGCAGTTACATTATATTTCCCCTTGACATCCTTCAAAGTCTAAATTAAGTACCACCTTTGTCGGGAAACCTTCTTTCATCTTTTCAGCTAAAAATATTCACTACATTTTTAAAGGGCTGTAAAAAGAGTTCATTATTTTTATTTTTTATTAAAAACAGTTTCAAAAAATCAACTTGTCCCTGCTCTGTCTGATTACTGTGCTTTGCCCCTTCTCCATGCCCTTTCCCCCACCCCCACCTCCTGCTCAGCTCTGGCTAGAACATTGCCACAGAGTGAGTACTGAGCCTGTTCCTTCTCACTTCCAGAGAAATATACTCACTTCTGAAGGACTTGTCAATTTTAGGTGATATAGAAAACTCTTGAGTGGTCTTTTGATTCCCAGCCCCATGACAGATAAAGGTCAATGAGGATCGACTGGCAACCAAAGAGGAGTGGCATTTTCAATGGAACTTTAAAACCCAGTGCCTTCTGTTTCTCTTTCTCTCCTCCCGCAGGAGAGGTGATAGAAGGAGCTGGTACCTTGCTTTTCTCCTTCGTTATTAAAGTTGCTGCTGGGCAAAAGGTACCTCAGCCACTGGCTCTGTCTCTCAGGACCTAGCCATGCACAGACAGCTCAAACCTTGGGGATTCTGGCCTTCAAAGAGAGGTGTCAGGATCTTTTGTCTCACTGCCTCTGGATCTTTTCACTCTAACCCTGGAGCCCCAGGAAAATTATTTAAAACTTAAGTTTTGCTAGTATGTAGAATCTCCCAAAATGGAGGAGTGGGGAAAGAGGTACAACGTAAATTAGGCATAGGACAGGTATTTATTTCCTCTATATGCAAAAGAAATGCCAAATACAGTCACATTGACAGAAAAACTTGAGATAGTTGTAACTTACTACTGCTATTACTGTCATCCAAGACTGAGAATTAAACGTTAGAACGTGACTCGATTTGTGGGGCTGCTCAATTTACATTGCGTATTTACACGAACCCTATGCTGTCCCACCAATTTCCTCTAGGTTCATTTATTCTGGTAAACCCAAGCCATGGATTAGGCTCCCCTTCCTGCCTGTGGTCAGTAATCATCTTTAAGAAGTGTTGGTATTGCACAGCAGCCAATTATTTCTGAGTAAGGTAACCCAGGCTTAAATCCTGGTTCTGTTACTTACTACCTTCTTGTGTGACTATAGACAAGTCATTTCCCCTTTCTAGACCTCATTTGTAAAATGAAAAAGTTGAACTAGATCATCTCTAAAGTCTCTTCCACCTTGAAGTCTATGATCCTGAATTGAATTTCATGTTTTTGGTTCTTTGTCCAGGGAAATTGGGTTATGGTCACAGTGGCAGATTCCAGGGGCTTAAAAAAAAGTATGAAAGATTGTTCAAGGCAGGAGAGGTTAGTCAGGTGGACAAAAAACCCTTTCTTGTCCAGGTTAAGTGGCTATATCCAATGCTACTTTATTGTATTTTGAAGCTATTTTTTACTGCTCTGTAAAGGGGTTGGTCCCTCACAATTTTATGATGAAAACTCAGATTCTATCAGTGATATTGAAAGGTTAGTAAGCTGATATTCAGGTAGTATTCCTTGGTATTAGGTAGTTCCATAGACAGGTCTTTGGTAATTGTTAGTTCACAGAGAAGCAAGTAAACCTCTGTATTAGATCTGGGTTAGACCGTAGGAACCTCACTATATGACATAGTCAGAGGGCTTTTTCTATATCTCAGATTAAATAGGAATTTAAACTCTCTTTTTATAAATGTAAATTAAAAACAAAACAAAACAAAACCTCATAAAAATATATGACTCTTTAGATGACAGTGTAATCAGAAGTTTCCTTGATTTTACTTTGGGGTTGTGTTATCCTGTTCTAAAAGATGGGGAGGGAACCATGACCCTGTATGTTATCTCCAGGTCTTAGCATGTTGTGGGCATTTAGTAAATCCTGAACAATTGGTGGTTATACAGAACTGACTGCTGACAATGACTTAGTACATTCTGCCGTAGCCAAAATAGGAAGAACAGAGAGCACCCTGAGATGCAGAGCAGATACAGAGCATTTTTCTATTGTGGATGAGTTATGTAAATTACAGTTGAAATATCCTGGACCTACTCAGCCAGTTTTGCTTTCTTGATCAAACTGATTCTCTTTATTTGACTCCAGTGCAGAATGCCTTGAAGTTCAAAAGGAACTCTGCATAACCCGTTGGGTCAGTGCAAGTTGGAAATCGTAGACCCCGATCTAGGTAAATGATCAGATAACTCCAAGTAAAAATGGAGATTCCCAGTTTTGGAATCATTTTGTTTTCCTACATAGTTCTTATTGAAATACTTTTCAAATAATTGGTCACCTAGATGAAAATGCCACTGAGTCCTAAAGGGTTTTTGTTTGATGTGTTTCTCTCTCAGTTATTTACACATATCAATGGTATAATAGGATTACCAGGGACAAATGACAGTCACCCAGTGAATATAATTTCCATTTTTATCACATCAGAGCTCTTTCTTTTTCAGGAATAGCAAAATACTTGTAATTATCCTTGAGTGATTCCAGTGCCTAGCACAAAGCGTTGCACACAGTAGGGACTTAAGAAATGTGTATTGAATGACTAAATCAGGGCATTATGAAGATGCAGCAGTGAAGAAATCTGTTTTTCTCATCTCAGTGAACTAGCCTTGACATTTCACAGATGTATTGAACGTCATTAAATCCTATTGCTCCCATTCACCCACAGCTCCTGCCAATCCCATTCCTACTAGGTTTTCAAAGGAGACCAGACACTTGGGGGTAACCCATGGCATGAGTGTAAATAAATGGCCCCCAGTGTAATTGCTGGTGATCCTCTCTTTCCTCACAATATTTGCTTGTTTCTCCATTTTCTTTTTCTTTCTTATTCTTTTCCTTCTTTTATTTCTATTGATTTAAATCTTCATTTTTTCTTTCTTTTCTTAGTGTATTCCTTAGGCTTGCTAAAGGCACTTTTGAGCATTGTTTAACCAAAGAGACAGTTGATCCCTGGAAGAACTTTATGTGATTTCTTACTATGGAACTAGGAGTCTGGGGGAGTAGGATAGAAAAAGAGAATTTTCTAAGGTCTAAGGTATAGCTTTGTTGCCTGATGACCATGCACCACCCTTTCTAGGTGGCATAGCAGATAGACTGCTGGGCCTGGAGTCAGGAAGATCTGAGTTCAAAGCTAGACTCAGACACTAGCTATTTTACCCTAGGCAAGTCAGTTAACCTCAGTTTGCCTCAGTTTCCACAACTGTAAAATGGGGATAATAGTAATACCTGCACCCCAATATTATTGTGAGGATCAAATGAGATAACATTTGTAAAGTGCTTAGTACATGCTTGGTGTATAGTAGATACCATATAAATGTTAGAAATAATAGTAATAATAATTATCATTCTTAAATTTGATAACAAAACAGAAAGAGTCCACACATATACAAACACTTCCAAATGTGGAAAGGGGGTCTTCAGTCATTAAAAGAAAATCATGATTGGTACAGCAGTTGACTAACAAGTGTTTGTTAAGTTCTGGTAGGGTGCAGAATGAAATATAGCACAATACAATGGAAACAGGGCCAGCCTTGGAGTCAGACCTGGAGTCAAGTTTTGCTTCTGACACTACTACCTATGTGACTATGAATAAGTCATCCATGTTCTAATGAATCTAATCCTCCCATGAGTTGCCAGTCTGTATCACTTGTGGGTGTATCCGCATCAGGAGTTAACCCACCTGGATGAAACCATTGCTCGGGTTTAGAAAAAAAGTAGGGTACAGAACATCATTCTTGGTACTTGGGTGGAGACACATTTAAGTATACTGGATCCTATATTTACTAGCTGTGTGACAGTGGGCAAGTGATTTAACCTCTCTGTAACTGTTTCCTCATCTGTTATTATTTCCATTTGGTTCATGTTACAGCATTCCTGGGGCAGATTTTTTCTTCCTACCCCCAATATGAGGGAATTTAACCTAGAAGAAGACAAAGTGGCTCCAAGACCCAATTGGTCTATGTAATTGCCTTTGGCTTCCCTGATGAAGCTTCCCCATCATCTAAGACCATAAATATTCCTGGCCCCGTGAAGTCTGGGCCCCTTCTATTTGGTGGGTTTCTGAAACCCTCCAAGTAAACTTATCTTGCCCTTCTGCCCAGGCAAGTTTCATATGGAGATGAGGGGGCCATGTCCAGAGAAGCTAAGTACCATTGTATCCTTGTTGCATATCCTTGCTGTATTTGGGCAAAGTAAATCTCTTTGTGTTAAATATTCAACTTCCTGTAAGTGCCTCATTTCCTCCCAGCTTTGAATCTGGGCTAAGAGGGTGCTGGTGCTAGATTCATGCATCTGACAGCTTAATCTCTATTGGGAAAATTGTTCACTGGTGCAGATTGTTAATTCATCTACAATGTATGGTTTTAGAGGATTCCCAGGGAGACTGAGAATCTGTGACTTGTCCATAATTAGAACTAGTATGCATCACAGTAGGAAACTTGAATTCAAGGTGTTCCTGATTCCAAGACTAGCCCCTATTGACTTATACCATTATCATTCTCTTTCCTCATCTGCAAAATGGGGACATTAATATCTATACTTGCTTAGTTGTGTTGTTGTTAGGTAAATGCTTTGTAAACCACACTTCATATTTATGTAGCATTTCACTGTTACTTTTGGCATGGCAATGGGCAAAGTCAATTATTAGAGTGGGAATCAGTTTGTAAGGGGTTGAAGACCGAGTAGCGAAGTAGAGCTGGGTGGGCTATTCTTTCTAGATGTTAGGCAATGAAAAGGAGAATAGTGATTGATGGCAAGGCAGGTTGAGGGAGAAGAAGGATTTAGGAGTTATTTTAAAATAAAGATACAAAGTATGTTTGGAAAGGATACAGATTAAAAAAAAGATGGCGAGAGCAGGGTTAAGGATAGATAATTTAATATACAGCAAGGTCCTGGAGGAGGCAGCAAGAGATGAAATCAAAGGTACAAATAGAAAGTTTGATTTTGGGTCCTTTCCTATTCTATATTCAGAACACCGTATTTCCTATCTCCTTGACTTTGCATTGGCTGTGCCACACCCCTGATTATTATATTCCCTGCTCACCTCTGACTCTTATACTAATTTACTTCAAAGATCAGCTCAAATGTTGCCATTGACAAAAGGCTTTTCTTGACTCCCTTAGCTTACTGGTGCCCAGCCCTTGATTACATGGTCTTTATTTTGAAAATACTTTTATGTGTTTATATTGTCTCTCCTGACTGAATGTAAGCTCCTTCAGGGTAGGGACTATTCATTTTTGTCTTTGTATTACCAGTACTGAGAAGAATATCTAATACATATAGACACAATCAATGTTTGTCGTTATAGTGATTATTTTGGAGACCTTAGACCTTTAGTTCCTTTAAAAAGTCTTGAGTAGTAGGGTAGCTAGGTGGTGTAGTGGATAGAGTACTGGTCCTGTAGTCAAGAGGACCTCAATTCTAATCCTGCCTCAGATGCTTAATACTTATTAATTACTGTGGGATCCAGGGCAAGTCACTTAACCCTTAAACTTTAGTGGCTCCTTCTTGCTTACTGAAAAAGATTATAAATCCCTGACAAGTATTCAAAAACCTCTGCAGTTGGACACCAGTCTATCTGTCTGGCCTTGTCTCATGCTGTTCTCCTTTATGTGGTCTTTGTTTTAGGCAAAGGGAATTATTTCTGTTCTCTAGTCTCATCTTTCCATCCCTGTGCCCTTTTTGTTCAAGTTTGAAAGAGACTTGCATCTTCACCTCTATCTCTTGAAGTCCATTTCACATTTAAAAGCCTAGCTGAACTTTGAGAGCCCAACTCCTCAGGGATGCCTTACCTGATAATTTTTTCTCTACCAAAGGTTAAAAAAAAAACCCAACCACCTCTGCCTTCCTAAGTTTTTCATAGCACTTTGCCTGGACCTCTTCTTTGTATATATTTCATTCTCCCTCCCTTGTCTCATTATTTCATACATCTACTAGAGTTCTATCTTAGGCTTAGGGAGAGGCAATACTTAGATAAGACATAGTTTCCGCCAATTTAGAAATTAGTGGATGAGCAATACACAGATAACCACAATACTCTGTCACAAGACTAGTTAAGGAATTGTCTCCCTTATCCCTTTCCTTCTCCCTTATTAAATTCCAAGTTCCTTAGTAATAGGGTCAAGATCAGTCTTTTTATTCCCAGAACTTAGTATGGTGTGTTGTATGTTTTTGTCGTCGTTCAATTGTTTCAGTTGTGTCTGACTCTTCTTGGCCCCATTTGGGGTTTTATTGGCAAAGATATTGGAATGGTTTGTAATTTCCTTTTCCAGGTCATTTTACAGATGAGGAAACTGAGGCAAACAGGCTTAAATGACTTGCCTAGGACACTTATTATATTTCTGGCAAATCAAATATTCAATGAAATGGAAGAAAAATAACTGATTTAGAAAAAAAGAAATGGATAAAGATATGGAAAAGTTTTGAAACATGGAGAGGGATATTGTATAACAGTTTATAATAATGATCTCACATTGGATTGTCTTGTTCTTTTCTGTAAAGGAGTAATCACTTGCTGAGAGTGATGGGTTGAGATAGGGTAGGAAATAGGGACTAGGAGAGAGTAGAAAAGGTTTGGAACAGCTGCTATGAGAAACTCAATAGGGAATTAATAAAAGATGATAAAAGGATTGCAGTACACCAGGGAGGGTCCAATTGATTTCAGATAGTGTGAATTAGTAGCAGCTCATGTGAGCAGTTCTGGGACTTTGTCCAGCAGACCCGGCAGCTTGGGAGCAGAAAAAGTCTCCTTTGATCTCCTTCAAACTCCTGGCAGCCATAGTCTTTGTCTCTTCAGTTTTATAATATGATTGGACTTCATTTGAGAGGGAGGATCTGCAAAGACACAATCAACCCAGGCTTTACTTGGTGGATGCCGTCTATGATTAGAGGAAACAGTAGAGTAGGGGAGATCAATTAGGAATGGGTCCCTAATTGATTAAAGCAATTATGAATCAAAAGGCCAATCAAGGGTTTGGTGGTTGAGATGGAATCAGGGAAGCTAGTTTCAGGAGTAGAGATTTAGGAGGGAGCATAAATTCTTGATCAGGAGTTAAGAGACTGGGAGTTTTGATGAGTGGATTCTTTCTATGATACAGCCTATTATTCCAGTTTCAGTGTTTAATGGCAGCTTAGTTTCTTATCCTTCACTTTTACTGATTTCATTCTTTGTGCCCCATCCTGACTCAGCTATGCCAGTATGACTATGAACAAAGATATTACCTTCTTTGACCTTCTTGTAACATTTGATGGCATTGACCAACCATTCCTGAATATTCTCTCCTCCTGGGTCTTCTCTGACATTTCTCTCTCCCGATTTTTCTCCTACTTGCTTGACTGTGTCTTCGTAGGCTCTGTCTTCTGGTTTATAATCTTCCTCTTAACCAATCAAAGTGTGGATATATCCAAAGACTGTCCTGGACTCTTATAAAATCATCTATTTTTTGTCTTCAGATTTTACTTTTAGAGAGTTGACTCGCCAAACTATATGTTCAGCCCCAATCTCCTCTGAACTCTAGATCCATATCTTCAAAGTGATTGCTGAATATCTAGCCAGCATCTGAAATTGAACTCATTATTAACCTTCCATCCATAAATCTTTCCCACCACTTGATTACTCTATTTCTATTGATGTCATCACCACCATCTTCCCAGTCACCTGAGTTTGAAATTATAAATTTAGTCTTCCCTTTGTCTTATGCACCATTGTTGACTCCTATTAATTCTCCCAGAACATTTCTTACATCCATAAGCTCTTCTTGACACACATTGCAATCATTTAACTTATTTGTTGACATACTATGTTCCTTATGTTGACTTTTAAGTTCTTTAAGGGCAGAGACTATAATTTTTCATTAAAAAAACCCATCAATGACTAAACTTGTCCCATGGTGCCTTGTGTGTAGCAGGCATCTGAAAAATATTGGTGAATTGAATGAAATAATGAGTATTATCTTGAGTTGGAGATTAGTAGGGTTGGAATGGTAGAAAATCAAAGGGACAAGGAATCCAATGATCTAGGTGAATACATCATTGAAATAGATCAATAGGTCAAGAGTGGCTAGGAAAGCAAATGAACGTAGAATAGATGTAATGGATAGAGGGATAATAGGGAGAGATGGAGGTAACAAATCATGCTATGAATAAAGAACAGGTTAAAGTAGTAGTGAATATGTGTACTAGTTGAGGAAAATCTACAGTGATGTTTATTTATACACCTTAAAGCTCCATGAGATTGTTTTTGACGGTAGTATAGGGCATCTTTTGCCTTAGTGGAGTGGATATTGAAGACAACAGGACTTAAAAAATAATCAGGTTCTGGGACATTTCTGGGACGAGCTAGTAATTTACCCTACCCCTTTGGGGATTATGGGAAAGGAGTCATAATATGAGCTAATACAAAAGAAGTTTTGGGGGTCATTGTTCATCTTTCATTTTTGAAGAAGCCTAATGACATCATGAATGAACAATGTCTTGACTTACCAATGAACTGGATTTAAGTGATGTGGAGTTGTACAAATGGTTAGCCTCAGTCTTTCTTCCTGAGTCATTGAAGTCCAATGGCAAGACAAAAATTAGGACAGCTGTCGATGACAAATCATTCTCATCTGTCCATTCTGCTGGGAGAAGTCTTCACACGTTTAGGATAGGCATCCTTCCAATTCACCAAAGGGTTTAAAATCTGTAAGCTACCCTTAACCTGGTTTAGCTCATCTGTAAAGTCAGTTTACCAGGGTGTGGTTGCTGTTCATGCTATAGCTTCTTGGAGCCATAGGTGAGAGTTGGTTGGCAGGTGGACACCAAAGGTGTTGAGTAGTCCTGAAAAGGGCTCAGTAAGCCCTCTCACCAGAGGCTCTAGCACTCATATATCCCATAAAAAAGATGAATAGTATAGTGTATAGCATTGGAAGGGCTAATGGAGAGTATTTTGGGCATAAGAAGGAGGGGCATGTCAACAGATTGGGCTTACTTTCACTTCAATGATTTTGAGGGAATAGATTGTTTTCTTCCTCATCATTTCCAGTCTTGAGGAGTTGGGTTATCTTGTTTGCCAGTTTTGACTGAAAGCAAAGCAAGTGCTCTTTGCCATCAATTTTGATGGGCTGATGTTGATTTTGTTGATCTCAGAACAGTGGGCTCTGTTCTGGGCCTGGTTGGTCCATGCACAAATGCATCTGGTTTTATGGGTGGATCTTTTCCAGGGCTGCCAGCTTGGTCCTTTTTTTTCTGCTGAGTGGCTGTTTAGAACTTGCCTCTGCTGACTCTATTTGGGCTCAGTTTCAAATCTCTCTTAATCCCCTAATGAACCTTTATTAAAGCTGGGGAGACATTAAGTCAGTGCTTGGAAGCATTATTAAAATAAAGTAGGGGCAACTAAGAGATCAAAAGAAAACAATAATAAAGAAACACTGACCCTTTATTTCTTCAATCCAGATAAATAACCTCTCTTTGAAGGCAGTATTTTTTTAAGCTTCTAAGATTATTTGCTAGGCTTGTTTTAATTTATTTTTGGTTTTTCAAAGTAGCCGCACCAGAAAACAGTCATATGCTTTGCCTTTTTTTTTGCCTTCTGAATATAAAAGTTCAGGGTGGAACAGGCCAGAAGGCCTGTAGGAAATCTGAAGTATATGGCACAGAACAAGATCTCAAACCTTCTACATTCAGCATCATAAATCCTTCTCTGAAACTGAGATTGAAACAAGCTCTGAAATGGTCTCTCTCTGCTCAACTAAACTATAATCATAAATTTGCTCCATGATTATTGCTGCCCCATTCCTTCCGAAGAAACTTCTTCCCCTTCCATTGAGCTAGCACACCCTGATTCTGCATACAGTATGTCCTGGACTGGAAAGAGACTAGTCCATTCCTCTATAGTTATTTCTAGTCACTAAAACTACTGAACCAGGAGCTGATTGTCCCTAAACAAGTAACTCAGTGATAGACACCTACATTCAATCCAATCGCACCAATGATCAGCAGCTTTATTTGGTTAGGAGAGTCACAATATGCTACACTGGAGGAGGTCTCTTATTATGTTCATGGTTCAAAGAAACTAGCTCCAGACTGTTTAATTTATTGATGGAATATGCCATGATAATTTCAGAATCATTATTTAAGAAGAAAGACCTATAATTTGAATGTTTTATAAGAGATGACAAATTTTGATGAAAAGATCAATATTGGAAGACCTGGGTTCAAATCCCAGGTGGCATATCATGTGGATAGAGAACCAACCTTGTGAACCTGTGCTCATATTGTGTGACCCTGGTCAAGCGGGCTAACCTCTAAATGTTCCAAGCCACTCTCCAAGACTACAAGTTGAAGGGCAGGTATCTGTTTACATGGGGAAAAGAAATTTTCTAAATAAAAATAAAAGCAACTCTCCCACCCCCCGTAACCCAAATAAGCATGCTTTATAAATGTGAGTTATTATTATTTGTGAACCAAATGATGTAGCATATATAAAGTGAAGGAAAGTCTCTAAAGCCCCTTTGAGTTCTAAATCTATGATCCTGACTTTTATTTTATACCCTTCAATGATTAAGTTAATGTAAATTCTTGGTATCACCCTGGGGTGATCTTCAGGAATTTTGTCCTAACAAAATTCCTGGCACAGAGGACAGACATGAAAAAAATGGCAGGTTCTTTCCAGGGTGAGAAATCCCTTGAGACGTGAATCCCCAGATAATGCCCTGAAATACTGTAACAGGGTTATTGCCCTGAGGATCTATTGCAGAATTGTGGGCAAACCATGGTGTTTCCCTTTCTGGAACTGGGGCTGTCTGTCCCTAGGCATCTGTTCCATTTTGGTTTCACTTCTCATTGACCACTTGCCATTTGAATTGGTCTCTACAAATCTATGGGTGGGTTTTTTTGTTTTTTGTTTTTTACAGCCTCAGGAAAATTTATGGCTAAGCTTGCTTGCTCTCTAAAATATGCTTCTGGTTCAGCAAAACCACACAATTATTTAGCAGAGGAGAGGCAGGGGAACTGAAGGTCAAAATCAAATTGGAGCATGCTTCCTGTAACTCTGAGGGAATTTTGCTTCTTTTTTCTGTTTCTCTTGATCTTTCTCAGATATCAGTCAGTCCATCAGCATTTACAAAGCACCTCTTTTATATATCAGACACTGTGCTAGGCTCTGGGGATACAAAGTAAAGATAGAAAGTTTCTACCTCAAAAGAGGAAAGGATGGCTGTAAGGCAGTTCAATACAAGGAGGAGAAATCAATCTGAGGAAAAAAGAGGTGAAAATTGCCTGTTGTCTCATTGATTATTGTTTATACTTGATGCCAAATAATAGTTACTAAGAAGGGAATTATTGAAAATGAGACACAAAATCCCTTTTAATTGTGTGTATAAGAAGGTGATGAGAGATGGACTGTGAGAAGGACAAAACTTTCTAAAGTGTGCAAGAAAAGAAATAGATCCCATTTAGCGATGGAATGGAAAAATCAAACCAAATGACAGAGTTGAAAAGAGATATCTCAGAGGAGTATAGGTTAGAAAGACAATAAAGTGGTCCTCCAGTACCTTGAAGAAAAAGGAAAATGGAGATGGGACTGGCAAAGTTTGAATTTTCTGGCATCTGCCTAGTGAACATAACACACTGACCTTAGTACGGAACCTAGTCCATGCAAGGCTCTCAGAGTTGGAAGAGATTCAGAGGTCACTTAATTTAACCTGTATATGAAGAAGATGGTCATCTAGCCTTTGCTTCAAGACCTCCAGGAAGGAAAACATGCTACCTCATGAATCTGCCCATTTCCTTTTTGGATAATTCTAATTATTTGAAAGGTTTCCTCGAATGGAACCTAAATATCCTTTTTTTCTTTTGCAACTCTAATTTTTCTGTTTCTGATTTAGCCTATGGGTCAAACAGAACTGGTCTAATTTGTCTTCTATACTTAAGCTTCTCAAAATGGACCAGTGTATCCTGTTTTCTTTCAGTTTGCTTAAAAAAGTCTATAAGCAGAAGCTTCCACCAAAGCCCTACTCTAGTGCCTCGTCATAGCATAGAGGTGCTTCTGGTGCTTGAAGGCTATGCCACTGGAAAGGAAGCACAAGCAAGTACTATGGCATAGAAAGCCTTCAAATATGGAACTAGCCACCAACTCTTATTGAAGCATTAGCTTGGTCATATTTAGAGGGGCTTGGCATCTGAGGGCTGTGGACAGGAGATAATTGGGCCACAAGAATTCATTAAGCTAACAAGCTTCTAAGGCCAGAATTTGTCAAGTCTCACTATATTTATCAAACACTTTTAAAGTTTCTGTTACTTTAAGAGATTAACGACAATAATGATAAGATAGTAGCCAATTTATATAGTGCTTCAAGATGTGCAAAGAACTTTACATTTGTCATTGCATGCAATTCTCAGAACAACTCTGTGAGGTAGATGCTATTTTACAGATGAGGAAACTGAGGCTGAGAGATGTGAAGTGACTTGTCCTTGGTTACATAATGAATGAGTATCTTGGAAAGTATCCTCCCCCACCCGCAGTTGTGTTTTCATGGATTGATACAGGAAACATCCAGGTGCAGAAAGTCCCTCTACTAATGGAGATTGGCATATTCTCCCTAATTATAGGTCTTAGAGACTATTGCCTAGAGCAATGGTGTCAAATTCCAATAGAAATAAGGAGTCACTTATCTATACATAAGGATCCCTGTGCCCTGTATATTGACTTAATCTTAAAATGTAGTATTACCTATGTTTCATTGTATTTTTATTTTGTTAAATATTTCCTAATTGTATTTGGATTCAGAGCACAGTGACATTTTAATTTGGTTCAGGCCACCATAGGACACATGTTTGACATCTCTGGCCCGCAGCACTGCGAGATTAGATGATTTGTCTTCGGGTCACACAGCCACTCTCTGTCAGAGATGGATGGGCCTTGAACCCAGGAGTTCCTGGCTTTGAGGCCAGCTCTCTGTCAGTGCTAAACCATATTGCCCCTCTCAGGCATCTATCTTCTTAACTTCAATTGAGTCTAGTGCTCCATTCATCATATCAGCTAGCTGACGAAAATAAAACATTTGCTACTCTCATGAAGTTTATGGAAAAGTTAAGGGAAGATATAATATGTGAGCATTTCAGTAAATCTAGGGTGATTCGAGGCAGGAAAGAACACTATCAACTGAATATTAATAAAAGTTCCTCATAACAAGTGGCACCTGAGCTGAGCCTTCCTTGAGGCTGAGCTCTAAGAGGTAGAGTTTCTAGGCATTATGTGTGGGACCATGGAGACAACAGACACAAAGCTAAGTTTGGGAACAGCTATTTATCTGATTGGATTTTAAGATGCATCAAAGGCAAAGCCATATCTAGGAATTTTGGCAAGCACGGCATTTCAATTAAGGGGAGGGAGTCTGGTATATCACCATCCCCTAAAGGGGTTCAGAGATCTTGAGATACACTGAGGCCTGCCCTGATGGGGGTGAGAGGAGGGCAGGAACAGGCCTGAGAGGAAGATTGAGGAGTTCATTTAGGCTGCAGCTGTGGCAGAGGAGAAAAGGACATAGCTATATCGTCTAGTTTCCAATTTCAGCTACTTCTTGCTAACTATTTGCTAAGCTCAGTTGTTTCTATGTACAGAAGGAATGCTGCCAGAACTGTCTAAATGATGGTGCCCCAGGGCAAAGCTCCATTGTCCTGCCTGGCTATGACTCTTGTGAAAGATAGTAACACACACACACACACACAAACATACAAACACACACAATATTATTCTTCAAAGATAGGTTGGAGCCAGATTGTGGAGAGTTTTAAATGTCAAGTTGAGGAGTTTGAATTTTATCCTACTGTCAACACTGGGGCATGGAAGATCTTTAAGCAACGACATGGTTTGACATCTCTTATATGCAGCAGAATGTAGGCTCCTCAAGAGCAGGGACTGTTTTTTATTTAATCTTCAGTTCTCTAGCACCTAGTACAGCAAACAGTAGGTGCTGAATAATAGGTGCTTGTGGGATTGGACCAGCAACAATATTTTGATAGCTATATGAAGGATGGATTGGAGCTAGCTAAGACTGTCAGCAAGAAAGTCAATTGTAATATGATTGACAAGAGGTGATGAGGGTCTCAAGTAAGATGGTAGCCATGCAAGTAGAGAGAGGTAGAATGATCAATGAGATTTTTATCCTCCAAGGAATGGTGATTTGGATATGTAGATGATGTCAGGTGAGAGATTATCTAGTAAGAGTCTAAAGAAGGAAGGACACATAATGGTGACTGGTGGCTACTTTGATGAAGAGAACTGAATTTGCTGACCATATAGCAATAGGGACATTTGCTATTTCCTAGGTTGTGAACTTCCTAAAACTTGTCTAAAGGATGATGCTGGGATAAGGGCCCAGCATGTGGGGTCTTGGAGCCCCACACTCTTCGGTTTCTTCTCCTTGGTCTCTGCCTACTACATGGTGAATGCTTGATAAATAGTGAGTGGAGCTGATGGTGGAAATGGTTATCGCCAAGTCTGTTTAAGGTGGAAGCTTTCACAAGACACACAGGAAAAAGAAAGTATTTTCCCCCAGAGGGCTGAGGAGGCAAAGCTAAAGACCAAATATCCAAGCTTAGGACAAAAGTTTGGGGCTCCAACTTCCTCAAGAAGAGAATCCAGAAGAGCTAAAAATACTTTGATTTAGGAAACTATGATGTGACCAAAGCCAAGATGAAGAACAAACAGCTGCCAAGTGTAGGAACAAGGAATTTGGCAATGGGCAACCAAAACCCCATACTGTAGGACTGCCCCCAGAGAAAGTTCTCCCTCATTACCAGCAATTTTGTGGAGTAACCTGTGCCTCTCTCCTGCCCTTCCTCCTGTAGGCTGGCCTGGGGCTAAGCACTTAGTCATGGAGATCATTACAATAACGTAATCAAAAGGAAGCAAGCAAATAAAGAAATGACCTTGGACTTGGTATTGGTAGCTGGAGGTTGCTGAGGAAGTAGGTTAGAGAGAGGTTCTATCTCAGTTCATGATTTTTTGTTACCAAGGAAGATTTTCAGAGTATCACCTGCAGCCTTGGAAATCCTCCTTAGTAAGAGGTATTGGCATTTGATGATGGTATAACTTACTGGCTCTTATAAGTTGGATGGGAAAAACAGTCCCCCTTTCCTTCAAAAAGGGGTCATCCTGTATTTATTCTGACTGAACTCTGAGGAGGTAGGAAGGAATGAGTGAATTGCAGAACCTATCTATCACTTTAAAGTCACAGGATTAACAGCAAAGAGCTTTTCAAGCAGAAACTCATGGCATTCAGAAAGCTGGAAGCAACTGGCTGGTCCAACTCGTGCAGGAAATGAATCTAAAGAGGTTAAAAAATTGTTCAAGGTCACACTACTACTCATCAACCAGAATGGTAGTAGAATTCCATCAATGAGTTGGAAGTAAAGCAGGTACTCCCAACTACAGCCAACACACCATTGCATGGAGATAGAGCAAAAGCCATCTGTAAAATAATGTCTAATGGAGAAGTGGACAGGCAGGCTCTTAAAGTTTTGCACAAGTAAGTGAGTTTTCTTCCTCTCTCAAAGATTCTCCTAAGCAGCCTCCATAAAAGAATGCAATTCACCAGCTGCTTGATGTGGGTTTCTGCCAGGGCAGAGATATAGGTTAATTCCATTGGGGGTTACATACACAGATTAGAAAGTGAAGTTTGGGGGTTTACTAGGAAGGTGACTAAGTGTCAGGACTAGGGGAAAGATATCTGGGAAGCAAATTGTGGATGCTTATCTCTGACTCATCCTTTTTCCTAGTCTACATTAGCTTCAGACCTAAAATGTAGCTGAGGGTAAAGTCCTTGGACAAGTGGGAGCTTGCTCTTCATAAATGCATGAAGTCCCATGTTGTGATGGAAGCATCCAACTGTATTGTTTTTCTTCCTTTCTTTCTTTTTTAAATTTATTTGTTTTCAGTTTTGTACAATCACTTCCATAAGTCTTAGATTATTTTCCCCCTCCTTCCCTTCTCCCTACCTCCCCAAGATGGCATGAAATCTTATATAGGTTCTACACATACATTCTTATTAAACACATTTTCACATTAGTCATATTGCATGGAAGAATTAAAATGAATGGGAGAAACTATGAGAAAAACTCAAACAAAACATAACATAATACAAGAGAAAATATTCTGCTTCATTCTGCTTTCCAATTCCATAGTTCTTTCTCTGGATGTGGATGGCATTTTGCCTCAGGAGTCCTTTGGGAATGTTTTAGGTCCTTGCAATGCTGTGAAGGGCTAAGTCTACCAGAAAAATGCCTCACACACTGGAGTTGTTTCTGTGTACAGTGATCTCCTGGTTCTGCTCCTTTCACTCAGGATCAGTTCATGTAAGTCCTTCTAGGCCTCTCTAAAGTCTTCCTGTTCATCATTTCTTATAGCACAGCAGTATTCCATTGCATTCATATACCACAACTTGTTCAGTCATTCCCCAATTGATGGGCATCTCCTTGATTTCCAGTTCTTGGTCACCACAAAGAGAGGTGCTATAAATATTTTTGTACATGTGGGACTCTTTCCCATTTTTATGATCTCTTTGGGATATAATCCTAGAAGTGATATTATTGGGTCAAAGGGTAGGCACATTTTTGTAGCCTTTTGGGCATAGTTCCAAATTGTTCTCCAGAATGATTGGATTTAATTTACTTATTCAGTGCCATACCAATGAAAATACCAGAAAAATATTTTCTAGAGCTTGAAAAAATGATATCAAAATTCATCTGGAAGAACAAAAGGTCCAGAATGTCAAGGGAATTAATGAAAAGAAATGCTAGGGAAGGCAGCCTACCCCTACCAGATCTCAAATTGTGTTATAAAACAGCAATCATTAATACCACTTGGTACTGGCTAAGAAATAGAAGGGTAGACCAGTGGAATAAGTTAGGTACTCAAGACATGTAGTCAATGAATATAGCAACCTACTGTTTGATAAACCCAAAGACTCCAGCTTCTGGCATAAGAACTCACTGTTTGACAAAAACTGCTGGATAACAGTGTGGCAGAAACTAGGCATAGACCAATTCCTGACACCACACACAAGAATAAAGTCCAAATTGACATATGATCTAGGTATAAAAACTGATACTATAAACAAATTAGGGGAGCAAGGAATAGTGCATTGGTCAGATTTATGGAGAATGGAGAAATATATGACCAAACAAGAGATAGAGAACATTATGAAGTGCAAAATGGATAATTTTGATTGCATTAAAGTGAAAAGTTTTTGTACAAAGAAACCCAATGCAACCAAGATTAGGAAGGAAGCAGAAAACTGGGAAAGAATTTTGCAGCTAGTGTCTTTGATAGAGATCTGAGTCAAATGTACAAGAATGCAAGTCATTCCCCAATTGATAAATGGTCAAAGGATATGAACAGGCAGTTTTCAGAGGAAGAAATTAAAGCTATCCATAGTCATATGAAAAAATGCTCTAAATCATTATTGATTAGAGAGATGCAAATCAAAAACAACTCTGAGGTACCACATCACACCTATTAGATTGGCTAACATGACAAAACAGGAAGATGATAAATGTTGGAGAAGATGTGGGAGAGTTGGAATACTAATTCATTGTTGGAGCTGCAAGCTAATCCAACTGTATTGTTAGGGAGCTGGAATAGGGAAGGAATTGAAGGACCTGTTCTTCAAAGGTCAAGGAGTGGCAGCAGGCCCTCAGGTGTGGAGCAGCAAGTCTCAGAGATGGTTCACCTTAGAGGAGGCTGGTGAAAGTGGGTAGTAAAGGGAAGTACCGAAAAACTATTTCCTTAGGGGTCAAGGCTCCCAACTCCTAAGAGGCAAAGAAGGCTGGCATATCTTAGAGCTCATTTACAAACAGGTAAAGGGAAAGGGATGCAAGTGCTTAGGAAGGAACAAGGCCTGCCTTGGCCTGAATATAATTGTCTGAGAGGGTTATGCCTCATTATTGTAACTTATTGGAGAGGGTCAGGGTGAATGTTGTTCCCTACTTGCCCTTTTACTATATAAATCCTGATAATCTGTTCACTCACTTTATGAGAATGACTAACTTGATACCGTGTATATGAAGTCTATCTCTCCTTCCTTTCTTTCTTCCCTTCCCTTCCCTTTGGCTTTCTAGACTATGACTTAAAACATAAGCATGAAAAACTTCTAGTCAGTGATGAAATACACTTGACAAGGACTGGCTAGAATGTCTTTGCCAGGAGCTTTGCAAATCAAATAAAAAAGAGTGAATTGAAAGGAAAGGGGGAGGGAGAAAACTGCTTGTATATATCCACAGAGCTAGAAAAAATACTATAGAGAATAGCAGGAGTGTAGGATGACAGAAATAGAGAAGCCCAGAAATTCACGGGAAACTTAAACCAAGAAATGGCAATAAAACCCTCAGATGGGCTTAGAGCTCTGTATAAAAACCTACAAAGTACAGATAATAAGCAAGGTAAGCTGCAGAGCCTACTGTAGAGTATGAAATTTGCCTTAATAAGGAATCTTTTAACCTTGATCAAAAGAAGTATTTGAAAAAAACATGTCAGGCACATATGTGCCAGGTATATAATAGGTCCTATATAAATGCTTACTCTCTTTCTTTTCCTTTCCTTTTGAAGCTTGGTGGAAAAAAATATCTCATGATTAGAATAGGGTTCTGGAAGAATATTCAAGTGAAAATACATAGGAAGCATTTATTATGTGTCAGGTACTATTCTAAGTGCTTTACAAAGTTTATGTTATTTGATCCTCACAGCAACTTGGTGAGGTAGATGATATTATTATTCCCAATCTATAGCTAAGGATACTAAGGCAAATGGAGGCTGAGTGACTTGCATAGGGTTGTACATCTAGTAAATGTCTGAGGTCATATTGGAACTCAAGCCTTCTTGACTCCTGGTCCAGTATTCTATCCATTATATCACCTGAAAGGTATAGGTGTCTGTCTGTCTGTCTGTCTCCATGTGTTCATCTGAGTTAATATTTTAACATAAGGAAAGTAAGAGAGTCAGTTGATAAGTAATGGGAATCATAGGGGAAATTGACAGCTCTACCTCAGAATTTTGACAGAAAAGGAGAAGAAAGATGGAAGAAGGGCTGGTCAAAAAGCTCATCATGGAAAGGTTGGTCAACAGATGATGATTTAAAACACACACACACACACACACACATACAGACACACACACACACATACACACACACACACACACACACACACACACACACACACACACACACACACACACACACACACACACAAACAAAACACAGCAGTTCCTGATCATTACCTACTAAAGTGTGAAAAGTTTGCAATCTGTATCAGTTGGTCATGACCCTGCAATCAAATGCAATCCTAGGTCCTTGAGGTATTGCGAAATTAGAAGATAGACTTGCAGTGAAGCTTAGTCCTCAAGCTTAGATTAACATAGAGGATAACTGAGACTATATTTTCTTTTACCCTTTTCTGGAAAGCGGGATATAGCTGCAATCACTTTCCTGTTATTTTGGAGGGCACTCCCATTTTTTTAGACAGTATTTTCTTTTCCCCTCAATTATATGTAAAGACAATTTTTAGCATTCATTTTTACAAGATTTTTGAGTTCCAATTTTTTCTCCTTCCCTTCCTCTATCCCCTTTTCCTAAAATGGCAGGCAATTTGATATAGGTTATAGGTAAAATATATTTCCATATTAGTCACAGTTGTGAAAGAAGGAACAGACCAAAAGAAAAAAACCATGAAAAAATAAAGTGAAAATGATATGCTTTGGTCTGCATTTAGAGTACATCAGTTCTTTATCTGGATGTGGATAGCATTTTCTACCATGAGTCCTTTGTAATTATCTTGGATCAATTTTTTTTTTTTTTTTTTTGCTGAGAAGAGCTAAGTTGTTCATAGTTGATCATCGCATATTGTTGTTACTGTGTACAATATTTTACTGGTTCTGCTCATTTTACTTTGCATCAGTTCATACAATTTTTTCTTAGTTTTTCTGAAATCTGCCTGCTTGTTTTTTATTGTACAATAGTATTCCATCACATTCACATACCACAATTTATTCAACCATTCCCCAATTGAAGGACATCCCCTCAATTTCCATTTTTTTGCCTCCACCAAAAGAGCTTCTATAAATATTTTTGTACATATAGGTCTCTTTTCCCTTTTTAATAATCTTTTTGAGATATAGACCTAGTGAGTACTATTGCTGGATCAAAGGGTAAGGACATTCCCATACTTAAAGTATTTTACTTGACTACTTACTCTCTCCTCCAACATTCAATTTGTTGCCAAATCTTCTCAATTCTGCTTTTCTAACATATTGTCTGTATTTGCTATTCTCTGACACTGCCACCACCCTGGTAGAAAGGACCTGGATTATTACTATAGCTTTTTAGTCAGTTTCCCTACTTAGACTTTAAACTCCATTCAGGTGTTAAACTGATCTTCCTAAAGCTCAGATCTGACCATGCCACTTTTTTCTCCTTTCAATTTAATAAGCCCCAATGGCTTCCTAGTATTTCTGGCTGGCATTCAAAGCCCTTCAAAGTCTTTCATAACCTGACCTGCTCCTATCTTTCTTGTCTTTTTACACCTTACTCTTTGTGATCCAGTGGCACTGACCTTCTTGATGTTTTTTTCTTACCTCCCTACTTTGCATATTTCCTCTGGCTTTCTCCATGCCTGGAATACTCTTTCCTCATTTCCATCTCCTGGATTCACTGGCTTCCTTCAAACCTCAACTAAAACCTCACCCTTTGCTAAAAGGAGGCAGGCAGTTGCACAGTAAATAGAGTACTGGGCATGGAGTCAGGAAGACCTGAGTTCAAATCCAGCCTCAAATACTTAGCTGTATGATCTGGGCAAGTTACTCAACCTCTTTTTGCCTCAGTTTTCTTAGTTTTCTCATTGTAAAATGAAGATAATAACAGAACCTACCTCTCAGCGTTGTTGAGAGGCTCAAAAGATGAACTTTCTAAAGCACTTAAGCCTAATGACTAGCACATAGTTGAAGTATGTAAATGTTTATTCTCTTTCCTTCCCTCGAAGTCCCTTAATATTAGCGCTTTTTCTGTTGATTATTTTGATTCTTTTTTGTATATACCTTGTTTGTAGATTGTTGTTTGTATGTTGTCTCCTCCATTGAGCGACTTGAGAGCAGAGAATTTTTTTTGCACACAGTAGACATTTAATGAATACTGACTGACCATTGATTAATGGGCACCTAGCTAATTTACTGTTGAACAGTCAGTATTTAGTTTTGAAGGCCTGGTCCAGTGATCTAGCAAAAAATAGCTGTAGGGTTATCGTCATAAATGGCTTTTTCATAGCTAGTTACTAAAGAAGTTGGGGAAAAAAGGTTAATGTGAAAGACAGTATATTGTGGTGGTGTTATCTTGAAATAATTAAGTTCTGGAGCAGAGAATTTTGTTATGTGAAATCCATCACTGAAATAGCAATATTTTGTGAACAGCTTGAAATATTGCTACATGCACTAAGCAAAGATCTATGTTCAAATTAGAAAAGGAACATTACTTTTTTAAAGTAACTATTCAATTCTGCTTGGCTAAGCAATGAAGTCAGCCACCCATAACTGCAGCTTGCTTTGATAGATGTGAAAGGTTTCACAATGCAAGAGAAAATTAAATTTGATTACAAATTTAATAAAAATTTATCACAAATTAAAATATCCTTGTCCCTCAAGAAAAATAGTTTTTCTTGAGCACTGGATGCTTTTCTTAAATTTTGCCGACAAGAAAAAAAATCCAATTGCCCAAGACTGAATTGATTAAAGGTAACCTCTGTTATATAAATATTTCAAAGGGTGCAATATGACATAAAGTAATGATACAGTAAATAAGAATCTAGGCAGTTTAGAAATTTTCAGATAACAACTGATATTTTCTTTCAAGATTCAAAGTTTACTAAAACACTCTACGTGTTTTATTTGATCCTTCCAATAGTCCTTTGGATAGCACAGCAGGTAACATTATGCCCATTTTGCAGATGAGGAAATGCAGGCTGTTTGACTTTAGATCCTGATTCTGCTATCCAATGTTAACTCTCTGTCTTAGCTTTGTATCACTGCCAATTTGATAAGTATTCCATACATCCCTTCATCCAAATCATTGGTTAAAAGCATTAAACAGTACAGGAACAAAGGCAGATTGAACCATCTCCTCTCCCAACAACCTTGCTCAGGGTAGTCCACTGGAGAGCTCCCTCCCTCTCAGTTGACTTTGAACCATTAGTAACAATAGTTTGGTTCCTAGCATCTAACTAGTTTGTATTTTTTGTAACTACTGTTATCACACAACTTTCTATCTTGTCCATAAGCTTAGCATAAATGCTCTGCTGAAACCTAGCCAACTTTGTCCATAGTTATCTAGTAACTTACCTGTCTAACAATCCTCTTAAAAAAAGATGAAACTGATTTGCCCTTTTGATGAAGCCATGATGACCCTTAGTGAATACAATTTCCTTTTCTATATGTTCATGAGACATTCTGTTAATGATATATTTTAGAATTTTGCCAGATATTAAGGTTAAGCTTACTGGCCTATAATTTGCAGAATGGATTGTTTCTTTCTTTTCTTTTTTGAGAAACTGAGATACCATGTGCTCTATTCCATACCTGCAGCAGTTCCCATATTATCCATAGTCTTTCAAGATCATTTGCAGAATGACTCAGCAGTCACTTATCCTGATACTTTTATGGATCTATGACCTCATTGAAGGGATTACTTACTCCAATAATGCAGACTGCATCTCACCTAAGTATGCTCTTTCTCCATATATTTTGGTAAAGTTTTCACGGTGGATAAATCTCTCATAATGGAAACATTCCTTGAATTTTATTCTTGTGTACCATGTGCCCATCCATTGCCCTTTCAGTGATCCTCAACTTTAATTTTCTAAACTGTGATATTCAATGCCTTATAAGCCACACAAGCATTTCTACAAGTATCATGTTTGAAAATTGGGTATCTCTTTTTCAGTAAAAGTTTTGGGGAGCTCTAAAAGCACCAGGTAATTGTCCAGAGTCAGTCTAGTCTCAGCTTCTACTGTTCGATGTTTATAGTATCTAAGTAAGATTGATATGCTCAAGAACTAACTTTATATATTCACTGAATTGTATGTCAGTCTGGACAATAAGTACTCTTCACTCACTTGGTTTTTCTTTGTGGATAATTAGTCCAAAATTTCTTTGAGAAATTATGGATTTCATTTAAGAGGCTCTGCAGTGTTCTGGGGTTTGATGCAGATCAGTCAATACCATCCAGCAACATAAGCACACGACAGACCTAACTAGATATAATCAATACCTCTTTTATTTGTGTTCTGCACTAGCCATGTTTCATTACACTGACATATGCCCTTGGATGAGCTTATATCTTCTTGTGAAATGGCTCACTTGATATGAGTTTTCAAAGGGGCATTGAAAAAAGTAATCTGTTGTTTCATTTTTCCAGGAATTTGGAATGATTCTTTCTTTTTTTAGATTGGATTTCTTTATCTTATCTAGGCTGAAGTACCATGGCTATTCATAGGTCTGATCCTAGTGTTGATTGGCATAAGGCCTTTAATCAGATCCATTTTTTCTGATCTGAGTTGGTCTTCCCCTGCTGATGTAACCTGATGGTCCTACACCTGTGGAGCCTTACCATCTTGGTGCTGGACTTCATGTGAACACAAACTAAAATGATCCACTAGGGGCTATAGTCCACTAGGGACTATAGTGTGCCTTACCATGCTTGGCTTTTTTAAAAAAAATTCTTTTTTTTGGTATAGTATAATTTTGTTTTTCTAATTACATGTAAAAACAATTTTTAACATTTGTTTTTTAAAATTTTGAATTTTAAATTCTCTCCTCTATCTCCTCCTCCCTCAGTGAGAAGGTAAGCAATTTGATATAGGTTATACAAGTGCAGTCATGCAGACCTTATCTCTGTATTAGGCAAGTTGTGAAAGAGAATACAGACAATACCGCACCCCCCCAAGAAAAAAAAAGTAAGTGAAAAAAATATGCTTTGATCTGCATCCAGACTCCATCGGTTCTTTTCTCTGAAGGTAGATAGGATTTTTCTTCATAAGTTCTTTAGAATTGTCTTAGATTATTGTATTACTGAGAATAGCTAAGTTATTCACAGTTCTTCATTGTACAGTATGGCTGTTTATAGCGTTGTTCTTACTTCACTTTGGGGTAATTCATATAACTATCTTTTGAGGTTTTTCTCAAGCAATCTTGTTCATAATTTCTTATGATACAATCATATTCCATTGCAATCATGTACTACAACTTGTTCAGCCATTCCGCAATTGATGGGCATCCCTTAATTTTCATTTCTTTGTTACCACAAAAAGACCTCTGCTATAAATATTTTTGTTAAAATATTCCTTTCTTTGTTTCTTTTCCTTCCTTCCTTCCTTCCTTCCTTCCTTCCTTCCTTCCTTCCTTCCTTCCTTCCTTCCTTCCTTCCTTCCTTCCTTCCTTCCTTCCTTCCTTCCTTCCTTCCTTCCTTCCTATCTCTTTGGAATACAGATCTAGTAGTAGTATTGCTGGGTCAAAGGATATGCACAATTTTATCATCCTTTGAGCATGGTTCCAAATTTCTCTCCAGAATGGTTGGGTCAACTCCAACAACAATGCATTAGTGTCTCAATTTTCCCACATCCCCTCCAGCATTTGTCATTTTTCTTTTCTATCACATTAGCCAATCTGATAGGTATCAGGTAATACCCAGAGTTGTTTTAATTTGTACTTCTCTAACCAATAGTGATTTAGAGTAGTTTTTTCATATGATTATAGAGACACTTGACTTCTTTATCTGGAGACTGCCTGTTCATATCCTTTGACCATTTATCAATTGGGGAATGATGTGTATTCTTGTAAATTTGACTCAGTTCTTGATTATTTGAGAAATGAGGTCTTTATCAGATAAATTTGCTGTCAAATTCATCCCTCCCCTCCACTCCCAGTTTTCTGCTTTTTTCCTGATCTTGCATGGGTTTTCTTTTTGCCAGATCTTTTCAGTTTAATGTAATAAAAATTATCCATTGTATATCTTGTAATATTCTCTATCTCTTCTTTCATCATAAATTCTTCCTTTATCTTTGATCTGACAGGTAAACTATTCCATGTTCTCCTAATTTCCTTATGGTATCACCCCTTATGTCTAAATCATGTACCAATTTAAACTTAATTTGGTATGTGGTATGAGGTATTGGTCCATACCTAGTTTCTGCCAAAGTTCTTTCCTATTTTCCTAGCAATTTTTGTCAAATAGTGAGTTCTTGTCCCCAAAGCTGGGTTTATCAATACAATGGATTACTGTATTCATTTGCTACTGTGTATTTTATGCCTAATCTATTGCATGAATATACCACTCTATTTCTTAGCCAGATTGTTTTGATGATTAATGGGTATTATACGATTTTGACAAATAGGTGGAGGTACTTCATAGGAAGAGAACTTTTTTCTTTTTTTAAAGTTTTATTGTTCTTTTTTAATTTTATACCAGCTATTTTAACTTAGTTGTCTTAATGAATATGTTCTTGTATGTTTAAAAAAAGACACACACACATTTAAGCAAAGACAACTGACAGCATGTACCATATTCTGTTGTACTGAAGAGCATGTGTTAGGGAGTAAGGTGTAAGAAACTGGAGAGGTAAAAGGGAACTAGGTTGTAAAGGGCTTCGAATGAATAGTTCTAATATTTCTTTGATGACTAAATGAACAATATTATAGGATCGTAGATCTAGAACTAAAAGAGACCTTGTAGTCCATCTATGTCCAACCTCCATATTTTACAGCTAAGAGGTTCATCAAGGTTAAGTGAAATGCCCAAGCTCATACAAGTAGTAAGTATAACAGATGTCCTCTGATTCCTGAGTGCATGTTGTCTTCACTATACCACACTGCTTCCTGGATTGTATACTTACCTGATATGGAAATACACTGACCTTAGTAGAATTATTTTCCAAGTATTGATAATGAGTAGCAATGACCCATCATCTAGTATCCTTTCCTTAGGAAAACAATGCAGTTGTAAGATTCCTGGTCAGGATCAGTATAGTCTGCCATTACAAGATAGCTTGTTTGTGAAGTCACTCCCATTAGGAGAATATGGAAGATTCCTCCTGTGAATTCATCGGCCTTGCATGTCATTACTGAGTAAGAGTCTCAGCTGTTTACTAGTTATGAAGTATATTTACTTGTGACTAATAATATTTCTCACACCTCATTGGACATTATGCCTCTCTCCAGTCAGATACTGAAGTTACTCAACTGACTGAGTAAAGATAGTATTTTTAAGAAACTGAATTTTACTCGTCAACAATGCAGGGCCATTAAAATCTACTTTCTTAAACATATAAAGTAGTATATTTTTTAAGAAACTAGATTTTACTAGACAACAATGTAGGAATAAGAATAGGAATAAATGGGGCTAACCTTAAAATTATAAGCAATACTTATCTAAAATCATCAGCAAGTATTATCTGTAATGGAAATAAGCTAAAAGTCTTTCCAATGCAATGAGGGGTGAAGTAAGAATGCTCATTAGTACCTCTGCTATTCAATATTGTACTACAACAGTAAGAGAAGAAAAAAAAATTAAAGGAATTAGAATAGGTAGTGAGGAAAAAAAACCTATCACTTTTTGCAGATGATGTGATATTGTACTTAGAGAGTTCTAGAGAATCAACTAAAAAGCTACTTGAAATATTAACAACTTTAGCAAAGTTGCTGGATACAGAATAAATGCACATAAATCATCAGCATTTCTATATATCAGCAACAAAATCCAGCAGCAAGAGATAGAAAGAGAAATTCTATTTAAAATAACTATAGGCAATATAAAATATTTGGAAGGCTACTTCTCAAGAGAAATCCAGGAACTATATGAATATAACTATGAAACAATTTTCACAAAATAAAGTCAGATCTAGAAATTTGGAAAAATATGTATTGCTCATGGGTAGGCCAAGCCAATATAATAAAAATGACAATTCTGTTTAAATCAGTCTATTTATTAAATGCCATACCAATCAAACTATAAGAAATTATTTTGTAGAGCTAGAAAAAATAATAACAAAATTAATCTGGAAGGACAAAAGGTGAAGAATATCAAGGGAATCAGTGAAAAAAGTGTGAGGGAAGATGGCCTAACTATACTAGATTTCAAGCTGTATTATAAAGTGGTAGTTACAAAACAGTCTGATACTGCCTAAGAAATAGAATGATAGATCAGTGGAATAGATTAAGTACACATTACATTATAGTAAATGACATAGTAATGTAGCATATGATAAGATCCAAGCTTTTGAAACAAAAATTCATTATTTAACAAAAACTGCTGGGAAAACTGGAAAACAGTATGGCAGAAAATAAGTATAGACCAACATCTTACACTGTAAACCAAGATAAGGTCAAAATGGATACATGCTTTAGACATGAAGGATGATATCATTGTCAGCAAATTAGGAGAGCATAGAATAGTTCATTTGTCAGGTTTCTGAATAAGAGAAGAATTTAGGATAAAACAAAATATAGAGAACATTACAAAACATAAAATAATGCAGAAAGTTTTTGCACAAACAAAACCAATGCATCCAAAATTAAAAGGAAAGCAGAAAACTGGGAAAAACTATTGCAATAAGTATCACTGACAAAGGTCTCCTTTATCAAATAGAGAACTGGGTCAAATCTATGAAAGTACAAGTCATTCCTCAATTGATAAATAGTCGAAAGATATGAACAGATAGTTTTTAGACAAGGAAATCAAAGCTATCTAAAGTCATATGAAAAAAATGCTCTAAATAACTATTGCTCAGAGAAATGTGAATCAAAACAGCTCTGAGGTATCAGCTCACACCTATCAGAGTGGCTAATATGAATAAAAAGGAAAATGTTGGAATGTGGAGGGGATATGGGAAAACTGGGACTCTAATGCACTGCTGGTGGAGTTGTGAATTGATCCAGCCATTCTGGAGAACAATTTAAAACTATGCCCAAAGGGCAATCAAACTGTTCAAACCATTTGATCCAGCAATACTACTAATAGGTCTGTATCTCAAAGACATCAAAAAAATGCAAAGGGACATATTTGTACAAAAATATATATAGTAACTCTTTTAGTGGTAGCTAAGAATTGGAAATTGAAGTGATCGCCTTCAATTGGGGAATGGTTAAACAGGCTATGGTATATAATTGTGATGGAATATTATTGTGCTATAAGAAATGACAAGTAGGATGATTTCAGAAAAACCTGGAAAGACTTACATATACTCATGCAAAGTGAAATGAGTAGTACCAGGAGAATGTTTTACATAGTAACAGCAGTATTATATAACGAAGAACTATGAATGACTTAGCTATTCTCAGCAATCCAATGATCCAAAAAAATTCAAAAAGGACTAATGATGAAATGTACTATCTGCCTCCAGAGAAAGAACTGATCTTGCTTGAATATAGACTGAAGCATGCTATTTTTCACTTTCTTTCATCCTTTTCTTTTATTCGAGTCTTCTTGTACAAAATGACTGATATGGAAATATTTTACATGATTGCACATGCATAACCTATATCTAATTACTTTCCATCTAAGGGAGGGGGGAGGGAAGGGAGAGTGAGAAGGATAAAAATTGGAACTCAAAACTTAAAAAAAAAATCCAAAGTTTAAAAAATTGTTTTAACATGTAATTGGGGAAAAATAAAATATATTAAATAAGAACAAAAGAAAAATGTAAGTGGGAAATGTTGAATAAAATAAAAAAATTAAAAAAATAATGCGGGACCCAAGAACCTAGGCACAGGGTATCTTCTTATCTCATTGTGTGAGCCAAGGGAGAGTAGTGATCAGCATTGTTCTGGGCCAGGTCTGACTCAGGTGGTTCCTGTGGTTCAAGATGGGTTAGAATGAAATGAGTTACTTGTAGACAATCTCATAATTAACAAAAAGAAGTTCATTTAGTAATAACATCGAATGGACATTCACAGTTAGCTAAGTAACACAGTAGATAGAACTCTGGGCCTGAGGAAGGAAGATTTGAGTTCAAATCCAGCCTCAGATACTTACTAGCTGTGTGACCTTTGGCAAATCACTTAACCCTTTTTACTTTGATTTATGACGAGGTTGAGGGGTGTAGGGGAACCCCAAAATACCGACAGTCCAGGTCATGCTTGAATGAATTCGACTTAAGCCTTCTTAAAGCCCCCAAAACCAAAGTTTATTAAAGATTTGCCTAATTGGGTTGCCTCTTAAGGAGCCTAAGCATTTGTAACACTTGTATTCACAAGTGGGCCCGATAGAATCCCAGCTAGACAAAGTCTGAGCTAGATTGCATCTGAGCGCCTTCACAGAGGCAATATGGAACTTAAATACAGAAAAGAGTATGGGGGGGGGGGTGTCTAGTAGTCCAGGGTGATGGGAGGAGGGGTTTAGGAAGGGTCTATCCAAGGAGGGTCAAAGGCTGGAAACAGCTGGAGGCTATCACGAGACAGACTGGGGGACAGCAGGTGGGGCAATCCAGAGATCTTGATAGGGGCAGTATGTGGATGGATACATATCTTGATGGGAGTGGTTGGCAGCCTGGGAAAATGGGGTTTTGATGGGATCAAGGGTGGGGGGTGCAACAGAGACCTGAGTAGAATGATAATGAAAAGCCCATGCGCTTCCTGAGACTGCCGGAACAAATGGGAAGATTAGATTTGAGTAAGAGAGGCCAGATTAAGTGGAAAGATTCAAGGGGAGCTCAAGGAGGCTCCCAGAGTCTGAACCCCATCAGTTTCCTCATCTGCAAAATGAGCTGGAGAAAGGAAATGGCAAACAACTCTAGTATCTTTGCCATGAAAACCCAAAATGGTGTCACAAAGAGTCAGACATGACTTAAAAATAACATAATAAGAAGAAGCATATAACATTAATTCAGCTGAGTGCAGTTCCCTTACCTTCTTGTTTTCCATAACCAGAGGACAGGTCTTTAGGATGTGTTAAGCTTTAGAAGCCCCTGACTTCTTGTGCATTGGATTTTCAGGCTTATGTGACCAGGCATCTAGGTGAAAGTTTTAGTTCTTAGTCCCCTTATAAACAATTAAGTCTTGAGGATGATTTATTGCCTTTTAGGGAAAAACTAGCTAGCTTACATGGGGTAGATATTGTTTCCTACAACAAGTTTTAATCCATTCTGTGAATTTTCTATAATGGTCAGGACATAGAATGGCAATAATTAAATCCAGATAGACAGCCTATTTGGTGTAGTGTGAGTTCTTCATTTGGGAGGAGACTGGGAAATGCCAACGTAGGATATCAGTATACATGATATGACAGTAGTTAAATTTCTGGATTCTGTATAACATGTACTTGTGATGGGGTTCAGACTCTGGGAACTTCCATGAATTCTCCTTGAATCTCCCCACTAAACCTGGCTTTTCATACTCAAATCTATGGCCATTATCTGTTACCTCTTGATTGCCCCACCTGCTTCCCAGCCAAGCCCTCCATTGTCTGATATCTTCTAATTGCCTTCAGCTTTTTCCAACCCTTGACCCTCCTTGGATTCCCTCCTTGGACTTCTCCTCAAGACCCTCCCTAAACCCCTCCTCCCATCACCCTAGACTACCAGACCACCCCCAGATCCCTCTGTTTGAGGGGGGAATGATGGGATTCAGACTCTGGGAGCCTCCTTGAGCTCCCCTTGAATCTTCCCACTTAATCTGGTCTTTCTTATTCAAATCTAATCTTTCCATTTGTTCCAGCAGTCTCAGGTAGCCCATGGGCTTTTCATTATCCCATGAAAACCCCATTCCCCAGGCTGCTGACCACTCCCATCAAGATCTGTATTCATTCCCACATAGCCCATATCAAGATATCTGGATTGCCCCACCTGCTTCCCACCCAAGCCCTCCATTGTCCAATATCTCCTGATTGCCTCCAGCTGTGGCCAACCCTTGACCAGTCAACCCCTCCTTGGACTTCTCCTCAACACCCTCCCTAAATCCCTCCTCCCATCATGCTAGACTACCAGACCACCCCCAGATCCCTCCTATAGTCTTTTTTGTATTTAGTTCCATCTTGCCTCTATGAAGGTGCTCAGATTCAAGCCAGCTCAGACTCTGTCTAGCTGAGGTTCTATCTGGCCCACTTGTTAACACAAGTGTTACAAATGCTTAGGCTCCTTAAGAGCCAACCCAAGATGGGGAATATTTAATAAACTTTGTTTTCTTTGGGTTTAAGAAGGCTTGAGTCGAATTCATTTGAGCAGGACTTGGACTGTCGATATTTTGGGGTCCCCAGCACCCCTAAACCTCATCACATGTACATTATAGACTCTTTGGTCCTGCATCTCAGCTCTAGGATTTTCCCTGTCTTCCTTTCCCTCCTGGCTGTGACCTCTCGTACATGCTGATTTAACTCCACTTAGTGTTCTGCCACCGTAGGGCCTACTTCTAGCTACCTAATTTGTATTCCTTCATAGACATCATGCCATGAAGAGAATTCTCATCTCAATCAAATCTTGCATTGCAGGCTGCCTGAAGAGAGTTTATAGACAAAATTCAAAGTAAAGAAATTAGCATACCAGGTGAATCCCCTCAGCCATTCTACATCAAGTCAACAAGCATTTATTAAATGTTTACTATGTGCCAAGCTCTGTGCTTATTTTGGGGGATACAAAGAAAGGCAAAAATAGTTCCTGTTCTGAAGGGGCTCACCTTCTAAAAGATGAAAACAACTATGGACATATAAGTGTATTTTCTACCAGGCACTGGGATAATGTTAGAATATGGGAACAAGCAGAAAGGAGCTTACATTCTAATAATGGAAGATGACACATAAAAGGAAGCTGAAAAGTAGGGGTAAGGAGTTGAGGGGAAGCAGAAGGTATCCAAAGGGCTATAAGAGAGAAAGTTCAGCTAGTCAGGAGTGGGCTCTGGAGAGGAATGAAGATGTGGTTGACTTGAATGTTTTCCTTTAGATGGAGTTTCTATTGGGAAACTCCAACCAAAAGAAGGAGCCACAGGGAAGGAATATACCTCTAGTGTTAGAAGTTCAGAGTTACAGTGAACCTCCATGGTAAGGAGGTTTCTATTCTAGGTGAAGTAAACAAAGTGTGAAGGTAGGAGTGAAGCCTGGAGAGGAAGGAAGGTTAGATCAAAGGTTAATTCAGGTTTGAGTATGCTACTGTTTCCCATGTCTTCTAAAAAGACCCAGAGGAATGTCTCTAGTGTGTGCAGGAGATCCTCTCTGGAAGATTTGTGGGAGAACATGGAATTACACAGCTTAAGAAACCATGAATGGCTTGTGATACGTATGGATGGAGGGTGCGTGAACCAACTGATGAAACTAAATTTACTGAAATGTGAAGTACTGGCTGATGGAGTGACTTAAAAAAAAGCAAGATGTTTCTGTATGTTATCATGTGTTTCATGTGATTCACATGATAAGAGGTTTGGTTCTGTCCCTAACTAGCTATCTGGAGTCAAAGGACTTGGATAACTCAAATCCGGACTCTACAATTTACTAATTAATTTTGTGTGTCCTTGTAATAGTTACTTTACCTCTCTGGAACCCTAATTTTCTCATTTATAAAATGAAGATATTAGATTAGTATGATCTCGAAGGCACCTCCTGCTCTAAATCATGTGATTCTATGACAATGTTTTTCAAGCCTTTAAGTGCTGTTATGACTTGAATTGTCCATATTATTATTTATTCCTGCGACACAGGCTGTAGCTAGCTACAGAATGACAGGACAATTTAAAAAGAATATCTTTTGATGAGCCAGTCAGTGCAGAGGTTCTTAACCTGGAGACTTGCTTTACAAATGGTTTTGATAATCATATTTTAACATAATGAGTCTACTTTGTAGTCTTACGAATTTTATCTTTTGCATTTAGAAACACTCCGAGGAGGGGGTCACAGTCTTCTGCAGACTGTCAAATAGGTCCATGACATAAAGAAGGCTAAGAACCCCTGAGCAAGTGGGATTTTTTTCAGTTTTCTTTCAGTGTGCCAGTGCTCCATCTTTGTGATGCTAATTGGTGGCAAAATTCAGTTCTGTAGAGAAGAGAGCTGTTCTCAGGTCCCTGTTAGAATTCCAACTGGAGGTGGTATGTGAGCATTGTGGTAGAAAGGAGCATTGCAATTCCATAACCTGTTCTCAGGTTAAAACTGTAACGGAAGCTTTACGACATCTTGTAAAAATGCATACCCAGAGAAAGGCAACCAACATTTGCTGTCTAAATTCAAGCATTTTTGGAAAAGCAGGTGAGCTTACAGGCAGAAAAAATTATAATAGTGAACAATCAACAACTATAATGTGTATAGAAGATTTCCCAAGCTGGCATAGCTGTAATAGCTTGAAGGTAGTGAAGGTTATTTAAAAATTAATTTTCTAAAACAAAAGAATTGCTGAAATAGAAAATGTTGCTTCTCAAAAGGAAAATTGTGGACATTAGGTCAGAGCAACCTTCCTGAGACTTTTGCCTACCACAGCTCTCTACCCCGTCAGGTTACATGGTAGGTCTCACCATTTGCCTTCGTGCACATTCTTTTATGCTCAGCTTAACAGCAACAGAGCCTTTGTCAAGAGAAAGCCAATCTCTCAGTTGCCTTGCCTGTTGTTCTGAGCAAAAGGGAAAAGAATCAGTTATGACCTCATGGTGTAAATTCATGCAAGTGAGTCTTGTCAGGGCACTTCTGAATGCGCCTGTTTCTAGGAGAATTGAATGTTGTTGGGATGCCTTCTGTTATAGTGACAGAGATAGTTGTTTCTATACGATTTTGCATTTTATTTAACAATAAGTTTTTTTTTACTTTGAATTTATAACCAAAGTAACTTACTAAAAACTTTATTATGAAGAATATACTTTAAGATATATATGTATATATATAAGATATTAACAACATATTGATTCCTCCTATGATGTCCCTTCCTCATTCCTTTGTCCATTCTATTTATATAGAATTATACTTTCTTTTATGGTTATTGAATTTGTACATTCTAGTCTTCCAAAAACTCTCATTTGACCCTCTAATTAATTAAAGCTCTTATCCTGTATCTTTTCTTCCTTTTACAGTCAAACGTAGAAAATGCTATGCACAGCCAACACACTAACACTTTTGGGATGTAGCCAAAGCAATCCTTAGCGAAAAAATTTAATCTCTGAATATTTTCATCACCAAAAGAGAGAAAAAAAAAGGATGAGTAAATTGGGCATACAAATGAAAGTAAAAGTAGAAAAATGACACATCAAAAAACCTAAAGAACTATAAAATAGAAATTCTGGAAACCAAATGAGGCCAACAAAATTGAAGACAAAAAAGTCATTGAATTGATAAACAAAACTAAGAACTGCTTTTCTAAAAAATGAAAAAAATATGTAAGCCCTTACCAAATTTTATTTAAAAAAAGAGGAAAATCAAATCACTAAAATCTTAAGGAAAATTCACAGTCGTTGAAGAGGCAATTTTTGGAAAACATTTTTTGCCCAATTACATGTCAACAAAATTGAAAGCTTAATGTAATGGACAAATGCTTAAAATATATAAAATGCAATGACTAACAGAAAAAGAAATGGGAATGGAAGAGAAGCTGATCTCAGAAAAAGAAAATGACAAGTCAAAGCGAATTTCCAAAGAAAAAACAACCCAGACCCAGTTTGATCTACACTTCAATTCTATCAAACATTTAAACTCCAATATTATACAAATTGTTTCCAAAAATAGAGAAAGATATCAAACTTTTATAAGACAAACATGGTTCTAGTACCAAAACCAGAGAAAGATAAAGCAGAGATCAATGGCTGGAATGAATATTGATTTAAGCATATTGAATGATGTATTATTTAAAAGGCTATAGCGACACATTTGTTTGCTAAGAATAGGTTTTTAGAACAGAATTTATATCAATGTAACTCCTGGCTTTAAGAGCTATTTGCATAAGACTGTCCTCATTACTGGATATTGATTTCTCACTTCTTTTTGCTTGCTTGAGGAACAGAGTTGGTGAGATTTTGGAGAGAAAAGATATTCTGGTCTTCTTGGCTTCCAGCTTTGGAAAGGAAACATATGAGTCCAGAATCTCTTCAGGTCCCTAAAGGTATAGAATGATTCTGGGAAGAAGACAATATGTAGAGGAGCTGGAACTTGAATCATGATCCTATTCCCAGCTTATTACATTAGAGATTTCAGGGAATTTCCCTAGAGTGAAATCTGAGACTCTCTTGGTTGACCTGAGTTATTTCACTCCCATTAGGAGAACTCATGTACTCTGTTTATTGTTTCATGTATACTCTCATACACACATGTATATATGTAAATACATTTACTTATACTTCCTCTGATTTCTATTTGAATAAATGGAATTATTTGTTATTTCTTATACGTGTTGATCGGGGAGATTAGTGGAGAGAAAGTTAAGTCTTGGATATATAGCTTGTTGCACATGAAAGGATAATGATCAGAAGTGCAACTTGAACCTAAAAACTACTTCATCTAGCCAAGCAATATTTAAGGGAATAGATATAATTATAGCCCAGCATCCCCATTTTTCTGAGGACAGCACAATGGTCAACCTCTGAACCCATTCTCTAGCTTCATCCTATCCTGTCTTCTCCAGAAGACTGCTCCTCTATCATCCTTAATATCTTAGGCTTTCTCTATCTACTGGCTGCTTCTCTTCTGCCTACAAACTTGTCCTCATCTCCTTCAACCTTAAAAAACTCTCACTTGATCTATCCATCCCTGCTAACTATCATCCTGTATGTCTTCTCTTAACTCCTTGAAGAAACTCTCTACAAACATTACTTCCACACTCTTTTTCATCATTCTTCTTTATTCTAATATCCTGCATATTTGAAGATATTTCTCCTGAGGGCTTATAGAACATTTTGCTTCTGAATTGGATTGTTAAATTTAAACATTCTGTTTCTTGGTGTTTTCAGCCTTGCTCACACAACCATAACCCATGTACACCTCTTCATCACCTCTGGTCTATATTACTGTCATAGTTTTTTAGTTGGCCTTTATCCCTCAACTCTCTCTCCATGGTAATCCACCCTCCACTCAGCTGTCAAATTGATCTTGCTAAGGTGAAGGTTTGATTATGCTACCTACTACTCAATAGAGTCTATCACCCCCAAGATAAAATATAAAAGCATCTGTTTGACATTTAAAGCCCTTCATAAACCTGACCCATCCATACCTTTCCCACTTTCTTAATGTTCCACACTCTCTGCCATGCATTGGCGCTGGCCTACATGCTAGTCTTCCTCATGCAAGACATTGCATCTCCTGTTTCACTCCATTTGTATTGGCTATTCCTCATGCCTGGAACACTCTCTTTCTTTTTTTAATATGCCATAATCTTTTTTTAAAATTTATTTTTAATTTATGGAATAAAACAAATATTTCCTTAACATAGTACAATAAAAAAGATAATTGTCCATGCAACTGCAAATCTGCTATGCACAACTTTCTATTCCCTTCAAATATTATTAATTAATTAAAAATTATTATTAAATTAAATTAAAAACTATCATGGAAATTTCTTTTTTTCTTCCTTCCCTTACCTCCCTGCCCTAGAGATGACTGCCATTAGACACAAATATATACATGTATATTTTCATATATATATGTATTTGTCAAATTATCCTATACATATTTCTATTTATCAGTTTTTTCTCTGGATTCTCATCTTTGCCTTCTGCCTTCTCTCACTTCTTTTAAGACCCAGCTCAAATTCTACTTTCTAAAGAAGACCTTTCTGAATCTTTTCCCACTTCCTCTCCCCTTCCTCTGAGATTATCTCCCATTTATAAAGTTTTCAATCTTCTTTATACATAGTTATTTGCATCTTATCTCCTTATTAGAATGTGAGCGCCTTGAAAATAGTACTGTGCTTTTTTCTTTCTTTGTATTCCTGGTACTTGATACAGCTCCTGGCACACATTTACTAAATGCTTATTGACTGTGGTCTCTGAGGTTTATTTAAGCTAAGATCTGTGATCCTACACATGGAACATTATACAATGTCTTAAAATTTACACAACCTTTTATTGTACAAAGTGGGATCAGGAAGACAAGTTTGGATCTGGGCTCAGATACTGTGTGACCTTATACAAGTCAATTAACCTCTATTTGCCTTAGTTCCCTTAGTTAAAATGGAAATAGTAATAGTATTTACCTCGCAGGGTGCAGTAAGGATCAAATAAGGTAATAGTTGTAAATTTCTTAACCTAGTGTCTGGCACATAGTAGGTGTTATTTAAATGTGAATTTATATAGCTTATATACTTCTGGACAGCTAGGTGGCACAGTGGATAGAGTGCTGGGTCTGATGTCAGGAAGAAATGAGTTTAAATCTAGCCTTATCACTTAATCTGGTTTGCCTCTGTTTTCTCATCTGTAAAATGAGCTGGAGAAGAAAATGACAAATCAGTCTAGTATCTTTGCCAAAAAACCCCAAATGGAATCACGAAGAGTCAAACATGACTGACCAACAACAAGAACAAATGTTAGCTATGACTTTTGCTATCATCACCATCATCATCGTTATGATAGCTGAACAGAGGCTTCCCTCTTGGCAAAACAGGAAAGGACAGTGAATAAAATAGTTTTTATTTTCTTGGTCTTGGAAGGTATGCTCTTATACCTTTCCCTGATTCTAACGAAGAGATTCGGTGTCCCTTGAGACGGAGGTAGTATGCTTTGGATTGACTGGTAGACTCTGAGTCAAGGGAAAAATGAGTTCCATATTTATCTCTAACTTTTACTAGTTGTGTGATAAGATATTTAATCTGCGTCTCAGTTTTCTTATCTATAAAATGGAGATAATACATAATTGTAACTAGCAATTTTGGCAACTGGAGTAAGTTTCACAAAATATGGAGAGTCAAACAGCATTTAACTTTTGAAGATAATTCAGCTGGTGGAAGGGAGACTCTGGAACACTGCCCTACTGTGTGGAGGAACTTGAGATACTGTGAAGCTATCACTGGGGCCAGGAAAGTCAAGTTAAACTAGACCTAGGAGTAGCTTTCCTAGGAGTGCCTGCCAGAAAAGAATGAGAAATGAATTATTCTTATTATCTATGTGTCAAATTAATAAGAATTGTTTTTTCTGTGCTACTGAAGGAATCTAAATGCTATCAGTGTCTTCGGAATTTTGGTGCTCTAGTGCAAAGTGCCAGCTACCCCATCCTAGTTATCATATATCACATATATATAATATGTGTGTGTGTGTGTGTGTGTGTGTGTGTGTGTGTGTGTGTGTGTGTGTGTGTATAATAACTGCTCCATTTACCTCACAGAGTTGCTGGGAAGATGAAAGCCCTTTGCAAAACGTAATGCTCTAGATGAGCTTGTATTATCTGACTGCTGGTTTACTCTTCTTTTTATTAATTAATTAAATTTAAGAATGTTTGGTTTTTTTGGGTGTTATTGTTTTTTAAGACATTCTTTAAACTTCCCTTCCTAACTTCTCTTCGTTGCAGTCTCTGATTCTAGAGCTGCTTCTGGTCAGTTTCTTAGTCTCTGCTCCACACTTAAGACTTTGAAGCGGTAGGATCTTTCAAGATTCTCTTCAACGTATTTTCTTCTTCTTGCTTCCTCTTGCTTTTTTCTTCCTGACTTTCTTCCAGAGAAAAGTTGAAGACCCAGAAGGCATTGAATGGCCTCTCAGGGAAGATTTCCTTTGAGAGATGTCTCACAAGGGATGTGTTTATGAAAAAAGTCTTTTCTGTTTTGTTTTATTTAGTCCATCCTGAATTATAATGACAGAAAGTCAGCAAAATGTAAAGTTGTCCATTGGTTTTCTATTTTGTACATTCCTTGTAACCCGCAGGGATGAGGTGAGGAACCCTAAGGTGCTATAGAAATGTGGCATGATGACTATAGGACAAGCCTTTATATAGTGGAGAAAAAACAAGTATACGTAGAGGTGTGGGTATGTATGTACGTATATGTGTTGGGATAGGGGCTGAACCTGTTTACAGATGTATAAGGAACTCTCACCAGATGAAGAAATCATCTCTCCTAATGCAAGTAAGGACCTTCACTGGTGCTTATAGTTCTAGGGAGTTGCTTCAATTACCAGTTTAAGTGACTTGTGCAGTCACACAGAATATGTGTCAGAGGGGAGGCTTAAATTCAGATCTTTCTGGCTTCAAGGTACTCTCTGTCTCATTGTTTCCTTCCATATATATGTGTATATGTGTACATACATGTGTATACACACATATATACTTAGGTATGTATGTACATATGTACACACAAGGTCTCTTTATCTCACCTAGGCTGCAAGTGCATCAGCCACTCATGGGATCAGTCTCAATACTGAGCAGCACAGAACATTCAACATGCTCTGTTTTATCCAATCTGTATTTGTATGTTTGAGTTTGGATGTATATGTGTATATATGTATGAGTGTATATGAATATTTAGGTGCATGCATGTGTATATACATGTATGTATGCACAACATACACATACACATATATATTTATGTATATACATATCTATTCATCTCTCTCTCTCTCTTTCTCCATTTGGGTTATGTGTATCTAAATGAGTTGTCCAGGTGTGTCTCACAGGGAAGCATGAATGGATAGCTCTACAATCTCCTCCTCCTCCTTTCTCCAAGGAAAACCTTGATTCTTACAGGGAGAGGAGGCAGAAAGTTGAGGTCAGAGACTAATCACTGAACTCTCCTCAGAGAAAGTGTACGGGGTCAGAATTATAGTTACCCCCTAAATACTGTTAATTTAGGGAATGAAATTTTTATGTTCAAAATGAGTTCCTGATCACTGTTTCTTAATGGAAGAGTGTTTCCATCAAATGACAGTTTTACAAAGACCATATATAGTGAAAAATTAAATAACCCATTTGTTCAGGACAATAAAAACAGAAATCAGAGAAAGTATCCAGATGAGAATATATTACTAGATAATACAGAGACAGAATGAGTTCTTTCGCTAGGAACAAGATGTTTCAGCTCTATCAAGAGGGAGAGTCTTAGATCTTATCAAAGGGGAAATTCCTCAAAATTTGGGGTAGTAAGATGGCAATAAGGACATGATTGAAGTGCCAACTCCTCTACATTTTGGCTTCTTTCCAGAATCTTTCTCTCCTTTCAGTGACTTCTTGAAGAGAATTTGGAACCCTGTCTCTTCTCTCTCAAATCTCTAAACCAGAAGACCATGATCTTTCATCTACTTTTCTCTCCTTCAGGTGGCTCATTAAATAATCAATCTCTACCAATGAGAAGAGTCTCATGCAAATTGGCTTTGAGTCGAGGGTTACATATATGAAATTTAAGGTACCTTTATAGATACTGGATTAAAAACAAGTACTTTAAAAAAAACCCAAGAAAACTAACTCTTACAATGAGTGGAGTTTAAGAATATCTCAAAGTACCAATCTGTCAATTAACATGTTATATTTTTTCATTCACAAGGCAAAGACAATAGACATAGCAGGATGAAATTATTTATTTCAAAGTAATATTATGCTATCTGATTATAACTATTTATATTCAAAATATATTTGACCAGACAGAAGAAATTACAGTAAATCACAGTAAAATTATAAGAAATTTGTGCCATTTGAAGAATGTGGTCCTTGTAGTGAGAAAGTGTTCCTACTTATTCTAATATATTTTGTCTAATCACTTCAGATACTCCCCATTAGAACCTAAACCTTCAATAAAACAAATGATACAAGATGAAACAAACTACATATAGGGAGAAATTATTAACACTTAAAAGGCAGAGCCATCTGGGTATATATGGAAAGAATGCTGAAATAAAAATGCTGAATTTGGAATCATTGGACCTGAGTTTGAATCCTGACATTATCATTTCCTAACTATGTGATCTTTGGTGAGTCACTTTATGTCTTCAGGCTTCTGTTTACTTAACAATAAACTGAAGTCAATTTGGAACTAGTTGATCTGAAGGGGCTCAAAGATTGGTTTAATAGCAAAGAAGGACCAGTTTGAGGAGAAAACCTAAAATATGTGCTGTGAACCTTTCTCTCTTCTACTCAATTAAAAAAAAAAATCAATGAATGGAATGAAGTCGTAGGATGGTATACTGAGATTAAAGTCTTTTCTAGGTTCACCTGTAGTACAACCCATACCTGAGCAAGTAATCTTCTCTAAATCTATTTTGGATAACTGATTATTTGGGATTTTTTTCATTATATCAGCATAAGTCTGTCTTTTTACAATCTTCACTCACTGCTCTTCTGGGGGCAAAGCAGAACAAATCAAGACCTTTTTCTGCAAATTGAAATGTAAAAGAAAGCTACCATTTACTGCTCACCCTCCCTTTACCGTGTCCCAGTCTCCAGAAAACCTCCTTTTGTTCAGGTTAAACAACTCCAGTATCTTTAATCAAACTGTATATGACAATATATAAATCAAATATCATATGATCTTGAGGCCCTTTTATTATACTGAATGCCCTCCTCTGGAAGCTTTCCAGTTTATCAATGCCTTTCTTAAAATATGGTTCTCAGAGAGGAATGTGAAAATCCAGATGTGGTTTGATCAGAGCAGAACCACTGAACAGTCCTTCCCAGAGTAGAGGTCATAACTCATCCAGATGTTATTATCATGTGTTTTTCTTATCTATGTCCTCCCATAAATAGGTCACTTTTAAAAAGCCTTTTATGAGTATCATTGCAAGAACTGGCCTCTCTTCATTTTTGTCCCTTGTTTTGATTACGTGATTGACCTGCCTTCTTTCTCATCACATATTCTTAATTATATTTGTCCTTTATACTTCTTAATCCGTGCTTATCACCATTGATAGTAAATTGCATCTCCTTAAACTTTCTTCATATCTCCAACTTTTCTTAGGATTTTTGATTCCGAGACTATGATGTTCCAAAATTTGCAGTCATATAGAACCACTGGAAGAATACTGGATGTTTGAATTTTTGAATCAGAGAGCAGCTTTGGGTCACTAAAATGTTATATAATTTCAGAGATATAATCCAATTGTACATTCTCCTCTTCAATTCTAGACCCAGCTTACTGACCATCTGTATTTCCTGTCTGAGATAGATGTACCATAAATAGCATATGTGGATATTATCAAGACATTTGATAAAATCTTTCATGATATTCTTGTGGACAAGGTGGACATGGAGATTGGATGGTAGTGTAGTTAGGTCAATTTGGTTGTTTGTTTGAATGGACTCAAAGATTGGTTTAATGGCAAAGAACTAGCATCAACCTGGGAGAAAACTTAAATGAACTATTGTAGAGCTTTGCCCTTTTCTAGTCAAATTAAAAAAAAAATCAGTGAATGGAAGGAAGGCATTGGATAACATACTTTTCAATTTTGTGATAACACCAAACCTGGAGGGATGGATGATACATTAGGTATCAGAACTAGGAAGCTTAAGAAAATGAAACTTCATGGAGACAAATGTAAAATTCTGTATTTGGGTCAAAAATGTCAACTATATAAGTACAGAATGTAGATAGAAAGTAGTCTCTGTGGAAAAGATCTAAGGGGTTTAGTATACTATAGGATCGATATGAGTCACCAACGTGATGTGGGAGCCAAAAGAGCTAATGTAATCTTAGAATACATTAATAGGTAGTTTCCATAGCAAGGGAGTTTAGAGTCCCATTGTACTCTGACTTTTTCAATATCTGCAATATTGTGTATAATACTAAAGGTCATATCTGAGAAGTGACAGAGAAACTCGGGAGCAGTCAGAAGTTAACCAGGATGACTAAAGGTAGGTAGAGCATTTTATACGATGACTATCATATGATTATGGAAACTAATGGAGGCAGCTAGATAGCTCAGGGGATGAAGTGCTAAACTTGGAGTCAGAAAAACCTAAGTTCAAATCCTGCCCCAAACACTTACTAAATGTGTGACCTTGGGCAGGTCACTTCATTTTTATTTTTCTCAGTTTCCTTACCAGAAAAGGGAAGATAATAACAGCACCTCCCTCCTAGGATTTTTGTGAAGATATAATGAGATAACATTTGTAAAGCACTTTGTAAACCTTAAAGCACTATCTAAATACCAGCTATTATTATTGTTTTTTATTAGCTCCAGGAAGAGAACCTACTATGGTGGGAGTATAGGCATTTGGCATAGGACATGATATTTGCCTTCAACTGTTTGAAAGAGGGTCTTGAAAGAAAGGCTTATTCTAGTCTATCCTGGAAGGTGGAATCAGAACCAAATGGTAGTAATTATAGGTGGGTGAATTTTGTTTTAACATAAGGAAAAATTTCCTAAGAGTTAGAGCTGACCAAAAATTGGAATGTACTTCCTGGAAGCAGGGGTAGGTTATAGTAAAATCTCTATAAGAGGAGGTTTGTAAGGTGGATGTTGTAGGTGTCCCTACTGATACCTGCTTTGAGGATGACTTCAATATGTGGCTAGGTAATATTCTCTTTAAAAATTTTTTATAGCTGGGAAAGTAGACCTTTGGTTGGTGGTTGTTGATGTCATCTTGGTTGCATTTCTTTCCTGGTATTAATTATGTCTGAGTTTCCCCCCCCCCCTTCATGTTTTTATATTTTTTCCCTCTTTTATATACCTTGTGGTAATTCCTTAATGTCTGTGTCATGTTTGTGTCACTTGCAACATGATATACACACTTTGTCTATTCGACTTATTTTCCCATCTTTGTTCTCAGTACAATTTCTATCTTTTCTTGTGGAAGCAGAAGAAAAGAACACCATTTAGCAACAGCTAGATGGGTCAGTGGCTAAAGCACTAGACACGAAATCAGGAAGACCTGAGTTCAAACACAGGGTCACCTCTGTGCAATGACAAGGCATCAGAGTAGGACTCTGTGAAGGCTGATCTTTGCTCTTCTTTGATCTGGATATAGCATGGTATAATGAACAGAGAACTGACTTCTGAGTCCAGAAAACCTGGGTCCAAATTATTGCCTACATCTGATGTATGCTATCTCTGTTACCCTGGGCAAGTCACTTAATGTATTAGTGCTCCAGGTAACTAAGGATGTTAGTTATAGAGAAGAGTCTAGTCTGCACTGGAAAGATCATTTCTTTCAGTTCAGCTCCCTACACTAATGAAATTACACCTCTGATCAAAGTAAAAAGGTTCCTTTTTTTCTTTTAGGTTACCTGAATTATGTTTTGTTGACTAAATCAGCACTTCCTAATTAATAAGATTCTAAAGTATAATCATAATCATCGAGTCAGTGACTCATTGACTGAGTCAGGAAAGCAACCAAAGTATTTTGGCTCCAAATCCTGTATTTGATTCATAGGTCCACATTGCCTACTGAGCAGAAAAAGCAAATTTGTTTTGTGTGTAGTTTTCAGGAACTCTGCTTCCTCCTCCACATGTTGGGCTGCTGAAATTGAGTTCCTATTTATCTAGTTTCATTTTTTTGGAATACTTGTAGAGAACTGCTGCCAGCTGGCAGACTTGAAGTCCAGAGGGGAAATGGTGTCATGTTCAATGAGTTTTGGGGTTAGTGTCAATGGGAAACATACTAATGTCCTCTAAGCTGGTGACATTTTTTTTCAGGTATTGAAAGTGTGCACACAGGTGTGTGTGTGTGTGTGTGTGTGTGTGTGTGTGTGTGTGTGTGTGTATGTGTGTGTGTGCAGAATTAGAACAGATTCTTCTCTTTCTCTAGGAGAGGGGAAAAAAGCATCCTTGATTTTTTGCTCTTGATTAAAATAGAGATAGGGTGTTGGCATGCGACACAGAACCCTGAACCCTGGGTTCTAATATGTGTTCTGCTGTTGGATAGCTTTGTGACCTTGATCAAGTCCCTCAACCTCTCTGAGCTTTTGTTTTCTCTCTTGTAAAATAATCAAGTTAGAATCAATTAGAGCTTATGTTATCATAGGACTCAGAGCTGGAAGGTATCCTTCCACTTTCCACAGAGGAAAACTGAGATCGTGCTGGTCGCAAACAACAGAGCTAGGAATTTGTAATCAGGAGTTTTGAAGTAAAATTTAAAAAAAAAAAAACATTGCTTTTTCTAATACACCATGTTAGTCCATGGTAAATTTTTATTAGTCCACAAAATATCTGCTAGAACTTAAAATCTGATTCTTCTCCCTGCATTTCTCTCGTACCACTCTTTGGTCCCCACTTTTTCCCTCTGTTCCTGACTCCTCACTCTATTGATTCGTTGCTATAATGTGGGTGACATAGCAGTTTTTAGTAAAATATATAGACAGTTGGCCAGCACACAATATAATGTTGCAAACATTAAATTGTGCTGTAAAGCATTGGACTAAATTTCTTAAGTTTCTTCCATCTCTAAAATGATATAATTCTATGACTCTCTTTCTCTTTCTTCTTTTTCTATTTCCAACTATGTTCTATACCTAGCTGAAAGCAATTTCTTCCCTATCTGAAGTGCTCCAGCATTTTGTCGCATTTTCTATTATTGTGATTAGTGGACCTGTCATCTTCACTATTAGACTTTAAACTCCTTTAAGTCAGCGATTATGTCTTATTCATCTTTATGTCCCTTGAAACACCTGGCACAGTAATATAGAGTATACGTGCCCTGCAAATACTTGTTTCTATCAAAACAAGTTTTATTGATCAATGACTGAAAGAGTTGGGGTTGGGTGGGTAGGGAATTACTATCATTTTCTAACCTCTGACCTGTTTTCACTCAGCCTATTGAACTCCTCGAGTCTATTAGAATTCTTTTAATGATCAAAAAGAAAGAGAGAAAGAAAAGAAGTAAAGAGGTCATTTTGATGGAAGAAAAAAGAAAAGAATGATGGTTTATTTAGAACTCATCACAAAGTACTCAACAAGCGTTGAACCGGCTGAGTTGTGAAATTTCAGACATAGTAATGAAGAACCAGCATACTATTCCCCTACTTCCAAGCACTAATGAACTGCTTTGTAGTTCTAGGAAAAGGAAATGGACACTAGTAGAGTGTAAGAGAAAGGAAAAAATATTTTTTAGTTTATTTACATGCAGAAAATGTCAAATAGTAGGTAGTTTCTACAACTTTCTAAGGACCTTAATATAATGGGGTAAAATAAAAAGTCCCCCTTCCCTATTCCTCACCCTCAAGAGAAAAGGCCTCAACAAGCTCATTTCCATCAGAGAAGGACAATTTGAGATTTAATTGAGAAGTAAAGAAAAGTCTTTCCTTTCTCTCTCTTCGTCACAAGGAAAGGGCTTTAAGTAAGGTCATTTATGGAAGAGGACAACTTTGGAGTCCATGGTAAAGGAAAAAGTGCAGGCTGAAACCCTAACTTAGTTTAACCTCCGAGGAAACAGGGAGCCTGGTTTAAGGTAAGACCACTGAGGCAAAGGGAAGGTCCTCAATGTTATCTGATGCCCACAGAAAAGAAGACTTAGTAGTTAACACTTGAGGCCTTAGCAACAAAATTGAGTAAGCAAACCTAAGAAATCCCCCAAAGCACAGAACTTTTATGATGTGAGGGATAACCTAGACAAAAACTCAGAAGAGAATAAGTCAAGAACACCAATAGTCAAAACCTCAGAGGAAAAAATATCTTCCCACAAGAGCAATTATAATTCTTTAAAGAAATGATGTAAGAGTTTTCAAAAGATCATAAAATAGAAATGAGAGCTACAGAGGAGAGACTTGGGGAAAGGAACAACAGATTAACTGAAGAAGGTGTAAAACCTGACCTTAATCACGAGAGTAGGCAGAGATGCAAAGAATAAGTTTTTGAGGGAGGTATAGGTAATATTAGGATCATTCCCTTGGTTCGGTTTCACTGAAAAATTGTAGAGATTTTCTGAATGCCATAACCACTCCGGGCTATAATGAGGAATGGATGAGAAGGGACTCTGGGTGTGTCTTAATTGCTGCTTTCTAGGAAAATCTACCTCTGCAGAAGGCACACAAATCCATATGGCACAGTTGAAAGTCCTCTGCATTTAGAGTTAGAGGATTCAGGTTTGATTGTTGTCTGTTACTTCCATGTGATCTTTAGAAAATCACTAACCTTCTCTGGGCCACAGTTCCTCATCTGTAAAATGAGGGAATTGCTCTGGAAGTTCCCCAAGGTCCCTTGTTGCTCTAAATATGTGAAGATGCCTTTTTTTTAAGAAGTAGTGTCCTGTATCTCACTAGTGAGTTGAATAAAAGCCAAATTAAAGCTCTCCTCTTTTTGCTCCTGTAATGATGTAATGGAATAGATTACCTGGCAATGGGAAACTGATCTGAAGATTTGATCCATTTCAACTCCTGTTGGCTCTATCAACATGGAGTAAAATTTCAGAGGAAGACAGCTTACCCCTTTTCAAATGGTTCTATTAACAGCTGGGCTCTCTCAACATGGCTACACAAAGCTATTTACAAAGGAGTTCCTCATGTAGCCTGGAAAAACAGATATTCTACAGCAGCTCTGTTTTATGTCTGTTATTGAATGTTGAACCTATTGAGTGTTTAAGGTCTTCTGTCTCTTTTTGGAACCATACACACACCCCTTTGTATAAGGTTATTAATATAAAGCTTGGAGCTGGAGGATTTTGAAGATATTTCTGCATTCCTATAAACTAGCAAACATGACCTTCTTCCCTCTGAATAAAGTCTTTCATGCTTGTAATCAATTTAGATTTTAAACTATAAGAATAAAATGGATGAGATATTTCAGAGTGTTATCTCCCAATCTACAAATTATATTCTATCACGAAATGTGGGCTCTCTCAATTTTTCCAGTATTCAATGGAAAACTTGTGGGAAGCAAATTCCCTATTCCTATTCCTCCTCATTTTTTTATTACTGAAAATGAAACTCCCATGCTTATGATACCTGCTCTTTCTCCATTTTAAAAATCTCATAATGAAAAAAGGTTTGAGTATGAGAAGTATTCACAGGAATAGCCTTGGTCGAAATGAAAAAGCCAACTGACTTTCACAGTTCATTTATTTTTAGTAGCCTTAACCCTCACCTAAGCTGTCATAAATGAATTTTGGTGACAGGTGAAGGCTCTTTACATAGGCCCCCTTCATAAGCCATAACCACGATAATTATTTCTCTTGATGAGTTTTTCCAAAGTGCAATGTGATTTCTGCAAAGGCTGGCTGATGGCTTTACTTTGTACTCAGCCCAGGCTTTAATGTATCAGGTAAAACAAATTTAATTTCTCCCTACTTAGTTATTGTTCTGAACTCCATTTTTCTTTTAATGCCTTTACCACATATTATTTCCCTTTCCCCAAGCTCCCTGATTTCAGAGGCACCGGATATTATCTTCATGAACTCATGTGTAAGTGGGGTAGATAGTGATGGATTTGAAAAGCACCAAGGTCAAGCAATCATGCAGAAAGAAAATATAATGTCATTTTCAGGAAAGAGGAGACTGCATCTGGTGAACTGGAGGGTAGAAACTGACAATACAGGTGATGGAAAATAATTACAAAGTAGTATTAAGGAGCAAATTGTATAAAAATGCATATTTTTTAAACCTCATAAATTAGATTGTATGTATGTATTTTTCTCCCAGTAATTGCAGATGCTCCCCATTGCCTATGTCTTTGTTGGGCAAATTTATTGATATTCAATGAGTTACTACCCCTAGAATCTCCTGATGGGTAAGGGGAATATATATGTGTGTGTGTGTGTGTGTGTGTGTGTGTGTGTGTGTGTGTGTGTATTTTTTCTCCTGTGTGAAATGAATCATACTTGTCTTAAGACCATGTGAAGAATGCAATGTGGGTTGAACATTTGGAACTCTTTTCCCACAGTTATAGACTATATATAAGGATAGGACACTTAAAACAGTTTCATTTCAAACCTCTAACAAAGCTAAATAATTTATTTGGTTACATTCATTCTATATTTCACATGACAGATATTACATAAAACCATTTTTGGGGGGGAGGTTCCAACTGTTGGGAGGAAAAAAACCTATTTTACAGTAAGGGTTATCTAGGAGTGATAGCATATGTCTCCTCTCATTCTGTGCCTCTCCCCATCCCTGACTCAAACTTTATTATTTTTTAAGAGGGAAAAAAATACCCTGCACAGCTAGGAGAACTTCACTGAAATTGGTTCCCTACAGCATTTTTGCATATCTCTGCCTTAACCGCAGAGCATTTTTTCTCTAGCCAAAGAAGGAAAAAATAATATATTGCAAATGTATAACAGTGTTAAAGTAAAACAGGTCCAGATGGTTCATCTGTTAGCTATGTCTTTCCTTTCACATCTGGTAACAGTCAGGCCTGGTCGTATGTAAAAACCTACAGCATGTGCTGGATCCCTCACTGTTACTGTGACTGTGTAACAGGGTCTGTCTTTCATTAGGCATCTCTAAGACAAGAACACAAGCATCTGCCTTTGAAATCAATACCACGGCATCACTTACCAACCTTGAACACTCAATTTTATTTTGCTTGTTATATAACATACCTGCCAAAAGGAGCAGCAAATAGTAAAGAGCTACCACACCCTTCTCCCAGCCCCACTCTGACTCTCCATTCCACCCAGAAATATACACTGCATTTCACGTTATATTGCCATGAAAAGCACTGGGAAAAAATAGAATACTATTTAAAAAAATTATATTATCTAGTTAAAAAAATAAAGAGTCCCACAATGTTAGATCTGGAATCTGGAAAACTAATCATTCCCCTGCATCATACCTGGTTTCTCTTCCCACCTCCCTGAATCTGAACTTGTCCAAAAGCAGCTACCAAGTTTCCTCTTGATATCTGATAAAATTCTAGTAAGAAGACAGTGATGGCCAGTGGTTGAATATTGTATCAAAGAGTAATTCAGAGGTTCCTGAAATACCAGTATGGGAGGTCTCAATAATGAGAGATTGGTGATTTGTGATTTTCTGGAAATGTCACAGTGAATAGGGTATTGGACTTGGGGTCAGGAAGACCTGAGTTCAAATTCTGCCTCAGACTCTAGAAAAGTCACTTAACTTTTTTGACTCACTGAACTGAAAACAGTCCTACCTCCCAGTAGAACATAAGCTTCTTGACGGTAGTATTGATTTCATTCTTATAGTCTTATTTATAGAGCCTAACACAATATTTGGCACATAGTAGGTGTTTAATAAATGCTTACTCATTGATTGATATAATGTTGATGGAGAATATGAAAACAGTGGAATAAAACAGACAGATTGTGACCTGTACCATGAGGGAAGAATAGCTATTAGATAAATCAAGACTTTTAGAGGTATAGCGAAAGGTCTTGGAAATGAGATAGTATTCTTTTAGTGGTTTGGATTCTTCACTACCTTTGTGAGCAGAGTGGTTGCAAATGCAGTTTCTTAGTAAGGTTGTTTTCAGTTCAGTGAGTTGTAATAAAACTTACCTAAACTGTTATCAAGTTCTTGAATAATGAACATTTTTCTTAAGAAATTGATAGGTTATTAGGGTAAGATTTTGGTGCTTATGACTTGGAAAACCTAAGAATGACTTCCCTTTATATGCTGTGGCTTTTAGTGTTTCTCAGGCCCCTGATAATGAAGAGAAGAATGTTTATCATGTTAATCATAGCTGTTTTTTTTAAACATTAAAATTCCTCCAGCAGTATGGAAGGAAGAATATGTTTTCTTACTCATAAAAATGTTATAAAAGTATTGAGAGATTTTTATTGAGAGAAAAGGAAGAAGGGGGATGTGAGTAAGGAGGGAAGTAGGCAGATAGTTATAGACTCTAAATGATGCTGACCGAGTATCATTTAGCCATTGGACATTAAGCAATGAGTTCTATTAACTTTTTGATTCAAAGTCAGACTAAGGTTCCTGACAAAGAACTAAAACTGGGTGATCAAAAAAAATTGCAATTTTAAAAAGGACATATTTAAGCCTGAGGTAGAGAAATGTCCTTCTTGAGAGGAAATGCACATTCCAGTCAAATCCTTGAAACACATCACATACCTCTCCTGAAGAGAGAAAAGCCATTGGGGACTTTTGCTCTAGCCTGATAAATGGATATATTTGGGTTTTTGCCTTTTGAAAAGATAGAGAGCAACAAAAAATCTTGGTGTTTAAGCTAAAGAAATAGTGGAAGACTCCATCTATCTTTCTGTGAAGAAGATATCTATTTGATACCTCTAGCTGAAGCCAGAGGGAAATACACACACACACACACACACACACACACACACACACACACACACACACACACATATATATGTGTATATAAAACCTCATATCCAGTGAATCTATGCCTGATATTAACTGGTAGTGACCGTAGGACCAGGAAAGTGTGGCTGAGAAGTAACTTTGCAAGAACAGTAACTTGGCATGAGCAGCGCCCAGCTGAGACCACATGCTACATGATCTCATCAGAGAGCAGGCCTGGGGGGATCATCACCATAATATCACCAAAAAGCATTGACCACCCTCCACTGTCAGGTCCTGTGGCCACATATGCTCTTTTCATGTTCATATCTCAATGCATGTTTCGTGTGACAGTTCATTCTTCCCCAGATGGTGTATTTGTAAGAGAATGTTCTTCAGGTTTTGCTGCCATACAGAAAAAAAGAGACCCAAACCCCCAAACCAAATCAACCAAGCAAAAAGGGGCAATAACAATAACAACAAAAACCTGGAAAAAAGTAACCTTTGAAGAAATGAAAACAAGTATTTACACAAATAGTAATGAAGAGGCACATGTTCACACATAGTGTGAATCGGCTGCCCCTCAGAGCCAATGAGGAACTTTGAAGAACTAGAGCAAAAGATGTCTTCAGGGAAGTTTAAGATAGGAAAAGAAGGCAGGCTGACCTTCTGGTAAGGGTAAGGGATGCCAGTTTACAGCCCAAGTGACCCAATGTTAACCTCACAACATCAGGAGACAGCAAAGAACGCCTCCAGAACTTATGAGAAGCTATAGATGAGTTGCATAGAAATTCATGCAAAGCGTGAATGATTTGAGCTCCATTGCTAGAGGGAATAACTAAATGGATGAAATCGTAAATCCATTTTAGTATTTGGGTCTCTGAGAGAGTGTTACAGATTTCTGGGGGAAAATGTTTTCTTTCTTTCTTAGTCTCTTTGTTTCTTTCCCTCCTTCCTTTCTTCTTTCTTTCTCTCTATTCCTTTCTTCCTTCTTTCCTTTCTCTATGTATATGCATATGTATGTATTTACTGTTCTATTTCATTAAATGCTTTGGTTTTGAACTACTTGTGACCTCTGGCTGACTAGGAAGAGAAAAGCCTATTGGTGGGGGTTTCTGAGGCAGGGTTTTGAGTGAGCCTTGTCTAGGGGATCTGCTTCAAGTTGAGTGGCTTCTGCCAGGTACCACATTTAACTTCATTTGCATGTAAGATGTATAGTTTAGTATGCTTTTCAAAGGACTGAGTCTCAGATACCTTAATAATATGGTGTACATTACATTGCTTCCCTAGAACAACCCAACCAGTACTACAAGGCTTGCATTTGTATATGAGAAGTACCGTTTTTAGTGAAAAGGATAATGGAACCTTCATTTGCTAAGTTTCTGACTCACATACTTAAGGACAACATCTAAAAGGCACAGCTAAGTCTATTGCTTCCCCCAGGTGGTGACCTTTACTCTAAGCTCATCCGTTATCCTGATCAGAACTTGAACAAGCTGTCTCCCTGGGAATCAATCTGAGAAACTTAAGTTACAATAAGTAGTGACAATTTGATGCTATTTTAGAGATATTATTATTTTAAAAATAGGTTCCTAGAGCCTGTAATGTCTACCCTTCCAAAATGAACCTCTAAATGGATGGTTTCAGGCATTATTGTGACCTAGTACTCACTCTATTTTGCATCTGCTGCCCTGCCTGACTCTAACTCCACTGAACGTGATGTCCCTTGGTTTCCCCTCTTTCCTACAATCTACCTCCTTTTGTATGTTGTTTCTCCCCATTAGATTGTGAGCTCTGTGAGGGCAGGGACTGTCTTTCTTTTTATTAATTATATCCCTAGTGCTTAGCACAGTGCCTGGCATGTAAGTAGGTTCTTGATGAACATTTATTAGATTGGGCAGTACATCATACCTATGTTTGGGCAGAGCAGTCTTCACAGCATTTCTCTAGTCACCTCAAGTAGGCAGCTGCTCACTTTGTGGATGCCCAAGACCAGTCCTCATAACATCCACTACAATATATTGACATTTTGCCTTTATTCTATTTTGTAAAGAATGGAACTTGATATGACGGGTTTATCTTCAAGAGGGTCTAGTTCTTGCTCTATCTAGAGGGCTTCGTTATGAGGCAACTGCATTGAAAAGTCGGTCCTGAAGCCTTGAGGCATTGTTTGTATTTTTGTTGGTTGGTGTGGCCATCTACAGATAGAAATTGCTCATCTATTGACAAGCTACTGTAAACTATACATATGTTGCAGATGTAACTAAGAATAAAAATAAACATTTGGAGATTGAATATGGATACCAATATGGAAAGAAAATTGTAGGGATGAGTGAAGAATAGTTACTATTTTAGTATGACTGCTATCTCAAAAATAGCTTCATGGTTCATGAAGGGGAATGGCAGTAGAAGAAAACAAACATTTTTTAAGTACCTACTATGTTCTAGGCACTGTGCTAAGTACTTTATAAATATCATTTCATTTAATTATCACAACAACCTGTGACAAAAATGCTCTTTTTATCTCCTTTTGACAGCTCAGGAAACTGAAGCAGATGGAGCTTAAGTGTCTTGCCCAGGGTCACATGACTAACAGATGTCTGGAGCTGGGGGAGAGGGAGGGAGAGAGAGAGAGAGAGAGAGAGAGAGAGAGAGAGAGAGAGAGAGAGAGAGAGAGAGAGAGCCATCTCCATTAAAGTAACTTCTTGATTTTTTTTTTTTTTTTGGCTATAATATCCCATAAAACAAAGAAAAAGAAAAGTCCTCAGTCCTGTGCAGGCCTTTCCCATTTTTGCAGTGATGGTGACAGAGTAAGAGAAAAGAGGTAGATAGAGATATCACTTAAGACTGTAAATATCAATGTAATTGTTATAATGTGAAATTCTGGTCCAACAAACAATAAACTGACATGAGCATAGACCATAGAGGAAATTAATTATATCGGTATTGACATTCTCACGATAAATTAAACCAGATGATAGAAAGAAGTTGCCCCTAAGTGTGAGGCCAGCTTATAGGCTTTTTTTTTTTTTTATTTTTGGAAAAGCAAATTAAGATCTTGGCATAGATAGGTTCATTATGCATCCAAAGACAACAAGAAACATCATTTTCATTGTAAACTTGACCATCTCCTGAGTCAGAGCTCTGGATGAACATAAGCAAGAAGATATTACTACTAAATCCAAAGCTTACTTTCTCCACAAATATTTTTTTTCAGAATTTATCTATAAACCCATCTACAGTGTTCTCTTGCATTATCTTTTTATTAGTCAGTGCCCGATCTCATAATTCAGTCAGTCTGGAGTCAACAAGCATTGATCAGCACTGACTGCTGAGTGCTGGAGATATAAGGTGCTTGCGCTTTATGAAGGGTATGTTATAGTGGGGAAGGCAGAATGCCACATAAGCTATGTAATACAAGATAGACACAAAGTAAGTGGGAAGTAAAGATTTGAAATGCTACTGAATTGCTGTCTGTAGAAGTAAGGTTGAATGACAAACAAACCCCCACCATGTGAGACTGGATCCATTTATCATTTATGATACATCTGTGTTTGGTGAGATTTCCTTCCTCAGTTGAACAATTTAATTTGGTATATATTTTTTTCCTTTTTCTACATGAATGTTGGTGTTTTGCAGATAATACAGGATGCACTTAAGTTTTCAGTCTCCAGCCTCTAATAGTTTCGCTTGATCTGGTCAGACAGGCAGATAGCTTCAGAGGAGTTAGTAATCAGCTTTATTCTAGTCTACTCTTCTCAAATGTTTGCTGGGAGAACCTGCCCCTACAGCATTCCCTAATCACCCTTCTCACAGGGGCCTGCAAGAAGGGAAGGCAGCTACCCCTGTCTTGATGGGGTCAATCAAGATGGACACACTTGTACACTCAATGGGGACTGGCTGAGATACACACAGATTCCCTAATGGATTCCCTGTGGATTCCCCCCTCACTGACCAATGCCCACTTGCTTTTATAGGGTAACAAAGAAAGTATCTTGCCAACATTAAGCTCACAGGTTAACTTTAGCAATATCATCATTCAGTGTGAGCATAGTGAATATCAATTATGTCACTCCCATATCTCATGGAGCAGCCTCAACAGGACTATCTGTCACTGTGATTCTAAGAACTACTATCTAGGACCCTTGAGACTACTCTGGGAGTTATTATCTAACACCTGGAAACTAGACATTCTCATGGCCATGGATCCTGAGGAACTAAACTAAAAAGTTTATTATTCCTTATATACAGTTGAATAATAGCCTTGAAGTAGATTGCAACCACATATAACTTTTCAATTGACATTTTAAAAATTCAATATTTTTTCCCACCTGTCTTAATAACTTTTGTGAGAATTTCTACTCTATTATGACCATATCTTCTACCAAGGTCATTTTTTGGGTAATTAGCAGCTCCCTTATTGGGTTGGCTGCTCACTCTGAAGTAACAGCCACCTTTTAGGCTTACTGAATGTATGTCACCTTTAGGCTTGCTCAGCACAGGCCTCATATCTAGATAATATGGATTTTAGGTTGTCAGGGGTATTAAATGAGTATTTAGCCTGAGTTGCCATAAAGATAAATCAGTCATGAGTTCAGAATGACTATATCATCGCAGAAATGGGTATCCCAGACAACCAATAAACCTAAAAGTTTCAAGGCTAGATAGAAAAGTGAGACCTTTGTTAAATAGAGTGAGTAAGAGACACTAAGGCTTGACTTGCACTTTACTGAAGGTTCCTTCTGCTGAAAATGCCTTGCTTCTTCCGAGTGCTGCTGTCAGAAATTCTCTGGTTTTTGTTCTGTAAAGATGTGGGACAAATTATGAAGAAACATGCTGAGGGGGAAAATCCAGAGGCACTTGAATTCTAGAACTTTTTGTCATTATCTTGAGACATGAGTAGGTGTGCCACGTCTTTCAGTAAACCCTTGTTAAGTATGTTATTTGTTATACTTTGGATTAATTTTTTTTTTTAGTAGTGTGGTGGTAACACCACATAACTATTTAGAAATCATTTGTTACTAAATGTTGAGGGATAAGGAGAGATTAAGAATTCTGGGTTCTTAAAATATCCTTTTGAACCCAGAAACATTTATGAGAAAGGAATAGGTAGACTTTTGCAAATGGTGATTTACAGCAGAGCACCTCTTTATAGGCAAAAATTGACCCAAAGGTACATAGAATCACAGAATTTTACAATTGGAAAAGACTCCATCTAGTCCAACCTAGACCCAATATGTGGTCATAAGCCTCTGCTTGAGAGCCTCCAAGTAGGTGGAAACCAATCATATGTTAAAGCAGCCCATTCCCTTTGTCAAGTCCTCTCTTCATGGGATGGGGTAGAGGGGGCAGTAAGTTAGTGAATAATGGCTGATACATACAAAAAAAATCAATAAAACATTTTAAAAAGTGAACAGAAGAAAACAAGTGCATAAAGTGATACCAATAGAGTGAATCGTTTCTATTTCCATATCTATCTGTCAATCTATTAAAAAAACTGTATAACATGAACTCGCAGTTTGTCATACAAAGCTTCTTATGCTTTTTAATGTATTGAAATGTTTATTTTGTTAATGAGTAAGTTCACAGTAAATAAAGAAAAATTTTAAAAAATAATGAGAATGGCTTAGATGTTCTTTGATGTCTCATCCAGCTTTAGAAATGTAATCTAGAATCCTAAATTGTATTCTATATTCTGTAAGCTGTATTCTGTAAGCTGTATTCTGGGATTACAGGTGGAGAAATGGATGCTGTATTTGTACCCATGTGTCAAAGGAGGAGAATGGGGTTTGGAAGATGACCTACAGGTATTCAGAATTACTGGGATGTAAAGGGAATGACCAGATGTGAGAAGGTTCATTAGTGGGGGGAGAACAGCATTCCTGTTCTGAAAAGAGGTTGGAGATGTAGCTGGAGGCAAGTGCAAGGTGAGATGATGATCAGATGCGAGGCCTTAAGATGGTGGAGATTAGACAGGAAAAGGACTCAGCAGGAGATGGGAGTTGAACCTGCAGAGCAAGAGGAAGAAATTTCATTTCCCACCAACTTTCCTCTTCCCCTTCCCTCAAAGGACAGGTGTAGCAGGAGAGGGAGGCCTGAGGTTGAAGGGGAGATTTCTTTTTGGCACAGGAGGTTATCTACAACCCAGTTGGGAGATTCAGCAGGTGGCATGAAGTGAAAATTGCCTTGGGCCAACATAGAACAAGACCAAAACTCTTTGATTTGGGGCAGATAGAAGACACTCTTCCCAAGTTCTTGCTATTTTACCTCAGGGGGACATATATGCCCAGAAAGAGATGGAAAGCAAGAATGTTGGGCTACTCTTCTCACCTGAAGAGGCAGTTTATGAGGGGACAGCAAGAAGTAGTAGATTCCCTGCACAGAGGAAATTCTTTGGGGTGGAGAAAAGATGCAACCGGCCTCTTACTGCCTTCTTTCAAGGATACATGGCGCCCAGCAAGAGATGGGAGGCACAAGCCTCATGGTCAGAGGAATTTTGGATCAAAGGTGATCGTATGCCCCTGTGCATCTATTGATTAGGAACTGGGGCCCAGTAACAGTCAATCAACTGCTTTTCAAAAACAGTATAATGAATGGAGGGGAAGGCTAAAGGGGAGCACTATTAGATACTGGTCATATCACACCATAGAGAAAGTCTCCAGTACTTTGGGTGAACACCAAATGTAGCACTGATGGGAAGACATTGTCTAAGAATATATATCTTGAGAAGACATAGATGGGTTGCCATTTGCACCACTGGAAACATAACAATGAGATCACAACTGTACTTAAACATTGAGGTATGGTTACGGAGCTTATACTTTGAATCCAACTCTAATGCCTTCTTATGACACGAAGATGTTTTTGTGTCAGTAGTGTGCAAGCTTTGTCTGGTTCCAACAAGCTGAAAAAGTTTTGATTATAGGCCTGTGAATCAACCTGGCTGAGCTTGGTAGGGCTCATCACCACAAGTGTAGCTACAAGGTAATAATTTTTTCTGTTGAGAGAAACTCATGAAATCCAAAGTCCTTTGCACAAAGGATTTGTAATCTCCCTAATTAGAGAAAAGTTCTATACCAGTGAAGTCAGGGATATTCTAAAGTATTAAGCATTATAGTCTCTAAAGAACCAAAATTGTGAGTCATCCACAGGACAATGGAGAGATGTGTGGTTTGTGTAAGTAGGCTGCAGGATATTGCCAATAACATGTAGGCAAGAAATGATTTAAAAAATATAACATCTAAGAATTTTATTGGAAAAGGAGATAGGGGATATGGGTATGGTCACTCTAATCCCAGACATGCTATGAACTTTAATGAAATTATGATTGTTGTACTGTCTGAGTCCTAGGGCAATGATGCTTTAAAAAGCTTCATTTTTATATTTTGCTTGATTTTTGTAATTGAAAAAATGTCTTAAATATATTTGTCAGATGCTAAGTAAAGATCTCTTTCCTAAATGTCTATTCTGTTGTGGGATATGCCTGTATTATTGCCATGTACATTTTACTAGATTTACATGAAACTCTGGAGATAAATAGAAGTGTTCCACTCTTGTAACAGGATGAAAATGACATTTTGAATACTAACCTTATTCAAAATATCAGGCATGGACCAATCTATAACTTGGCTGTATCTATTTCACATTTGTTATTCAGGCTAAAATTCTAACACTAGACCTTAGTACATAGAACGCCAGACTTGGAATAATAATGATAATAATAACAACTAATCATAATATCTAACACTTACATAACACTTATTATGTGCCAAGCACTGAGTTAAGGACAACACAATTATCATCCCATTTGATTTTGACAACAGCTCTGTGAGTTAAATGCCATTATTATCTCCATTTTATAGATGGGAAAACTGAAGCAAAAGGGTTAAGTGACTTTCCCAAGGTCACCTAGGCAGTAAATGTCTGAGGTCAGATTTGAACTCAGGGATTTACTGACTTCAGGTTCAGCACTCTACTCACTGTGCCACCAGCAGCATGCTAGATTCCATCTAGTTCAGTCTAACATCTCTTATAAATACTCATACAGTCTTTGCTTTAAGACCTCCAGCAATGGACTTGATACCTTCTGAGTCAGTCCATTCTGCTGTTAGATACATTTAGGATATCTTCCTTCATGGAACTGAAACCTTTAAGTTTTACTCATTGCTTCTAGTTAATAATAAGAATGATGACAATAATAGCTGGCATTTATGCAGTGTTTTAATGTTTGCAAAATATTTTATGTGTCATCTTGTTTGACTCTAACAACAAGCTTCTAAGTAGGTACAGTGGTTTTACCTGTTATGCAGATAAAGAAGCTGAGGCTGAAAAAGGTTAAGGTAAGACTGACACACAGCTGGTAAGTGTCTGAGTCAAGATATGAACTCACTTCTTCCTGTCTCCAGTCTATTGCCCTAGGCACCAAAGCACCTAATTTCCCTAATTCTGACAACAAGGATACACTCCAGTTTATCAATATTCGTCCTAAAATCCTGGACAGGGAACTGAGCGGAGTACTCTAGAGATATGATCTTGAGCATATCAGAGTGGAGTGGGGCTCTCATCCTTGTCCTGGATGTTGTGACTCCATTAATATACTTTTAGATTGCATTCGCTGCATGGGCTGCTCTTTCTCATTATTGATAGCCGTTGAGCTTGTTCATTAAAACCCCCAAAATTGTCTCCACAGGAGCAACTATTGTCTGACCGCTCTTCAAAATACAAAAACAAACGAAAAAAATGGTTACTATTATCTTTGTGGTAGGAAAACATTAAAAATGGAGATGTAATTTTGGAGAAAAATGTTATTTGTGCTGTGAGAACAATACTGGGATAAACATGTTTGGATCAGAGGGTATCACAATGATAAAAAGTGATCACGTTACAAGGCTGAAGAATAGGCTGACCAAGGTGGTAAGAAGTGGCCATCAGAGAGAGCATATGATGCTTGTACAATGGAAAGGACATTTTACCTGGAATAGAGGCTTATATTTAAATCTCTTCCCTAACACTTATTAGCTGAGTGACCTGGAACAAATCACTTCAACAGCTCTGAGGTTTCAGGTTTTCTCATCTGTAAAACAAGAATAACATTACTTATGTTACCACAAAGGATTATTGTGAAAATAGAATGCGTGTGTGTGTGTGTGTGTGTGAGAGAGAGAGAGAGAGAGAGAGAGAGAGAGAGAGAGAGAGAGAGAGAGAGAGAGAGAGAGAGAGAGAGAGAGAGAGAGAGAAAGAGAGAGACAGAGACAGAGACACAGAGAGAGACATTGACAGAGACACAGAGACAGAGACAGAACAACGGAGATAGAGACAGAGTGAGAAGCAGAGGAGACAAAGAAAGAAAGGCAGGGAAAGTCAGTCAGAGGGAGAAGGAGATGGAGCACTAGATCTGGAGTCAGAGAGACATGAGTTTACATCATTTATTTGACCCTGGGCAAGCCACTTAGCCTCTATTCTTCAGTTTCCTCATCTGTAAAATGGAGATAATAGCACCAGGATTGTGAGGATAAAATGAGATTAAATTTGGAGAGTGCTTCGAAAACCTTAACATTCTAAATAGACACTAGCTATAATCATTATTATTATTGTTATAAAAAGCATTTGTTAAGTATTTAATGTGTGCCAGGCATTGTGCTAAGCATTGGGATAGAAATATAAATAAATAGGACAATTCCTTCCCTCAAGGACCTAGAATTCTAATAGGGGAAGACAACATATAAAGGGAAACTAAAAATCAGAGAATAGAGGGGAGAAGGATGGGAAAAAACCCATGTTCTGTGTGGGATCAAGATGGTTGGTGAAATGAGATACCATAAGTTAAGTTCTTCGCACAACTTTAAGCCGTATATAGATATGAACTGTTATTGTTATTAGTGCTATCTACCTCACAAAGTTTATATAAGGAATGTGCTTTGTAAATCTTAAAGCATTATAGCAACGTGAATAGTTATTAGAGGAAAAGGCACCAACATGGGTTCCCTTTAAATTCTAATTCCAATATTGTCCTCGGTCTGCTATAGGACCTTGAGAAAATCACTTAACTTCTGTGGTCCTTCTCTGCTTTATATATAAAATGTTGAACTAGACAATTTCCAAGGATTCTTCTGCCTGTAAAATTCCATTTCTATGATTTAAAAGGAGGGAATATCTGTTGGAAGAATTTGTCTAGGTAGACAAAAAGTTCCTGGAGAAAAGACAATTCATAAAAGATTACTAGGGGATATTTATGGAAGGCTAAAACAATAAAACCTTAGAATTAGATGGAATCTCAGCGATCAACTAGTCTAGTCTTTACTATTCAGGAATCTCTACAAGTGGTATCCCAGCCATGACTTGAAGGCTATTAGTGACGGGGCTGATCAGTTCACTTCTGTATAGCACTAATTGTTATGAAGATTATCAAGCTGAAATATGCCTCTTTGTCATCTTACTAGAATTCAGTATTCCCCAAGTGTTTATTAAATACCTACTAAGTACAGAGCATTCTTTCAGGAACAGAGAGATAAAAAATTTAATTAAGACAGTTCATTATAATAAGAGTAGTAATAATAGCATTTACATAGCCCTTTAACGTTTGCAAGACTCTTTACCTGCTTTTTTATCTGAATTATCTCATTTGATGTGATGCTATTTTCATCCTTATTTTACAGATTAGGAAACCGAGGCAAAGAGAGGCTAAGTGACTTGCCCAATGTCAGACTGTCTCATAAAATGTCTGAAGCAGGTTTCAAACTCAGATCCTCCTAACTCCAAGCTCCATAGTCTATGTACTGTGTTCTGATGCTCTCAGTTTCCTAGCTCTCCCTCCTGGAGCTTAGGGGACTAGACATATAAAACAAATACAGATAAATATGATTTCACTTGATAATCTTGCCAGTTCCTGTGGATTCAATGACCACATCTATTCATTTGAGTCTCAGATCTACTTGTCCCATCCCTAGCCTCTTTCCTGATGTTTAATTTCCAAATGCCTATTAGGCATCTCAAACTGAATGTCCGATAGACACCTTAAATCCAGCATGTCCAAAATGTACTCATTATCTTTCTTCCCTTCTCCCCCTCCTCCCCAACTTTTCTCTCTCTTTCTAACTTCTCTATTACCTTTCTCTCAGTCACTCAGGCTCACAACCTAGGTGTTACTTGGTTCATTTTACCTTTCCAACATACCTTGCATATGCTTTATTCCTTTTTCTGATATTGACCCCATATTTATGACCCATTAAATGACCATCTCAACCACAAGTCCATGATTTTAATTTGGCAGTTGTGTATGGCTGGACTGGATTAGATTCAGGGAAATATGCTAAGAATACCATGGCATTTAACTTCTATAGATTTCTTCCTCCTCTCCTTTCTTGTTCATCAGGGCAGAACATGATGACATTAACCAGTTTGGATGGGCTCAAACTCCACATTTATGTAAAAATATTCATAAAACATGGCATATTTTTTAAGTAGTTAATATAGCCAGAGGCTACTAGCAAGCTGGGTCAGGGGAAGTCTGGGCCAATCAGGTCTTGGTAGCAACTTTGTTGTCCTTTAAGGAAAACTATTCCATATTGCCTTAGGGTAGATGGGAGAAGGTTCAGGGGAACCTTGGTAGATATAAATACTATTGCCAGGTGGAATAATAAGATTCTGCAACTGATTCTCTTAGGGAGGTAAGAAACAATGAAGAATAAGGGTAAACTAGAATCTTGTGAACCTGGCTAAGAGGAAGAATGGTGTTATCTTTGAAAGAAATACCAAATTTAAGAAGAGGGGTAAGTTTAGTACGAAAGATAAATTCTATCTTAAATATACTGAGTCTGATATACTTATGAGAAACCAGGTAGAATTGTCAAGGAGGCAGTTGGAGACAACAGAAAAGAGGCTCATGTTCAGGGGCTATCAGTGTATGCATTCTTCTCCTATAAATTAAAAAAAATCAGTGACATCATCACACCTCACTGAAGCATGAGAGTAAGACTTGAGTAGATAATAACCTCTAATCACATTGCCATATGAGGAAATAAATTAGGTTGGCATGAATTGTTCTTTTTATTTTTTAAGGCTTTATTGTATTATTGTTCTAATTTTTAAAGATGTATTATAAACAACAACAAAAAGCCATTTTTTGTGTCATAAATCATTTCTGAATTTCTACTTTTTTCACTCCAGAGCTGACTCCCCCCTTGTAACAAAGAAATATAGTTAAACAAAAATAGCTAACAAAGTGACCACTTCAATTAGGTCCCCATTTATGTTAGGAAGGAGGTTTATTGGAGACATTTATTGATCCTGCTTATTTCTCTTGGTATCATTTCATATAAATCTTCCTACATTACTCTGAGTTCCTCAAATTTATCATTTCATACTGCACAAATATAGGCTGTTACATTCATGGTGTTTCAGCCTTTCTCCAATTGATAGGAAACCATTTTGTTTCTAGTACTTTGCGATCACAAAAAGTGAATCCTGTCATGTATATTTCAGTATATTAGTGCCCTTTTCTTTCTCTCTTTGACCTTCCTGGGTATATATGCCCAGTAATGGGATATTTGAATCAAAAAGAATTTGACAGTTTAGTCACTATTTTCATATAGTTCTGAATTACTTTCCAGAATTGGACGACTGGATGAATTCACAGCTTCACCAATAGTGCATTAGTATTTTATCCCACAACCCCTTAAATATTAACTTTTTCCTTGGTTTTCTTTGACCATCTTTACCATTTTGTCTGGCATGAGGTGAAACTTTGCAGTCACTTTTTAGTGACATATGTCTGTAGTGATCTCATTCTACTTTGCAGTGACTCTGCTTTCCTTTTGTAGAGCTCACAAATACTGAAATCACTCTGACTAGTTTTGATAGGGAATTGAGGTCCACAGCTATAGGCCAATGAGAAAGGACTGTGTGGGTCCCAGATCAGGGCTAAATGGAGTGGTGTGGAGGGGGTGGAGAGGAAAGGAGAAATACGTGCCCAGCACCTAGAACAATAGGCTGTTAATTCAGCCTGATTGCTGAGTAGGCTGCATCTAGCTTAAGTAACAAGATTGTGTGGTTATTGTTAACCTAATCTGTATAAACAGTCACTCCCTGATTTATGAACAAATCCTGTTCATATGGTGCAGTGTGGTGCCAGGGATGGAGGTTTCTTCTGAGCTCTGGAGATCTAGCAACATTTTCCAAATGCAGTGTAGTTTAATGATTGTAGTTAACCTGGCTCCTGGAATGAAGAAAATATGTTCACAACTGTAATAGCTCTGTGGCTTACAAGTTTAAGAATCCACTACTTCTTAGTTTAATAGGTGAAGGGAAACCATATTTTCACTGATACTGCTCAAAACTCAGGATCACAGTCTCAGAGTTGGAAGGGACCATAAAGGTCACTAAGTACAACTTGTATCTGAACAAGAATTCCTTCTGTGGCATCTCAGACAACAGGTCATCCTGCTGCTTGAAGACCTCTGGTGAGGGAAAGCCAATTATCTATCAAGCCACCCCCACCTTTGTACTGTTCTAATAGTTAGGAAATAGTTGTTTTGTTGTTTAGTTATTTCAGTCATGTCTCACTCCTCATGACTTCATTTGATGTTTCCTTAGCAGAGATACTGGAGTGGTTTGCTGTTTCCTTCTCCAGCTCATTGTACAGATGAGGAAACTGAGGTAAGCAGGGTTAAACACTTGCCCATGGTCATAAAGCTAGTAAGTGCCTGAGGCTGGATTTAAATCCAGGTCTTCCTGACTCCAGACTCTGACCACTGTGCCAGCTAGTTGTCCTGGAAAATAGAACACCTAAGTCTGCATCTCTGCAAATTCCATCCTTTATTCCTAGGTCTGCCCTCTTGTGCTAAGTTAAAAAAAATCAACTCAATTCAGTTCAGTTCAACACACATTTATTAAGCGAATACTACATGTAAGGTGAGACAGCTTGTTGTCAGGAATCTCTGGGAGCTGGTATTTGAGCCAGAAAGCACCGAATTTAAGTCTGATCTCTGCCATAGGTTGGTTGTGTGACCCTGGTCAAGTCATTTAACCTCTCAATGTCTTAGGCAAAGTTTACAATTTTCAGTGATGATGCCAATGTATACTGGAGCTCACCAAGAGCTCCAAACACTGATGAAATCACAGGTCCGACTTTTAAAAAATGTATAAACTACTGTATTAATCTCTTCCCCAGGAAAGACCTTCAATGAATATCTATGATCTCCCATTTAAACTTTCTCTTCTGCAGACTAAACACCCCTATTTTCTTCAAAAACCCCATAATTTGTTCAGCCATTCCTCCAATAGATGGGAGCCTTCTTAATTTCCAGTTTTTTGCCACGACAAAAAGTAGCTATAATAAAATTTTTGAACATAAATGTTCTTTCCCTGTTTCTATGATCATTTTGGAATCTAGGCCTGCTAGAGATGTAGCGGGTTAAAGGATATTCACACTTCAGCAATTTTGGCTTCGTTCTTATTCTTGACTGAAAGCATATACGTTCACAGCTTGGACTCTGCTGAAGTAGTTGTGCAGTAATGTCTTTGTTGTGAAAAGGTATGGCAGGAGTAGATGGACTCCATGATGGGCTAATTAGACTCTTGTATAGTATTCTAGAAACAAGAATCATGTAAAATATTTTTCCTCTGGGAAAATATATTGAGCAAAAATGATGAAGAGAAAGATAAGAGGAAGACTGCTAAAACAGCTTTCAGCATTGGGCACACATCTAACCACTGAGACACAACCTGTTTTGCAAATTCTCATTAACCAGACTTTTGTTAATTTTGCTAGAAATTTCACACAGGCTCACTGGTCTTTAGAATACATCCCCTGTGTAAATGCATTCTGGGCTTTAGCTGTTCTAACACTGTTCTCCCAAGATTATATCATGTGTTAACATTTTTAATCTCAGTTACCTGATATTGTTTTCACTTTCTACAAAGATCTTTTAAATCTTTATGTTGTTCCATCATTATCTGGTGCAGCCTAAAAAGTCTCTTTTAGGCAGCTAGCTTTCCCTTCTCCTCATCAGCATAATTTCTGCTTATCTCTTTAGGATTTCATTCGTGAAAGCTTCCTATCCCTCTTAGGTTTCCTTCCTCTGCAGAAAGGATAAGTAACTGAGAATACTTTCTTTCAATTCTTATTTTTCAAAAATTTTAATATATTTTATTTTTTCCTTAATTACATGTTCAAACAATTTTTAAATGTTTTCTTTAAAGTTTTGAGCTCCAAATTCTGTCCTTCTCTCCATCTCTTCCCCCCTCTCTGAGATGGTAAGCAATGAAATATAGATTAAACATATGTAATCATATAAAACATTTCCATGTTAGTCATTTTGTATAAGAACACTCAAAGGAAAAAGACTGAAAGTGAATAATAGCATATTTCTGTCTGTATTCAGACAATATCAGTTTTTTCTTTGGAGGTGGATTATTTGTTTCATGCTTAGTCCTTTGGGATCGTCTTAGATCATTGTATTGCTGAGAATAGCTATGTCATTCACAATTCTTCATCCATCAGCATTGCTGTTACCGTGTACAATGTTCTCTTTGTATCTCATGTTGCATCAGTTCATGCAAGTCTTTGCAGGTTTTTCTGGGAACACACTCTAAAAAAGCAAGAAAAAACCTTGTATGGGCAATGTGGGGAATGATAAAGCCCAGGGTGAATGGAAGCTGACTGTGAAGTCTACAAATTATGATCAATGAACCTGAATTACACTCCTGGCAGAATTTGGTTGGTTAGTGAGAATTTGGAAAGGAATGCAATGATTCCTAAAAGCCATCATGACTTCATCAAGGATAGGTAATACCAGTCTTACTTTAATTACTTTTTGGAGAGTATAACTAGAGCAGTAGAAAGGAGAAATCCTGGAGACATAGTGCTGTTTTTTTTTTTTTTTTAATTCTAGCAAAGCTTTTGTTTGGCCAAGTATTTCAGGGTGTCCCTGTGAAAAAGATGGTGAAATGTGGGCTAGATCAGAGATTTCAAGTACGTGACTGGCTGCTCTGGTGCAGATGAACCAGATTAAAATATTTAGCAAAATAAATAAAAATACAATTAAACATAGATAACATTACATTTTAAAGTTGTGTCAATATGGATAACCTGTATGGATCCTTATATATGGATTAGTGGTCCCCATTTCTATTTGCATTCGACATTATTGGGCTAGATGATAGGTATATTTTGAACTAGTTGAAGGAGTAATTTATTAATGGATCACTAATCCCTCAAGTCTGTTCCTTCTTCTTTATTTAAAAGGGCTAATGTCAATTACCTCATTGCGTTGCTATGGGGATCAAATAAGATAAGAGATATAAAAATAAAAAAAAACCACCATACAAAACATAATAACCCTTAAAGCTCTATATAAGTGTGAAGCATTGCTACTCTTTCCGGTAGAACATAAGCTCCCTCAGACCAGGGACTGTTTCATTTTTGCCTTGGTATTCCCAGTGCCTAATACAGTGTTCCACATTTAGTAGACACTTAACAAAAACTAGTCAAATGGAATTACTAATGGGCTGACATCATCTTGGAGGATGGTCTTTACTGAAGTATATTAGGCATCCATCCTTGATTCTGCTCTATTGAACATTGAAAAAATTTTTAAAAATTACTGACATGGATGAATCATAGGAAACATCTTTGCCAAATTTTCAGATGCCAAAAAACTAAGAATAGAAAACACTTTGGAATGCAGAGCCAGGATCTAGAATGATCTTAAAAGGCTGAATGTAATAAGATGAAATTTAATAAGGATAAATGTGTTCTACATTTTTTTTAAAAACAGCATTACAGGTACAGGATGAGTACAAGTATGTAAATTCGCTCAATACTTATATATGGCCCTTAGCATATCGTAAGTTCACTGTGAGTCAGTGGTGTAACAAAGCAGCTCCAAAAGCCAAAGTCACCCATTAAGAGTACTGTCATCAGAATGCAAGATGTGATAGTTCTGTTGTATGATGGTAAAGTCAGATTACAGTCAGGGGCACTGTTGTTTCCATGAAACATTTTAGAAAAGACAGATAGATAAGCTAGAACAGATTTCTGATCAATCTATCAGCAAGCCTTTCTTAAGCATTTGCTATGTATTGGGCACTATGCTGCTGATGGTGACAGGATTTCTGGTCCTGAAATAAGTGGAGATGTTTAATTGGGAAGAGAAAGCTTTTGGGCGGGGGGAGAGGGGGAGGATGATAGTAGTCTTTAAATATTTGAAGCATTATCATATGGAGGAGAGATGAGACTTTTTGTTTAGCCACTAAGGGCAGAGCTAGGAATTTGTCATGGAGGGAGATTTAGGTTGGGTGTGAAGAAAATCTTCCTAAAACAAGTGATGTATAACAAGGTAACAGAGTATTTCAGGATATAGTAGGATCTCCTTCTCTGGAGATCTTCAAACACAGCCTGGGTGACCACTGGTTATTACTGTTGCATGGACCTTTCTTCCTTAGGGATTGATTGATTAGTCTATGCTGGAGGTTCCTTTCGACTCAGAAGAAGGTAGGGTATTTTAAGTAAGTATATATTCTTTCATTTAGACACCTCCCCCTACATGTAGAATACAGAAATGTTCTTGGTTATTACCCGCTTAGATATCTTGACAAACAACAACAACCATAACAATAACAGAAAAATTCTATTATTAATTAGACTTTTCTAAAATCTTATTTCATTAATACTTAGGGCTGCAGGTATTTAATCAACGAATATATAGCAAAAATGAATGTAAATAATGTTCCTGTAGTTAAATAATTCTTTTCTGTTTGTAGTTACATGTTGTTGTTTGTTCTTTGTTCTCAAAGAGGACCAATGACATCAGGAAGGTGAGATCTTGACTTGCAAGTGAATTGGATTTAAGTGAGGCAGGGCTATGCAAGGTCACCAGCCTCACTGTCTCCTCCAGAGCCCTCTGAGTCTTGTGGAAAGATATAGATTAGTACAATTGGAGATGGCTCCAGATGCAGTAGGAGACCTTTGCCTTTTTAAGCTAAGATCTTTCCCAGGTAGGAAAGAGATGGCAATGTTCTATTTTATGAATCGGTATATTTTTCTACCAAAGAATTGATTTTTGTCAGCTGTAATTTTAAAAGATTACTCACCGGAGTAGACAGTAACATACTCCCTTCACAAGTTATTCATTGTTCCCCTTTGACATTATGACCATGATGACTAGGACAAGTCATCACAGTAGCTTATTACAGAGGCAGTATTGAGGGGTTGGAAATATAATTAATTGTGTTAGTTGACCTAGGTTTAAATTATGGCTGTGTCACTAACTGGCTTGTGACTTTGGGTAACTTAATTTAACAATCTTTTATTAAGCACTAGTTTTAAAAAACAATTTACTTTATCTTCCTTAGGTCTTCACTTCTGTAAAATAAATGATAGATGTTTAGAGTGTCTTTTCATTCTAAAATAGTATGAATAATAAACATTTCAAGGTCAAATGAGAGATTCCATTTTTTCTTTCATTCAAGGTCAGGCACCGAAAAGAACCTGGTATTCATACAAAGGCACATATGCAAAAATCAAAAGCAAAAATATACCATTCAATTATGTTTTAGCTGCACCTGCTTTGGTGAATGAAAAACGGTGGTTTGGGGGGTAACACAGATACACTTAAAACTTCACCCTTCAATTAATCAAACAAGGCCTGAATTCAATGACTTTGACAGAGGCTGAGGAAATCAAGAGCAGCCTTCCAGCTTAACTGAAAAAAAGGAAAAAGTCACTCTCACCTTTCTGTAACAGTAGTGGAGATTGGAACACTTTTTTTAAAGTGGTAAGTCCAAGGATACCAATTTTCTTATTAACATGTTCTTCCTTTCCACTGTTCTTTCATGTGCCCAGTATATCACTCATTAGGAATAACTGGCATAGGTAATGCTATGTCAGTCCCTATTTCTGAACTGGCTATAAGGGGGTTTGCTACCTTTTGGGACGTTTGGCTATAATGACATTAAGAAAATAACAAACCTACCATCTAGTGTGATGTATGTTGGCTAACTATAGCATAGAATCTATGAATACCAATTCACTTGATAAAAAGAGAGCTATTTTTATTGTTAGGTAAATATTTGGTGGTTGCTGATGAGTAAAAATGGAATCAGTGTCCTGTGGAGGCAGTATGGTCTATTGGGTAGAACATGGAGACCATGAGAATTTCGATTTTTACCTTGCTGCTTATTATCTGAGTAAATTTAGACTGCATCTTTAAGCACAGAACTTGGATGATTATTTTTAAGTTTGCTTTTTTTATTTTTAAACTTGGATTGGAATCATTTAAGGAAATAGCTTGAAGTCATAGCCAATATATGGTATGAAAGATGTGATGAGGAACTATGTAAATGTTAAATTCTCACAGGTGTTTGTGCAAAATACAGAAGCTGTCTTTACAATACCATTTATTGTAAGGACTTCATACTCACATCTTAAGGATTATAATGCTAATTAAAGGCAAACTATATTTAATGTCTTGATATCATAGTTCATAATATATAGTATTTTTTTCCATCAAAGCTAGATTGTCATTAGTTTTCCAATTAAAACTAAAATCCTTGGTTCTATTTCTATATATTTAATTTATATGATTTATCTAAGGTCAGCTGACAATGAACACAACTAGAACTAAGGTTTTTTTGATGCTCAGGCCAATATTTTCTTAGAGCAGTTGTATTACCAAATTAGTTTGAATTCCTGAAGTTGTTCTTGTCATTATTTGTGCTGTGATTTTTCTTTTTTGGTAGGGTTCTTTGTATCTGCAGCACTTAGCACAGTAAGTGCTTAATAAAAGCTTATCAACTTGACTTACTCAATCTAGTAGGAGCTTCATTCTTTATGATTAACTTCTTTGTTGTTGTCAGTGGTTCAGCAACTTGCTGTGAGGCAGCAGTTGTTGCCATCCGTAACCTGATGTGAATAGCTTGCTTTTGGACATAATTCTGGCTGAACCTCTTTGTCTCTTCCTTATTCTTTCCCTGGTGCAGAGTAGCTTGAACCTTGAAGTTCTTGCCCCTCAGAGGCATCCTGGAGAAAGAGCTCAGGATTCCCCCCATTGTAAGACTCCCTTTTCCATGAGATGGTTCAGATGACTCCTTCCCAGAAAGGTCTTGGGGGACCAAGAGATGGCATTGTTGGAAGATGCCTTACCTTCTAACAGTACGGGGAGGTGAAATTGTCTGTATATTTTGTGGTGAATGTGTATTTACTTGGAAGAAAATGGAAGCTCTAGATGATCCTGTAGAAGGATGGGCAACCTGTGGCCTTGAGGCCACATGTGGCCTTCTAGGTCTTCAAGTGTGGCCCTTTGATTGAATCCAACTTCGAAGTTTGGATTCAGTCAAAGGGCCTCACTTCAAAGGATGTTAACAATAGAAAGAATATCCAGTAGGGAGACTCTAGTGCTTGGTTTGGGTAGATGTGAAGCCTACCTTATCTTCATATGGAAGCGTTTGTTCAGTATAGCAAGGTCTAGGGTTCTCATGGTTTCTGCATCTGGCAAGTCTAAAGGGCCCCAGCTCCACATGAGTAGGTCTTTTTTAGGTCCTTGGTGACTAGGAAGCCAGGATAATATGGCTAGAGGCTATCAGGAAGCTATATCAAGGGAGATTTAGCATAAGTCTTTGATACCTAGGCTAATCAAGTCCAGGAATAGTTTTGCTGATTTGAGGGACAAACTATGGCAATCTATATTGCAGATGGAGGAAGGAATCTTGGTAGACAGTGATTCTATCACATGCTACCCTTTGGTGACTTCATTTCATTCCAACATTGAACCTGAAACTGACAGAGTAACAGATTGAGTCAGGCCTACATGTGGCATGGGAAAATTCTTGTCTTGCTATTTCTGAATATACATTTTCAAGATGCCATTTCAATATACGAGGTTTTATGCTGTCTACAGCTAAAGCTTCCATATTAAGAAAATAAAATAGTCTTTTTCTCTCCATCAATAATGATATTTATTGTTCCAATGAGAGATATTGTGGGTGGTATTTTCTAGAGATGGATTTTTAATTTTATATTTGCATAGTTCTGCTACATGAAATATTTTTCTATTGTCTTTTATTATAACAGTTTCTGTTGCCCTAGTGAATTGTTTTTTATTCAAACTGGTCCTATATTTAAAATCATCAGTTTTTACTTAATCATCATTATTTTAGAGACAATGAACATTTTAAGACAATTACAGTTCAATTTAATTGTTAAGAATTTCAAATTATCTATGACTATTCTCAAATTATTTCAATCTTTAAAAAGCTGTAGTTTTTTTTACAGACCATATTATTATATTTTACTTATGATAATGGATGACATCGATACACATTAACAGCTATTATGGTGCTTTTAACTTCCTCATGAATTTTTTTTATCATATTTAAATGTAACAAGTAGCATAATCACATAATTCATATGTGTTATCAGCTTAAACAGATTGATGGTGACAGTGGCAGATCACTGTCAAATCATTAAGATCTGGCACTTAAATTTGACTTTGTTCATCTCTACTACATTAAAATGGTTGCTGTCCTATATTCATTGTCAGTTGGAAGAAATTTACTGTGTTTAATTTTTGTTGACCTTGTTTTGAACTTTGTTTTCATTGAAAAAATTCAGTGCATTTATGTGAGTTGTATTTTTAACATATCAAATAATTTTAACTATTGCTTCTTGTCCCCTTGAGAGGGTGTTGGACTGCTTTCTTCCCCTCTATGGTTTGGAAAACTGCATACTGTAAGCTATTTACTAACGCCCTCCTTGGAGTTCTTTTGTCATTTTTATGTCCCTATGTAATTGGAAGATGGGACATAGCAAAAGTCACATGGCTGCCTTGAATCTCTCCCCTGAGAAGTCCAGTAAGTTAAATGAATCTAATCACTGCAAGCTGAACTGGGCAATAGATTCTGGAGGTCTGCCATCATGATAATGATCTTTTGACCCACTTTCCCGCAGCTCTCTTGGATGATTCATTATTCACAGGCATTTTACCCCAGGGGAGTGTTTCCTAGAATCCTGCTTGTCACAAGTTTACTATAGAAAAATACTTTACACATAAAGTAATTTATAACAGATAATTCCTTTCTCCAGAAGGGGAGTTTCAAGCCCAGAGCCTGTTGGCTCTTTAAGACACTGAAAACAATACAGAAAGCAGACTGCCCCCATGAAACAAACTGACTCATTCCCTACAGAAATCCTGAGGCCAAGACTCTTTTTTTCTCTGCCATGATTTTTCTTTGGTCTTCATTTGCTTTTCTTAATTTTCCAGTGGCTTTTGATTTTGACTTCTTATTATTCCTGACTATTCCATCTGGTTCTATTCACTACATTATTGTCTTTCTTTGTATCCTCAGAGCTTAGCATGGAGCCTGGCACATAGTAGGCTCTTAATCAATACCATTTTGCTGACTGATTATTCAACTATTTTCCCTGATAACAGGGCTCCAGGATGGCTGTTTCAACAATGGTTGTTCTCTGCCTATCAAAACCAGATACTTTGATCATGGCTATGCCTTAAGATGTTAGCATCATATAGATACCTCTAGCTGGAAGGGGTCTTAGAAGGTCTCTATCTCAACCTCTTAATTATATAAATGAGACGTCCTGCTTCTTATGAGAAATGTACACATGGAGTCTCACTGACCCATCACTGACTTTGTCTTTGCTCTGTGGCTGGACATCCCCTTGAACAGCTGCTGGGTCAGATTGCTTCTGGCCCAGTAAGATCAGGACTCCATTGCCCTTTGTCAATAATTTAGGCTGCTTCAAGGCCCTCATTTTATCTCCATAAGTCCTCATATCCTTCTTCGGAGTATGACAAGCTTGGGTTTAGACCTTGTCATACCCTTTCAGTTGTGTCTGACTCTTCCTGATCCCATTTGGGGTTTTCTTGGCAAAAAATCATGGTTTACCATTTCCTTCTCCAGCTCATTTTACAGATGATGACCTGAGGCAAACATGGTTGAGTGACTTGTCCAGGGTTACACAGTTAGTAAGTGTCTGAGACCAGATTTGAACTCAGCAAAATGAGTCTTCTTGACTCCAGGTCTGGCATGATGGCACCCACCATTTGGCACCACCTATTCATAATGGATAGCCACATATCCACCTATCACCTATCCATAGTGGATAGCCATTATGGCACCACCTAGCTGCCCAGTCATACTCTACTATATCAGTTATCTTAATATTAATACATAGCTCACACTTATATGGTACTTTCAGGTATGTCAAGCATTTTAAGTAAATTACCTATCTGATCTTCATAAAAACTCATGAGGTGCTTTGACTTTATCTGTTTTACAGATTAAGAAACTGAGGTTTAAGAATACTTAGTAATTTGCTCAGGATCCAAAAGTAAATCCCATTGAGGTGGTATTTAAACTCCTATCTTCCTGAATTTACACCCAGCACTCTACCCACTACTCCATTCTACCTCTTAAGTAATAATAATAGCTAATATTTATATAGCACTTACTATGTGCCAGGCACTATGCTAAGCATTTTGCAATTATCATCTCATTTAGCCCTCGCAAAAACACTGGAGACAGGTGCTGTTGTTGTCTCTATTTTACAGAAGGGGAAACTGAGTCAAATGGAGACAGCCCCCCCCCCTTTTTTTTAAGTGACTTACCCAGGTTCATATAGCTAGCAAGTGTCTTCCTGACTCTAGGCCCAGCTGTCTAGTCACTATAATACCCAGATGATTTAAGTAGAGGCATAACCTTGATTACCACAATAATGAGTATGGGGGAAGAGAAGCTAAGGTTTGGGAGTGGGGAGAGAGCAAAAAAAAAAAAAAAAAAGAAATTATGTAGGAAATGGGAATGTGAATATGAGTTTCTTTCTTAGGTTCATATGCACCAGTTCTCTTGGATTTTTTGCTGAGAGACAGACGTAGAATCCATAGACGCCTTCTCTAATTGTAACCACAGCGTAGATCTTTCCCTTTTCATTGGAAGCGTTTTTCTTCTCTTGTTAATAGAATTTTAGAGCTGACATGAACCAAAGAAGATATCTAGGCTTCATTTTACAGATTATATTGAATTAATATTTTACTAATGTACTCATTTTAGTAATGACTATATCACATCCTTTCTTGTCACATGGACAGAAATTGCAGTCTACACATTGATAATCTCTAGAATCAAAATTAGTTTGAGCAAACGTCATGCCAAAAAAAATCGAATGTATCGTTGCTTGGATTCTTTCTCTTAAAACTAATCACTACAAGGGGAGATAGAGTTTAAAAAAAAATAGAACTATGGTCAGCAACATACTCTTCATAGATTAGACTGTAAATTATGAAGCCTTAAGAATTCAGAAATTTTTATCCATCTGTGTGTATTTGTGTGTGTGTGTATGTTTGTGTATTCTTTACTCAGTCAGGCATGTTACCAAACAACAATTCTGCACTAACACACACACACACACACACACACACACACACACACACACACACACACAGAATAGGGAAAAAACATAAAAGAAATCTTAAATTAGATCTAGAGTTGTGATACTTACAAAAAACTTTAATTTATCATGCACAACTTAAAACAACAAAAAATGTACATTTGTAATTAGTTACAAATATACATTTGCAACTGTATTTAGTTGCAAATGAATTATCAGCAATGAATAACATATTTATAGCAGGTTATTAGCTATCTGTTCTTTATTTCCTTCCCTTCTCTTCCTGCACATTAATTTTTATAGTTCTATACATTTTTCTTTTTATGTATAGCCATATTCAGATTACATACTATTTAATTCTTGGGTTATCTTCCATTGCTTCACATTTTAAAAAATGTTCCTCTCATTCCTCATTTCTAATTGACGTTATAATATTCCATTAAATTAATATACTGTGGTTGCGTCAATTATCTACCAGTCATTGCATAGTTGAGTTTTCAGTTCTTTGCCATAACAAATAACACTGACTGATTGAATTATAAGTCTTTTTTTCTTTACAATGGCATTCAGCATATCTTCCCAATAATCAGACTATCTAGCATGATGGATTTAAAAAATTACATTGTTTTGGGTGCTTCTCTAAGATTCCTGAAGTTCACTAATTGAAGGATACTTCTGTTCCAGACATGTCCCACCCCTAGCTCCTGACTTAGACCCTCCGCATTTTCTTTTTTTCAAGGAGGAGCTTTCTTTGGTTACTCCCTGACATCTTATTCCTTGTGACATCAGAAATGGAAAAGTAATCAGATTCACCTAGGTGAAATCAAACTCCCTTTCCATAAAACCCATGGATCTCTCCTGCTTCAATCTAATGTAGAGGTAATGAAGAAACCGATTCCCATTCTAACCAGAATTTGGTGGTGCCAAGTCTGAGGGCATTCTTGTGAAAAACCATTGATGACCTAGACCATAATGCCCCAAATGCAGAGGATCCATCTGCTCCTACATTTCCCTCCCTTGACCCAGCAACTGAAATCCAGTTTCCTTTTTGGTGACTAAGATGCGATTTAATCTTTTTTAGGGTAGACCCCTCTTTTCTTGATAGTATGCTTTTTTACCCCTGCTCATGAGTACCCTTAAGCTTTAGCTTGTGTGATTTAAAAAATAAAAACAAAAATAAGTCTAATAAAGATATTTTGCTTTATGTGTTACTGGTTGTCTGATTCCTGTCTAATTATGAAAGCAGATTAAGGCAACAGGTCAAAAACTGTCTTCATGATTCTCTTTTGTGACACAAATATGACAGATAGCTCTCCCCCTCAAACTCCACCAATTTGCAATTTCACCAGCAACATATAAGTGTACATTTTTCTCTGCAACTCTCTCACTAATGAGTATTGTGACTCTGAGGGTTTTGTTGGTATTGTTGTCAATCTGATGGGTAATAAATGGTATCTTAAAGTAATTTTAATGTTCCTTTCTCAGATGATTTGTGAAGGTAAACCTTTTTTAAGTGATGATTTGTGTATGTGTATGTGTGTAATATGTATGTATTTTTCTTCTATAATGCCCTCTCCCTCTTTTCAGTAATAAGAGTAGGATCTATTTTGTCTGCACATTTTAATTCTAATAATCCCTTGCATATTATTTTTTACTTGCCTATCATACCTGAGGTTACACAGTTCACCTGTTTCTTCTCACTGAAGGACAAAATGTCCTTTGAACATGCTCAACTTTGCTTTGTCATACCCTGCCTAGGCACATAGAACAACCTAGCTTAGCATGACCTCCACATCGCATTGCATTAGCAATTTACAGAACTGGTAATTACTCAGGTGATATTAACGTCCCATGCAATGTAGGTGTGTTATAATATCTCCTAAAAAGTTGCCAGTTTTCAATCAGTTTGAGATCAATAAGGATAAAATGTTGATTACCTTAAGCCACTTAGTTTTTCTGATTTCAAAGAACTAGGAAGAAGGAGGTAGGAGGAAGATTAAGGAGTACAAGACAAGGTTCCTCTCCTTTAAGAATTTATAATAAAAGACAAGACACTTCAGTACAGGCACAAAGGATCAAATAAGTGGAAGCAATGGTGTCTCACAGGGTCCTTTCCTCTCTTTACTTTAGGTACAGAGCTTATCACCTAGTGCTGATGGACACTATATAGGTTCCAGTTTGCACAGCAGGATGTTTCTTACAGGGCTGACCCTTGCTTACTTTTTTTCCATATAGGTGAAGGATTGTAAGATATTTCTTCAGATTGCTCATACATCCATATTTGGGCTGTGCCTGATTCTGAATAATCTGTATGTGTACTTTTCTCAAGTATATTTAATCATCAGTTAATATTTTTATCCTTTCAGAAGCTTGAGCCCACTCATACTCATAAAGCGGATGTGTGATCGATCACCTGGATAATTACCAGTTCTGTAAATTGCTGATGCAATGTGATGTGGAGGTCACGCTAGGCTAGGCTGTTCCATGTGTCTACCAAATATCAGGCAGGATATGCTAATGCAAAGCTGAGCATGTTAAAGGGACATTTTGTCCTTTAGTGAGAAGAAACAGGTGAACTGTGTAACCTCAGGTTGTGGTATGATAAGGAAATAAAAAATAATATCCTAACCTTCTTCTAGGAGAAATGATTTTTATTTTAAAAAAATGAGAAAATTGGACCAGAGAATTGGACAAAGGGTAAATTTTTTATTATTAGTCACAGAAGGATGTTTGCCCTTGAGATTGAGGACAGATTAGTAAAGAATGGTGTGCCAAGTCAAAGTAGAGAAAGGTAAAGCTGGATAGAATATGAAGAGAACTCATAAAAAGCAGATGGTAGCAACTTTGGATTTTGTAAAGCAGAAATAAAGGCAGTTCTGTCTTATGTTTTCCTGTTTTTCACTCCTCTTCTTCTAGCTACTAGTGTTTTCTCTTCAAGGGTTATCTTCCGTCTCTGTATTTGTTGTTGTTTACTCGTGTCCAACTCTTTGTGACCCGTTTTGGGGTTTTCTTGGCAAAGATATAGAAGTGTTTACCATTTCCTTCTCCAGCTCATTTTACAGATGAGGAAACTGAGGCAAACAGGGTTAAGTGACTTGTCTAATGTCTCACAGCTACACAGATTTGAACTGAGAAATTCTTGACTCTGGCTCTACTGTACTGTCCAGCTACTCCATGTTATTTTTCTAATAAGAATGTAAACTCTTTAAGACCCAGGATTGTATCTGCTTTTTCTTTCTACCTCTAGTACTTATCACAGTGCTTGGCATGTAGTGAGCACTTGATTAATTTATTTTAGTCTCTAAAGAATACCCACGCTGCACTTCTTGAAGACAAGGACGAGGGTTCTTGCAAGTGCTGGAATATGGTCTGGGGGTCATTGCAAGGGAAGGAAGGAGGTGGCTCAGTCAGGGTGTATTTAAAAAGAAACAAAAAACCTTGAGTCTCATAAACAATCCATCAACAAATAAATTCTGTAGCTACATGTATAGGTAACTAAGTGGCACAGAGGATAGAATGCTGGGCCTAGAGTCAGTAGGACCTAAGTTCAACTCCAGCCTCAGATGCTGAATATCTGCATGATCATGGGCAAATCACTTAATCCTGTTTGCCTCAGTTTCCTCATCTGTAAAATGAGCTGGAGAAAGAAATGGCAAACTACTTCAGTATCTCTGCCAACAAAACCCCAAATGGAGTCACAAAGAGTCAGATATGATTGAAAAATGATTAAACAACAAGGACAGCCCCGTATAACAAAGGTAAACAAATGTGGTGATTCTTCCTTATCAATTCAATAAATTCAGTTCAATTACATTTATTAAATATCTACCACATGCGTGATATTTTAAGTACTAGATGACATGAAGAGTTTAGGTAAGGTGTATATTCTTTGTCTACATACAACATAAATCCTGGAGGGAAATATTGTCTATAAACAGATAACTCTAATACAAAATCACAAGATGTGATTATGAGAGGACTGTATAGGAAATGCCAGCTTTATTATGTATAGTTTTTAAAGTGCATGCTAATTTAACAAGAGAGAACCAAATTAAAAAAAACTGTGAAGTTTTATTTTTGTTTGTTTTATTTTTTTGCTCTGGGAAAGTCGTTATGGATTAAGAAACAGAAGGTTTTAGAAGATGGACTAAGAATTTAAGTGTCAGATTGGGCTGAAGGGACAAGATTATTTCATGTAAAGGAAACTTCAAGCATGAATATGCAGGACAACAAGGAGTCAGTGAATGGTTTAGTTTGTCTGGAATATAGAATGGATAGAAATGAATAGTATGAGATAAAGATGAAAAGGCAGGAGATGTCAGATTAAAAAATGTTTTAAATGCCAAAAATGAAATGCCAATACCATGCAATAGAGATCCATTAAAGAATTTTGACTAAAAGTGGAACATGATCAAATCTATGGATGAGAAGGTCAGTCTGTTAAGAAGGATGGATTGTTGTGAGAGGAGAATGGAAACAGAAAGTCTCATTAAGGACACGATCACAATATTCTAGCCAGGTGGCAATCCAGATCCATTGGTCCTCTTAGATAAAATAATATCATGCATGAGGGTTATAGGTAGCAGTAGTAGAGAGTGGGGGACAATTTGGAAAATTGTAGAGGCAGAATTCACTAAATATGGTAATGGACTAAATAGAAGGATGTATCAAAGATGTAAAACAAAGCACTCAGAGTTCCCTGAATTTTTCTGCTGATCCTTCTATGTGTAATGACCTCCCAGGTAACTTTAACAGCTTCCATTATTTCAGGTGATCATCTCTATGCATCTGGTGGGTTGCCATCCAAAGTGTGTTTTACATCTTAGCACTGGAAGGAACTTTGAGAGATCTCAAGTCCAGCCTCTTCATTTTTCAGATGAGGAAACTGAGTCCTAGAGAGCTTAAGTGACTCACTCAAGATCACATAGATAGTAATTAGAAAGACTGGAAATTCAAATCCTGGTCATCTGATTTCTTCCCTCTTCCCACGGAACTGTGCTGCAGCTCCACTATTGTCACTGATTCTCATTACATCTCACCACAGAGGCTGCAAGAGCCTGCAGACTTGTTTCTCTCTATTCAGTGTTATTTGGCTCTAGTACAATTTATATAGCACTGACAGATTAATCTTCCTAAAGCTCAGCTCGTGTGATATCACTTCTTTTCTTAAAACGTTTCAATCCTCTGAATTATCTTCTGAATAAAGACCAACCTCATCTGAGCATTCAACCTAGCTTTCCAGTTTTATGTCACATTATTCCCCTTTATACACATTATGTTGTTATTGGTTTCGGTTGTGTCCACCTCTTCATGACCCCATTTGGGGTTTTCCTGGCAAAGATACTGGAGTGGTTTGCCATTTCCTTCTCCAGCTAATTTTACAGATGAGGAAACTGAGACAAATAAGGTTGTGATTTGCCCAGAGTCACACAGTGTCTGAAGTCAGATTTGAACCCAGGAAGATGTCTTCCTGACTTTTAGGACTGGAATTCTCTATTCATGGTGCCACCTAGTGACCCAGTCATACACATTATACTCTAGTTAAATTAGACTACTAAGTTTCATATTTCAAGATGCAGATCAAAGTCAGGCTTTTAAAGGGGAGATTGAGGCTAGTGGATCACTGGAGGTGTGGAATTCTGAGCTACAGTTGGGCTAAAAGCTGATTGGATGTCTGCAGTGCCTAGCACCAATATAGTAAACCTCCTATGATGGGAGCTGCTTAAACAAGCTGCTTAATGAGGTGTGAGTCTGCTCAGGTTAGAAAAATAGAGCAATTAAAGTTCTTATATGGATTTGCATTGGGATTTGGTTATAAAGGGTCTCTGCACTTCCAGTCTGATAGGGAGACAGACACAGTTTTAAAAAAAAAAAAAAGATCAGGATCAGTTGCTACCATCATAGTAAAGTTTTTCTTGATCTCCAAAGCCAAGTTTTATGTTTTCTACCTCTGAACCTTAATAGAACTTCATATTTCCTTTATGTACTTCTCAAATGTGAATTTCTGACTATGATTAATATAAAGATTATGATATGTTTTAAAAGTATTAGTCAATGAAGTCAACATTTCTCTATAGTTCTTATTTCTTCTCTGAGATTTAATGAGAATATGGAATTTGGGTTTAACCCCTGCTTTGGCCAACTTGTAAGGTGCTAGGAGGGTGCTGTTCCACTCCTCTAAGCTTAGAGGTTTGGGAGGAGGGAACTCCAGGAGAGAACCAGTGTGCTGGGTGGAGTGTACCAGGTATTCAAGGAGGACTAGCTCCTTTGGTGTGAGGGCTTGCCAAGCCTTTTTTCGGGCTTGCTCAGCCACCTTTGGCGTTCACCTTCACCTGACTCTCATTTGTGGCTCTAAGAGGCCATCAACAGTCATCCTGACTTTTATCTTGCTTGACTTTGATGACTCTGAAGAGAGAATGAGGCCAATGATTTTGTGCAACTCTGACTCACTTAAATCCAGTTCATGTACAAGTCAAGAAATACCCGATGATGTCATTGGTCCTCTCTGAAAATATAAGGAAAACAACAAAAACAACAGTGTTCTGGGTAGATGGTGGTGGGTATTGGGAGAGAAAGTGGCTACTGTTGGATTATCCATCTATCTTCCTCTTTTCCTTGATACTTCTTTCTACTCTCTATCCATCTCATCTTGAATCCTTCTTAATCCTTATCCTGTTTGCTTTTACCTTTCCTGTATGGTCTCTGGGAACCCTCTTCACTTGTTAATCAACTCTTCTTGATCTCTGAACTCTTTTTTTCCACAGTTATTCTATATTCTCATAGTCCCTCAACCCTATCATTCTCTTAAGGATATTACATCTTTCACCAGCTTCTCCAAACTTGGCTTCTCTTTCTTTCAAACTCCTTGAAACATAGGCCCAAAAGGAGTTGTCATGCTTCTTTCTCCTCACTGTGGCAGTGTGTCAGTCCCTCCTTCATTTTTCTTGCTTTAAAGTTCACTCCATCCTGTTTTGACCCTTATTGTTTTCATCTCTGGTAGATGACAAATCACTCTTCTGCTTCTGCACCAGTACATAGCTAACTCTAGCTTCCAACTTTGTCCACATCTGATTGCTTCAGTATTTCCATGAGACATCTGTCCCTCATATTCCAACAAAATTTTCTGTAGATGAAAGAATTCCTAGCTCTGAGTCCTGTACTAGAATTCAGGGGTTCTTAATCTGGTTTCTGTGAACTTGTTTTAAAAATATTTTCATGACTATATTTCAATATAATTGGTATCATTGAAATATTATGCATTTTACTTTTTTCATTTAAAAAAATTATTCTGAGAAATTCGTTGACTTCACCAGGATGCAGAAGGGCCCATGACACAAAAAAATAAGTACAAGATTGTAAGTTCCTTGAGGGTAAGAATGATATTAAACTTTTTATCCCACTCAGCATCTTGCACAATACATGTTGTTTGGATTAATTAAAGAATATAAAAGAAAGAATATAAAGAAATTAATTAAAGAATAAATCAGCTATCTCCCCTGGAGATGGGAAGAAGTTTGTAGGACACAATTCCATTGCTGACCCTCTTCTACTGGACATTTTTTCCAATGACTTGGATGAAGAGGTGGAATGTAGATTTATCACATTAGCAGATGTCATAAAAATGGGCAAGATAACTAACATGACAGAGGATAAAATCAGAATTAAAAATGATCTTTCCAGGCTGGAATGATTGAATCAAACCAAGGAGATGAAAATTAACAGGAATAAATGTTAAATACTGCATTTAGATTAAAAATTAATTTAAAAAACCTATATAAGTACAGGATAGGAAATAACTGAATTGGCACAATTTCATGAAAATTTTTTTATATAAGCTTAATATAAATCTTTATTGTTGTATGTCATTGCTGAAAAAGGCTAATGTAATTTTAGGTGGCATTAATAAAAGCATAGTGTCAACTCAAATGGGCAATAGCTTGTCACCTCAAAAGAGTAATAGTTTGACTGTACTTTGGCCTTGTTAGACAATATTTAGAATATGACTTTCAGTTTTGAGCACCACATTTTAAGATTGTCTTTGACAGTGAGCCTTTATCCTGAAGAAGGCAACCAGTATGGTAAGGGGACTCAGAGCTTGACATAATTTGAAATATTTGAAAGAACTAGCGATGTTTAGCCTAGAGAATAGAAATCTAAGGCAGATGATATATGAGGTTTTTTACAAAAGAGAAATTAGAAGAAAGAAGAAATAGACCAGTGCATGGCAATAGAAAAAAAAAAATCGCACTGAAGTTTGTTGTCAGTATTTAGTCCTGTCCAAACCCCAATTGGGATTTTCTTAGCAAAGATATTAACATAGTTTGCTATTTCCTTCTCCAGCTCATTTTACAGATGAGGAACTGAGGCAAACAAGGTTAAGTGATTTTCTGAGCTCAGATTTGACCTTAGGTTCTCTTAACTCCAGGGCCAGCACTTTATCCACTGCACCATATACCTGCCCACGTTATCAGTAGTGGGAAACAAAATCTTAGCAGTTTCATTCAATGCAAGAGCAACTGTGTTAAGCTCTGGGCTTACAGAGCCCAACTCAAAACAGTTCCTGCTTTTAGAGGTCTTATGTTCTCCTGAAGGGTTAAGGTAGATAAGACACGTACATAGGTGAGTGAATACAGAATTTTATACAACTTTTAAAAGTTATTTTGAGAGGGAAAAAGGACTAACTTCTGGGGGAGGGGGTGGATCAGGAAAGGTGTTGTATTGAAAGTGGCCCCTTAGTTCTGTTTTGAAGGAAGTTGAGGATTTTATGAGGTGCAGGTAAGGAGGGAGAGCATTACTGAATAAGTTATTTTGACTATTATAAATATCTAAATTTATTACAAAGGACATATGAAGGAAGATACTATCTACATCCAGAGAAAGAACTGATTAATAGAAGTATGTATAGAATGGTTTTACACACACACACACACACACACACACACACACACACACACACACACATACATTTGTGCCTAATGGTATCCATCTCTAGGGGAGGCAGAGTGGGAGGAGGGAAGAAAAAAAATTACTTGATAACTTTACTATAAATTTTAAAGGAATAGCAAGTTGTACATAACAGATTTGCAATTTCATGTATAAACATCTTTTTTTTTCTATTCTACTATGTTACGATGTTTCACAAATAACACATGGGAAGCACTGGAGTTTTTGGACTCCAGGCTCTAATAGGTTCACTCTTGATCTGGCCAGATAGGAAGGACAGGGAGACAGCTTTGGAGGGCTTAATAATCTTACTTTATTCTAGTCTAGTCTTCTCCATGGGAATGCTGATAATGGGAGTACCAACTTCTACAGCCTTCCCTAATGGTCTTTCCCTCAGAGGCCAGTAAAAATATAATAGGAGCTACAACTCCTATGGGATCCCCTAAGCCTCAGTGGGGGCCAGTGAGGCAAATACAGATTTCCCCCAATGCCTTAATGGGGGTTCATCAAGGCACATGCAATATTACACTATCACATTCCTCTGTGGGTCCCCCACTCATTGACCAGTGTCCCCTTGCTTTATAGGGCAAAAGACGAAGAAGGCATCTTGCCAATGTTAAGCTCACAGGTTAACTTTTGCAATGTGTCATTCAACGTAAGCATGGTAAATATCACATTATGTCATCCTGTATCACACAGCACAGTCTCAGTAGTTCTGTCTCTCACTATGATTCTAGGAATTACTGTCTAGTATCCTTGGAGCTACTCTGGGAGTTATATCTAACACCTGGAAACTAGACATTGCCATGGCTATGGATCCTGAGAAACTAAACTCTAAAAAGGATAACAAAATCCTCTTTATTTACATATGGAATGCTTGTTTCTTCTCTTAAGTTCAGAATAAAATAAATAAATTAAATAAAAACCCACCTGGACAGCTGAGTGGGGCATAGATTGGAGTAGGGAGAGACTTTAGGAAAGAATGCTGGTTAAAGCGTTGTTGCAATAGACCAAATGAGAAGTTGTGTGGACCTTAACTACAGTTGTGGCTGTATGAGTAGGGAGAAGGGAACCTATACAAGGGATGCTGTGAAGGTAGGAATGATAAGATTTGGCAACTGAATGAATATGTGAGATGGGAGAGATTGAGTAATTGAGGATAACACTGAGGTTGTGGGCCTGGGTGATTGGGATGATGGTGGTTCTTGACAATGACAGGGAAATTCAAAATGCAGAAAGGTTTTGGAGAAAAATAATGAGTTCTATTCTGTACAAGTTGAGTTTGAGATTCCTTTGCTGCATCAAGTAGAAATGTTCAAAAGGTGATATCTGGCTATGACTCAGAAAGGGGCTGTGTATTATCAACATAGAGATGATCATTAAACCTATGGGAGGTGATGAGATCACTAAGTGAGGGAGTATATAAAGAAAAGATAAAAGGGCCCAGGGCAGAGCCTTGGAGGAGGACATGCAATTAGTGAACATAGTATGGATGAAGAGTGAACCAAGACTTGAATAGCACAAAGAGGTGTAGTGAGAAAAAGGAAGAAAGAAATGGTGTCTAGGACCACAATGCAGCAGTTGATTTGGATCCAGCCAGGGAGCATGTTGTGAGCACTAGCATTTGGTGTATCTGACCAGTGCTTCCTTCAAGTATCAGGGTTAAGGGAATGAACAGTTGATTAAACTAACCTTGGAATTTCTTGAACCTTGGAGCCAGAAGACCCTGGCATTAGCAGATAGCCCTTGCAGTTATGACCAAGAGCATGAATGAAAGCTTTCACAGCTCTCCCAATTCTTATGTAGTATCTTATTGTGAGTAAATTTTATGTATCTCACTCCGGCTTTACTAAGAAACTGGAAGTTCCTAAAAGACAGTGAAGTTCCCAAGTTGTCTCTTTCACAGTTCAGTACACTACAATGAGAGGAAAGTCTGAGACTGGAGATGAAAAGTGAAAGGAATATTATATCCTATGATACATGTGGTTATTTTTTTAAAAAAACTAAATGGATATTTTTAACGGATAAAATTGGTTTTCACTCCTATATACTTTTTTTCCTATCCTGCAGCCACCATTGTGGAAGAAAAAAAGAAAGCCCTTATGACAAATATGCATATAGTAAAGCAAAACAATTTCCCACATTGGCTTATTAAAAAAAAAAGCCTCATTCTGAAGCTTAAATCTGTCATCTCTCTGTCATAAAACTGGTAGCATAATTCAGCATCAGTCCTCTGGAAATGAGGTTGGCTGTTGTGTTAGTCAAGCTTCTCAAGTCTTTCAAAGTTGTCTGTCTTTACAAGGTTGTTATTACAGAAGTTGTTCTACTGCTTCTTCCTGCTTCACTCTGGGTTTTAGATATGTACTATTTGTCATATTAAGGTAACATTTCTTTATTCCTATATTTTCCAGTGATTAAAAAAATACAGAACAAAATGGATACTGTATCTTGTCCAAAATTTTTATATATCTTTGATGTATCAGAGCAACTAGATGTACAATCGATAGAGTTCCAGGTCTGAAGTCAGGAAGACTCCTTTTCCTGAGATCAAATCTGGTCCCAAACCTTTACTAGCAGTGTGACCTTGGGCAAATCACTTAACAATGTTTATCTCAGTTCCCTGATCTGTAAAATGAGCTGGAGAAGGAAATAGCAAACCACTCCAGTATCTTTGTCAAGAAAACCCCGAAAGGGTTCACAAAGTCAGACATGAGTGAAAAATGACTAAATGACAGCGTTGATGTAATCATGTGATTTTTGTACTTATTATTATGGCCTAAAATGTTGACAGTTTCCCCAATATTGGACTAACTAATTTCTGGTGTGAATCCAACATGGTCATAAAGTATAATCATTGTGATATGTTATAGTAGGTTTCTTACTAATACTTTATTTAAAAAAATTACATCAAAGTTCTTTAAAAATAATGGTTTATAGTCATCTTTCTTGATTTCCTTTGGATTTTAGGTAGATTATACGTATAAGCAGACTTTGTTTAAACCTCTTCTTTTCCTGTTTCTTTCTTTTGCAAAGAGTTTAGATAATATTAGAATCAGCTGTTCTTTGAATAATTGTTACAATCAAATCCATCTGGCCCCCTTTTTGGGGGCTTGTTGATTCATTTATAGTATCTTCAATTTATTTTTCTGAGATTGTATTATTTAAATATCTTTTTGTTGTTCTGTTAATGTGAAAATTTTATATTTTTATAAAGTGTCATCTATTTTAACTTCACAGTTATATTGGGATATGCATAGAAAAAATATTTCCTAGTAATTTCCTTTGTTTTTTCTTCATTTGTTGTGAATTCTCCTTTTTCTCTTTTGATACTAACAATTTGATTCCTCCTTTACTTTTAAAAAATCAAAGCAGCTGACTTATTGTTCTTTTTAAAAATATCAATTTAGTTTTTACTTTCAATTTTAAAAATCTCTTCTTTGTTAGAATTTTTACTTTGGTGTTTAATTGGAGTTTATTAATTAGTTGGTTTTCTAGGTGTTTTTCATATGCTCAGCCCACTGAGGTTTCCTTTCTTTGTTTGATAAGTGTTTGGAAACATAAATTTTCCCATAAGGATTGCTAATAGTAATACCCCCAAAATAGTGGATCAAAGAACATATCATAGAAATAATAATAGTTTCATTTAAAGAAGACAATGAGAAAAAAATACCAAGATTTGCAGAAATTGGGCATATTATTCTTAGTTGCAATCCTGTATCTTTTGACTTTTTGAATGTTGTATTGAAAATTCTCCACTGCCTTATAGTGTTAAGTTACTAAGTCTGTGTGATCCTGACTGTGGCTCTTTAGTTTTTAAACTTTTGCTTTTGCTTACAGTATTTTCTCTTTGACGTGGAATCTCTGGATTTTGACTATAACACTGATGAGAGTTTTCATTTGGGATTTTTAAAAAAGTGGGTAGTGGCAGATTCCTTTTACTTTTTTGCTTTTCCTGTGGGCATGATTTCTTTAAATGTGAAATTCAAGGTTTGTTTTTGTTCAGGGCTTTGTTTTCAGGTAGTACAATCATTCTTCAGTTCTCTCTCCTTGATTTCTTTTCCAAGTCATTAATATATATCTGTATTATTATATATATCTATACATATATGTGATACCTTATACTTTCTTCTTTTTTTATTTTAATTTTTAAAATTTGTTTTAGTATTTCTTTTTGTCTCATGGAGTTATTAACTTCTATTTGGTCCGTTCTAATTTTCAAAGAGTCTGTTGCTTGAGTATAGTTTTATATTTTGTACTAAGCTGTTCATTCTCCTTCCAAATATTTCCTCCATAGTTCTTATTTTTTCCATTTTTTCCTTCAGCATTCTCATTTCACTTATAAAATGACCTTTTACTAACTTTTTAATAAAAACTTTTTGCTTCATGTCTTTCAGGAATTTTTTTAATATTAATTTTATTTATTTTCATTGTTCTACATCACTACCATATAACTTAGATTTTTTTCCCTTCCCTCCCCCTTCCCTTCTCCCTCCCTCCCTGAGACAGAATACAATTTTATATAGGTTCTACACATACATTCCTATTAAACACATTTTCACCATATTTGTGCTGTATAGAAGAATCAAAATGAGTGGGAGAAAGCATATAACAAACCAGAACATAATATAAAAGAAAATGCTACATTTTGCGATTGAATTCCATAGTTCTTTCTCTGGATGTGGAATGGTCTTAAAAGACCATTGGGAATTTTTTTAAGTCCTTGGCATAGCAATGCAGTTCCAAGTCTACCAGAAAAAACTCTTGCACACTGTGATCGTTGCTGTGCACAAAGTTCTCCTGGTTCTGCTCCTTTTGCTCAGCATTAGATCATATAAGTCTTTCTAGGCCTCTCTGAAGTCTTCCTGTTCATCATTCCTTATAGTGCAATAGTATTCCATTACATACATGTACCATGATTTATTCAGTCATTCCCCAATTGATGGGCATTCCCTTGATTTCCAATTTTTGGCCACCACAAAGAATGCTACTGTAAATATTTTTGTACATGTGGGGCCCATTCCCATTTTTATGATCTCTTGGGGATACAGTTCTTCCAGGAATTTGATGTATTCTTTGTGACCTTATATCCAAGGTGGTAGTTTTTTTTTTTTTTGGAGGCTTTGCCTAAAGATGCTTTGGAATCATCCTTTGATTTATAATATATATACATACATATATACATATGTATATTTATATATTTATATTACTATTTAGGCCAGAATTTTTTTGGAGTAGTTATGGGGGAGAGAGCTGGACTGTACTGTCTTTTTCTGCTCTGCTATTTTTGCATGTCTTTGATAGATATGTTTCACACATTTCAATTTTACCAGACTTTTGCTAACTGAATGACATCGTTTATTTTACCATGAACTTGAAGTTGAGATTATTTGTGAAGAAAATATGGTTTAGGGAGAGGAAATGGAAATTTCCAGAGGATTAATGCAAATACATGATCCAGTGAGAATAAAAAGTCTAGCAGTAATAGTCTTCACTTGCCCACTGCACTCATCTATGGGTGGGAACACTTGTCACATGTACTGTACATGAAGCCTCAGCTTTCCATTTTTGCTACTTCAATGCTTCACTGGAGCCAAGTAGATCAAGTCTAACCCTTTTTTCCAAATGATAACTCTTAAATCCTTGAAGATGACTATCATATTTCCCCAAGTCTCCTCTTCTCTAGGCTGAACATTGAAAGTTTCTCCAACTAAAGTGAATATTGCATTATTATATGATCTTGAGACTTCATACCTGCCTGACTTTCCTTCTTTAACTTATCAATATCCTTCTGAAAATGTAGCACCAAGAAATGTGCATCATCCTCTAACTTGTCTGGCTGTGGGACAGTATAGCAGAAATAAGATCTTCCTAATAATAATAGCTAACATTTACATAGGGCTTACTATGTGCTTGCACTATGCAATTATCTCATTTGATCCTCACAACAATTCTGGAAGGTAGGTGCTATTATTAACCCCATTTTAGAAATAAGGAAACTGAGACAAAGAGAGGTTAAATGACTTGCCCAGGATAACCCAGTTAGTATCTCAAGTCACATTTGAACCCAGATCTTCCTGACTCCAGACCCTATGGTCTATCAACTGTGCCATCTAATTTCTCCTAAGTGTTAGACACTGTCTTTCTAGGGTTGAACACCATGTACCTCTTGCTTAAGCCTTAATTCTACATGATAATGTTGATTAATTTTCGATCTCTCTTTATCCACTGAATCCTTTCCAGCTCTCTTTCTATGGGTAACAATCTGTCTCATCCTTAAAGAACTTTCATTTGACCCTTTCATCTAATCAAGTTATATTTTTCTCTATCTTTCTCTTCTTTCATAGTCAAATACCTAGGAAAAACTTTGTATACTTGTTTTCTCCACTTTCTCACATTCCCTTAATTTACTCCTTGACACCTGGAAATTTGACTTCATTTCTTGAATGAAACTTATCTCTCCAAGGTAACCAATGATCTTACGCCAAATCCAATAGACTTTTCTTGATTGTCATCCTTCTTGAACACTCCCTTTCTTGTGGGTATTCTCTTTTTCCTGAATGTTTGCAACTTGACTCTCTCTCCTTATTCTCTTCTTATCTGTCTGACTATACTGCTTTAGTTTCCTTTGTAAGATCCTTATCCATTTCCTACTTCCTATGTACACATGTACTACAAGGCGCTGACTGGATCCTTTTCTCTTTTTTTTTAACCCTACGTTCTCAGTTGGCTAACTCATCAGGTTCTGTGGCTTCAGCGATCATATTTGTATGGACTATATCTAAATTTACATATCTAGCTCTCATCTAAACTCTAATCTTGCATCACCACTTGCCTGTTAAACTTCTAAACTTAGATGTTTGCATAGGCATCCCAAACTTAGCCTGTTGAAAACAAGCTGCCTTATCTTTCCCCTTAAATTTATCTTTTCTCCTAATTTCCCTATTTCTGGAAAGGAAAGATAGCATCATCTTTCCAGTCATCCAAGCTCACAATCTAAGAATCATCCTTGAGTCTTCTCTTTCTCTCCCTCCCCCGTATCCAAGTTTCTAAGTGATGTGAATTCTTCCTCTCCTATCCATCCCTTTCTCTCTACCCACATGGCCACCATTAAAAGTTAGCCCCTTTGGTTTGAACTATTGCCATTCCATACTAAAAGTGATCTATCCTGCTTTTCTCTCACTTCAACCCAACATCCATATTATTGTTTAATTTATATTCCTAAAACATTGATCTAACTATGTTACTTTCTTATTCAAGAATTTTCAGTGCCTCCCTATTCTCTTTAGGATAAAATATAAATGCCTCCACTTGGCATTTAAAAATTTCCACATTCTGGCTCTGGCTATCTTGCCAAGTTAATTACACATTATCTCCCCCCGAACAATGTGTTTTAGACAAACTGGCCTACTTGCTGTTTATTGTATAAGATTCTCTACCTCCCATCTCTGTGCTATATACAGATTATCCCCTATCCCTTCCCATATCTGTCTTTACTACCTCCTACAAAAGGCCTTTCTTCATTTCTCCAGTTGTTAGTTTTCCCAGCCTCCATACCATAATAATGATAATTTTTTGAATTTACTTACTTGGAGATATGTTATTTCATTCCCAAGAGAATGTAAGCTCCTTGGGGGCAGCAGCTATTTAATTTTTTGTCTCTGTATTTTCAGTACAAACCATAGATTGCACACAGTAGATATGTAACTGTTTGTTGAATGAATAAATAAAGGTGGAAAGGGAAGTAGAAGAGCTAGGTCAGGGATAAGTGAGTTATGACAGAAATTTGTTACAGGATTTTCTGGCAGAAATCCCCTTTCCCCCCCAAGTCTTACTGTACAGACAACTCATTTATATGTATAATTTGTTCCCCAAAGAACCCTTAGAATTTCTTGCCCCCCATTGTAAAGCAGAAGAGGAAGCATGAAAATAGAAAACAGAAGCAAGTCCATTTGAATTTTTGCCCCAGATTTGTGAAATGCTACTTTTACCTTAAAGACTTAAAAGCACTAACTTCTGCTAATGCTTATGTTCATACCTAACAAGAATGTCGATGAAAATAAAATGCAAAGCTTATGTTCCCTAAATACCATGGCCATTTTTAACTCTGTGCCTCCATTAAACATCTGTGACATAATTAAAACAATGCAATAACACATAGCCAAGTGGGAAATATAAGCTTGAATCTGTACTCAGGGAGACATGAGTCCTAGTAGGGTTTTGGCTGGGTTTCTAAAGGCAGGAATCAACAGCATTAGAGAAATTGAATAGGATCTCCAAGGATTTCAGAACTAATATTTCCTAGTGTGTCATTCATTTTTGCACCCCATGCAGCACTTAGCACGGTGCCTTGCATGCAGGAGGCATTTAGTGCATGTCCTTTGAATTAATTATGCTTTTAAAGTTGCTTATCAAAAAGAAGTAGGGTATAGGAAATGAATATTGTGGATACATTTTAAACATTAAGCCCTGGGAGAAATTACCTTGCCTGTGCTAGATCTCAATTCTCCCTATGGTGTGAGTCACTTTGTGCTATTAAGTTAGGTACTAAATAAAAGGTATTAACTGCTTTGGGATACTAGGGAACTGCTGGGTGTATTACACACTGCTGTAGGGAGTCTAACTTTAAATGTCTTCTAGAGGAAATGATCAGATGCTTTCCATCTACTTTGAGGCTAGAACATACTAGAGAAAATCAAACTATGAGGGATTTTGGTGAGATATGTGGAGGTATTTGGATCAGACAAATTGGAATACTCTTAAGACCACTACCTTTTTAAAAAGGCTTTTTCAATTCCTTAAAAAAAAATCACAAAAACATTACAGTCATCTCTGGATATTGGCTCCTCTTTCCCCTTCTCCCCAAAGAAGCCCACCCAATTTGCCTTCCCTTATAATGAAGAAAAACAGGTAAGCACAAGTAACTGACACAGAGACCAGATGTGATAGCATGTAGAACATTCTTCGCTTACAGTGCCTCACCTGTCCAAAGCAAAGAGGTCTATATATTTTTCATCTCTTTCCTTGGGCCAAGATAATTCTACTACCTTCTTCGTTAGTGTAAAAATTTTAGCTTTAATTAATTTTTTTTCCAAGCTTCTTTCTTTTTTTTTTTTCTTCCTTCATTTCCAAATATATCTCTTCTACCTAGATAGCTATTCCTTATAACAAAGGGTGAAATAAAAAGAAAGAAAAAAATTTAGGTCAACCAAACAATTTAACATAATATCTAAGTCTAACAGCATATGGCCTAGAGTCAGGAAAAGCCCATCTTCCTGAGTTCAAATCTGGCCTTAGACATTTACTAGTTGTGTGATTGTGGCTAAGTCACTTACCCCTGCTTGCCTTGGTTTCCTCATCTGTAAAATGAGCTGGAGAAGGAAATGGCAAAACACTTCAGTATCTCTGTCAAGAAAACTCTAAATGGGGTCATAGGGGCAGGTAAGTGGTCTAGAGGATAAAGCACCAGTATAAGAGTCAGGAGGACTTGAGTTCAAATCTCACCTCAGACTGCTGTGTGACCTTGGGCAAGTCACTTAACCCCAATTGCCTCATCCTGGGTCATCTCCAGTCATCCTGATGAATATCTGGTTACTGGATTCAGATGGCTCTGGAGAAGTGAGGCTGGTGACCTGCACAGCCCTCCCTCACTCAAAACAAAGTCAAGTGCAAGTCATGTCATCATGACACGAACACACATAAAAGGGGTCACGAAGAGTCAGAAACAACTGAATAACAACAATGGCATACGTAACGATCTCTGTCCATGGTCTATTAGGTAAATGAGAGGATTGTCTCTTCTTTGGGGCTAAGTTTGGTCATACTAATTACTCAGTGTTTGGTTTCACTTTTAGCTTTTTTAAATACTTTCAAATCAATCTTGAGCCCCCAGGTGAGTTATTGTGGGGAAGCTGGGGAATCCCCTTCTCTGAATATCTTTAAAAATAGGCTAGATTTTCATGTGAATGTGAAAGCTCCTGGTGGCTATTATACCATAATTTGTTCAGCCAAACCCCAATTGATAGATTTCCTCACTCCACTGATCATCCCCTCCTACTCATAGACCTTCAATCTCTCTCTCTGTTCTGACTTCTGACCCTTTGTAAGCAAATATGCTCAGGTCTTACTGGACAAAGAAACTCAAATTATCTTTGACTCTGCTTTTCCTTCAGTAAGCCTATCTTTCTCCTTTCCTTCTCTGGCAAACTTAGATAAAGAATCTAGACCACACTCACTGTAGTCTCTTCTTCCATACCTGCTTTTTCATTATTCTCTTGTTTCTTCTTTCCTAAAACTGCTTCCTCTAAGGGCCCCAGTGATCTTCTTATCACTAAATATAATGTCACTTTTTGCTGTCCTCATCACTGACTGCTCTAAAACATTATCTTCTATTGTTTACTTCCAGACACCATTTCTTTTCTTAGATTTAGTGACCTTGCATTCTCAGGGATCTTCTACATGTATTACCATCATTCATCTGTCACCTTTACCAATTCCTCTTCTTCCTCCACCCCTCAAGTGTGTCTTCCTCCCAAGCCTTCTTCCTTAGACTTTTCTGCCTCTTCTCTTGCTATTGTTTTTCTTGGTCAGTTATTCTACTCTCATACCTTCAATTAAGATTTCTAGGCTGATAAATCCCTAATGAATACAAACAACCTCCATCTCTCCCCTGTGTATAGTCCTATATTTGAAAAGTCTCACTGACACCTCAAACTTAATGTTTCTAAAATTGACATCAGCACAACCTCTTCCCCCCCAAACCTGTCATTCTTCTTTACTTCCCTATTTTCATCAATGGTACCATAATTTACATAGCACCTTTAGGGTCATGTTACCCTACATGTAATCCTAGGATCAGAGAGATGCTGGAAGGACCTCAGAGTCATTTAGTCCAACCCCTTTGTTTGGAAGGTGAGGAAATTGAGACCCAAAGCTGAACAGGTTTTCACTCTACTGTACTGCTCCAATCAATTATTAAGTCCTTTTCATCCTCTATTGATCAATTAATAAGTATTTTTTAAGCTCCTACCAAGTGCCAGGCACTGTGCTAAATGCTGGGGATACAAAAAGAAGCAAAAGACAGTGCCCTTAAGAACCTTATAATGATGGGGGAGAAAATGTACAAACAAATACACAAAGAAAGCCATGTATAGGATAAGTAGGAAATACTAACAGATGAAAGACTAGAATTAAGAGGGGCTGTGGAAGGCTTCCTTTAGAAGGTGGGATTTTAGTTAGCAGTTAAAGGAAGCTGGGGAAAGTCAGAAGCTGGAGCAGAGATGGGTAAGTCTGAGTATTCTAGGTGCAGGGAGCAGTCAGAGAAAATGCCCAGAGACAAAGGATCTTGTCCAAGGAGCAGCCAGGAGGCCAAAAGAAAATAAATTCAACATGTTCTTTGTAAAGATGTCCGACTTCTCTGTATCTCCCTCCAAACTTCCCTTCTCTTGAAATCAAAGAATTTGTATTTGAATCCCTGCTCTGTGACTTACTATCTGTATAACCTTAAGTAAGTCACTTAATTGTAGTTCTTAGTTTCAGTTTCTTCATCTGTACAATGAAGAGGTTGGATTAACTGACCTCTGAATTTCTTTCCAGATCTAGATATAAGATCTATATATTAAGTCACATTCCAAGCACAGTTATATGTGTCTTACAAAGGACAAATTATGCCCAGTCAGGAGAACTGGGTTCAGAGTCTGGCTCCACCTCTTTGCTGTGTGAGCTTGGACAAGTTGTCTTCCTTCTTGTGGGAATTTTCTCATTTGTAAATTAAGGGAGTTTGACTCAAGGATGCCTAAAGTCTCTTCTTTTTTTTAAATTTTATTTTTAATTTATGGGATGAAACAAGCATTTGTTTTAACACTGTATAATAAAAAATATGATTACATATGAATTTGCAAATCCGTTATGTATGACTTGTTATTCTTTTTACATATATAAGAAAGTTATCATGTAAATTTTCTTTTCCCCCCTTTTTCTTTTCTCCCCCCACCCTAGAAATGACTACTGTTAGACACAAATATGTATGTATACATAAAATCATTCTCTTCTAATTCTAAATCCTATGTTTTAATGTTGGTTTATGCTTCTTTTCAGTGCCTAGCACAGCGCTCTCTCCATGCACGCTGATGAATTAGTTTGCTTGGAATTTTTGAAGTCTGTAGTCCACTCTGCAGAATGCGGTGGAGGGGATTCTCATTGCTCTTGTGAGAAAATGAAAAGGAACTGGAGGAAAGAATCTGGGTTTTCAGTGTGGCAGGAAATTGCTTCCTCCTGGTTTTAGGTTCCTTTTATAGCACTCTGATGAGTAGAGTTCACTGTCTCCAATTTAGGGGTTGACTACTTAATTCCTGGACTTTCCAGCTCTTTTTAATTTTGTCTTCTTCCTTCTTTATAACCTTTGGACCATTGGAGTGCTCATTAGCACCTCTACTTACAGCCTGACAGGAGAAGGTCAAAGTGGCAGAATTCAAATTATTCCATTTTCTGCTTCCTAGAAATTTGGCTGAAAAGGTTGAATGAAGAAGGTGGTGGAAACTAAGGCTGAAATTAAATTGGGTGCTGCTACATGAATTTCATGCCCCAATATTCTCATTCTCTACCTCTTCTCCCTAGTTGTGGAAAGTAAAAATTGACTGTAAAGTCAGAAGAATCCTTAGCTTTCTTCAAAGAATAGTCCAGGTGTCATTTCCTATATTGGGTCTTTTCTGATCATCCCAATTATTACTACCATCTTTTCTTGAAGTTATTCCGTATAGTCTTTGTATTTACTTATATAACACAACCCTTGAGGCTAACTTGAGAAACCCATGCTGGCTGATTGTGTACCCATAGAGATGGCTGTTAGGATTCTAGTTAGCCAGTAGACTCAGATCTTTAGCAAAGACATTTATTCAAGTGGTACCACAAAAAAAAAATAAACATAAATCATATCCCCTTAATATGAAGGGTACACTTTCTCACAGATATATCCAGAAGTCAGGAAGAGGGAAAAGAGTGAGAAGGAATCCAAAGTACAAAACTTATAGGGCTCTGATGTAGGGGACACTACGGCTAAGGCAACCCAGAGCTCCAGCACTGCAGGACCTTGATGTCCTTTTTCCCCTCTAGAGGACTAGCCAACAACTACTTTGCCACTCATCTGGGTATACTCTTTAATGGGCAGCTGTAGTTTTTTTCCACTTTCAGTCACTGGATGGGGTGAGAAGTACTGCTCTCTCTCCATCTGGAGTGTTACCATATTATTTTCATCTGGAGTTCAATAAAAACTCTTTCAGCTAGAGAAACGATCCTTAGTTTAGGAGAGGCAGAAATATCTTCCCTTTGACTCCCTCAGAACCACAGTTTTGGGGTTGTTAGTCACTTTTGGGAAGGAGATGGAGAAAGATTCACTTATCCTTTCCAACAAATTCATCATGCTCTAAAGTCCTTCCCTCTATAAACAGCTCTGTGTTCCTTTGGGTGTTCAGTATTTCCCTCCTGTCATATTCCTTTGGGAATCTCATAAAGATAAATGGCTAAGGACAGCTATGTGAATGCAGTCTACGTCTTGGTTGCATGCTCGTTATCTTGTCGTCTTTTTCATTTGTAATTAAAATATTCAAGCCTTTGAACCTTTCTAGGGAAGGCATGTCTATTTTTGCACCTGAAAAACTTCCCATTTATCTTTCTATAATGACAGTAGTAATTATTAATAGTAGTAAGAGTAAATTAAAATAATTACATTAAATAGAAATATATTATTTATACAATAGAAATAATTTTGTAGTAGATAATATAGTATAATAATATTATCCATTATAATGGATATATAATTAAGCAATATAATAGTATAACAAATATAAATGCACTAAATATTAAATTTAATTTTATTAAAACAAAATGAAATGCAAGTAATAAAATAATGATAGTAAAAGAACTAACATTTATATAATACCTACTGTGTGTCAGATATTATTCTAAGTACTCTACAAAAATTGTCTTGTTTGATCCTCACGATAACCCTGGAAGGTAGATGTTACTATGATCCTCATGTTATCCTCATATTGAGGAAACTGAGGTAAACAGAAATTTAGTGACTTGCTCAAAGTCACAAAATTAGTGAGCATCTGAGGGTAGTCTTGAATTTAGGCCTCCTGTTTACTACCTTTAGCCTCTGTAGATCTTCAACTTTTACTGAAGTCTCACTTCAACAACCTCCTTCCCTTACAGTAAATATATTTATGCTATATGTCCAACTGAGATGTTAGTGCATGAATGACAAGTGATTAATAAAGACCTGGAATTCACTGATTGTGTAGGGGGGGCAGCAGCTATGCTGATCAAGAGAATTCAGAGAAAGTGAGTTGATTAAAAACTTTGAAGTAATGAATCAGTTGGTAATCTGGAACATATCAGATGATCTGCATGGTATAAAAGAAGTTCAAAGTTCACATATCTAACTTTTTACTCTTGTATATCTTTGTACTTGCAGTTTGAATAGGATCAAAATCTCAATATACCCATAACGAATGAGATATTTTAAAAAAAAAGGTAACTTGTCAATTCATTTACCCAGTGGTATTTTGGTATTCACCCAACTTGGGATTTGGCTAGTCAATCAGAGTATTAATGAAAGAAGATATTCTAATGTCTACAGAAAAAACTTCTTAACTTCTTCCCTCCAAAGAGTATTTGATACAAAAGTGCATTCAAACCTCATCTATATTCATATTTTAGCTTGAGGCAGCTTATTCATCTTTTTGCCTTTCTGTTAGTCAAGCCACTACCAAAACCAGTTACTATGTACAGGGTGGCCTAAAAGTCTTACTGCAATTTCAAGATTTTACAAATTAAAACTGCACTAAGACTTTTGGGACAGGCTGTATAGTCCAATGGAAATGCTTGAGAGGAACCAGATTTCTTTGGTTATCGGTGATAAACTTTATATATATTCTTTCTGCCTTCAGGTGAGATTAAATATAAATATCTTAAATGTACAGAATCTTTTTTAGCTTTTCCTTTCCTTTTTAAGCTATTCCTTAGCTTTGTGTCAACAATATTTTCCTTTCTATCAAAAGGATGTTTCTTTTAAACAATGGAAAAATTATTGATGCCTTTTTATTTTGTACCCCTTCATCTTGACCTAAACATTGAACAGGCCCTTGTAACAAAGGAAAATAAAAGACAAAAAATGGTTAAGGAAAATCAAATGGCAGAGGATCTGCTTTGGAGAATAGTTTTCCAGCTCTCTGCAAACAGAGTTGGGTGTGTTCTGGACCAAGATCAGTCATTACCATTTCTTAGAATTCAGTCGCTTTTTAGCTTCTTGCATTTATGGTAGACTAGTCAAGAAGTATATTGTTCCACTGATTTTACTTACTTCAATTTGTGTTACCTCCTAGATGGTTTCTCATGTTCCTCTGAATTCCTCATTTTCATCACTTCTTACACTTACTTAGTTTTTCCTTATGTTCATATACTACAGTTTATTCAATTGTTCTCCATTCTTGGGTAACCACTTTGTTTCCAGTATTTTGACCCCTGCTTCAAAAAGTGGTGCTTCTGGATATTTTGGTGTTTTCATGAGTTTTTTCTCTGCAAATAAAGTTTGTACCTCTCAGGTGAGAAGGGAACAAAACATATACAACATTTTAAGAATTGACCAATCCTTTTTAACCTCTTTGTTAAAGTTTTCTCCCTTCCAATTCCTTATCTCTATGTGAACATGCATTGCCTCAAGCTGTGTTATCTTTTTTATTTTTTTGAGACTGAGTCTTCCTATTTAGCACAGGCTAAAAAGTGTGGTGGCCACTCCTAAGCTCAAGTCTACTGCTGATCAGAACAGAAACATATTACTCTTTTGACCTGGGATAGTTTACCCCTCCTTAGTCAGCTTGGTTCTCTCCCTCTCTTTCTCCATTCCCCTTCCCCTATTGGGGGCATCCTGGGCCATCTCCAGTCATCCTGATGAATATCTGGTCACTGGATCCAGATGACTCAGGAGGAGAAAGTGAGGTTGGTGACCTTAATTAGCCCTCCCTCACTCAAATCAAAGTCAGTTGTAAGTCACGTCATCATTTCTCTGATGTGATGGTCCTCTTTGAAAACAAAGGACAAACATAAGCAACAATCTGCATTGGGGAGGGATCACTATGTTTTTGTTGGATTTAGTGCAAATATCAGAATGGATTTAGCCATACTACAATTCAGAACTCCTGAACTCAATTGATGCACCGACTTTAGCCTCTCTAGTAGTAAGGAGTATGTTGTTACACTCCACTTATGATCTGTCAAGTTTAATTCAGGAAGGTCTTAATCCACTATTTCAGGGGTGGGGAACTTGCATTATTCCCTAAAGTGATGTGCTATGTACACTTGTTTTGGGTACATATAAGAGATAAATAATAAAAACTTTTCCCATTGTGAATACTTTTATTCCTCTTCTCCTCTCCTCTCCTTTCCTCCTCTCCTCCTCCTCCCCCTTATCACTATAGATAATTAAAGAAAGATTTTATTAGCTCAGTGGGTGAATAGAGGACATGGTCACTGTGGAAGGTTCTCCAGTTCTTCAAAGATCAGAGGTACAGATCTTGTGACTGAAGGACCTTGTATGACAGTTGCGATCCCCTGATGGTATGGGGCAGGTGGATAGTTAAAATCCTTGTCAATCATCTGGAACTGCAAGAAGAACTACCTAGTCACAGTTCCTAGATCTACCAAAGACTCAATGTTCCTTCTCTGGTTTGAAGAGCCTAGTATCCCTGCTAATGTGGAAGGAAAGTAGACAGACATACAGACTACTGGACTCTTGGAAATGATATATTTGATGTAGTCTGTCTATTTTCCTTGAGCCCAGGACTTCAGGATTACAAGTCTAAGCCACAACCCACCATGCCATGTTACCTCAGGGTCATTGTGAGGAGATCTGCAATCAGTGGGTAAAGTCCAGAACACTGGCTGTTCAATCTCTAAACTGTTGTTTTAGACTCTTTTGAATGAGTAATCATGTCATCTAGGTGAGTTATGTGGTAACTCAAGGATTCTTATCTCTACTGCATGAAGCCAGTGACGTGCTTTGGAGGAGATAACATTTGAAAATTTAGTGAAACTGTATTTCTACTTACACAATTGGGCAATAAGGCCTGATTTGTTGTCTCTTAGAATTTCTGGTTATAATTATATTTGGTTTTAAATATGAGTTAACCAGAACATTCCCCTCTTCCTCCCAAATCGAACTTAAATTCTATTATTATTTTTTAAAATTTCCCATCATTCACAAATAAAGAAATTTTCCATTCTGACACTTTCCATCTGTTTCTTTCCTTCTTCTCCCACAGTTTCAGTTCTGCTGACTGACCTTTCCCAGATACTTTGTGCTTATTTCTGTCAGTAGTGGCAGGTCCTACTTGATTTTTTTGGAAGGGTTGCACTTAACTCTTTGGTTTTCAATGGTATTTTGTCAACCTGGGGTGGAATGATCGTAAAACGTCATTCATTTTGATATTATTTATTTGGAATTTGTGATAACTGGAAGGTTGTGTGGGCTGGTTTTATCATTATACCCTTAACTATTTCCATGACACTACCATTCCCTTTTTGTCAGAAGGTTGAACAATTGAGATTGATCTCTGATTCTTCCCTCTCCTTTACATCTCATATCCAAACAGTTCTCATGTCCTTTGGGTTCCTGCTCTGAAACTTCTCTTGCATTATTACCTCTTCTCACTGGCAACTTCCTTGTATAGGCCCTTGGTACCACAGGGTATGGCAACTAGGTAGTACAGTAGATAAAGCCCTGGGCTTGGAATTAGGAAGACTCTATGAGTTCAAATATGACATCAGACATTTACTTTGTGACTCAGGGAAAGTCACTTAACCCTGTTTGCTACAGTTCCTCATGTGTAACATGAACAGAAGGAAATGGCAAACCACTCTAGTATCCTTGCCAAGAAAACTACAAAATGTGGTCACAAAGAGTCGATCACAACTTACATAACTGAACAATACCAACAATAATAGGGTATATCCTAGGATTTTGAGCTGGAAGGTAACTTAGATATCATCTATTTATCATCGTAATATCCTAAATCTAGAGCTAGAAGAGTTCTGAGAGGCATCCAGCCCAGCTTCCTCATTTATAGACAAGAGAAATGAAGTGATTGACTGAAGGCCAATAAATGGCAGACTTTCTGATCTATATACATACAGGAAAAGATTGGAAATGGCACACATACTTCTGAAAATCTTGATCACTGAGAAATCACTTTTTTTCTCTTCCCCCCTCCCTCTTAGCTTCTGCGTCTTCAGAAAAAATAGTAGCTTGAGATCAATGGTCCTAGGTTCAAGATGCAGTTCTGTTACTTAATCAATGTTTCATTGCATTGTTGGGCATCTATGTATAAAAGACTTATATATTGGGGATATAAAGATGAATTAGGACACAATCCTTCAGCTCAGAGAACTTACAGTTCAGTAGGGAATATAATGGAAGTTCTGAGGACTGTAGATCTAAAGCTGCAAAGAAGCCCATAGTTCATTTACCTAGGTCAACCACCTAATTTTGACAGATGAAGGACTGGGGCAAAGAGATGTTACTTACAAAGGTCACACTGTCAGTTAGTGGTAAAGCTATGATCTGAACTCAGGTTCAAGTTTAGCATTTTTTCTATTATGTCAGGCTGCCTCTCAGTAAATGAAATGGTACTTTGTAAATTTAGTACTCTGTACTAGATATCCTAACAAGGTGCTGATAACTAATAACTAAGTAGTATAGACTAAATATACTAATAATTAGATGCAAATTATAATACGATTTCATGGAAATATCATGGTGAGGTGGAAAAATGGCTAAACTTGAAATGAAGCAGGCAGTATGATACATTGGAAAGAGCTGAATTTAGAATCACGGGACCTAAGTTTAAATCCCAGCTCTGCTATTTACTATCTATATGATCCTGGCAAGTCACTTAACCTCTTTGGGCTTCTTTCCTCATTTATGAAATGAGGGGGCTATTCTCGAGGATACCTATGGTCCTTTAGAGCTCTAGGTTTAAGAACTCATGATTGCGTTGGAATTCCAGTTCTGCTACTTAATCCCTACCAAGGTTACAAATTTGAACAAAAGACCCAGCACTAAGATAGGATGCCTTGAAGAGATTACATTCTCATTACTAATAAAGTAACTGATGCCCAGCACAGAGCAGTATGGTGACATCATTGGAAGATAATTATAGCCTAGCATTGTCAGAACTGTGTGTTCCCATGACCACTTGTAATTCATTGACAAATGTCCTCTAGATGTATGTCCTAGCCACATATCTTCCTGGTGACTGCCCTCCATACATGTTCACTGGTTATAAGTGGTTTTTTCATGCCCTTACCATACTAGAGGTATGGAAACCTGTGGGAGAGTGTATCCTATATGTATGCAGGGGAAATTTTTCTTGGCACTTTATTTGCCATGTTGCATTAGTAAAAGTTCTTGATTTTGAACTAATATTTATAATTTTGGTTGATTAGCAAAAGCAAACACATTGATGGGGACTCAGCAGTTATAATTTTGAATGGGTAATGAGCCACGGAGTGCTTTGAACTTCAAGGAGTTTTTCTCGGGGCTCCTATGTGAATGGTGTGCCAAGTGCTATAAATGAGAAGCTAAATAAGTATTTATTCAAGGTTTGGTTTATTATTGGAATCTTGATTTCAAGGGACCTTGATCAAGTGTAACCGTACTATAACAAGTTGAGCTGATTAGAAATAGAAGTTGAATTTCATGAATCACTGAAATTGCAAAAAAAAAAAAAAAAATGACAAAAAATAAGCAAGTTGATTTGCTTTGAATATTAATTAGAATTTTGCAAAATGATATGCTATGAAAGCTGAGAGGAAATTGAGTTCTCTAGATGTAATATATACAGTCATTGGTGGTGGAAGTGAGTATGATATAGGGAAGTGTATGAAAAGTGTCATAGAATCGCAGAATTTGGGAGTTGGAAGAGGTGTCCATCATCATTCAGTTAATGTCCAATATATGAGAGTAATTCCCATTGTAACAATGCCTACCAATGCTTGTTTGGCTCTGCTTAGAAATCTCCAAGGAAGAGGAACTCACTAGCTCTCCAGTTAGCATAGTCTACTTTTGGACAGCTCTAATTGCAGTCAATCCTCAACATTTGTGAGTTTGACTTTCAATAACTTCAAGTATTTGAGCGATTTTACTTGTGGTGTCAGGCTATACATAGAAGAGGAAAAAAAAGGAGAGGGGCAATGCACACAAGTTTTTGTAGCAGCTAGTATCCTACTGGGTATTTCACTGGTCTCATTCACCCTATTGTTACAAAGAGCTCCCTGTACATTCATTGTACATTTTCATTATTGCCTTGAAAACTCAGGTTTTGTGTTACAATTCTGCAGCCAAAACATAGTACAAATCCTCTGGACTCTAAGTTCAAGTGTGCAAAGTCAGTAATGAGGCTCAGTGAGAAAATAAAGGTGTTAGATAAACTTTGTGCTAGAATATCTGCATCTGCTGTAGGCTCTGAGTTTAATGTTCACAAATCACCTGCAAAAAGGAGGAAAGCATTTCAAACTGTTGTATCCTTCATGATCTTCAATGCCATCCACCAACAGTGAAAGAAAGCATGGTGGAGATGTCAAGATCTTGCCAGTCTTGGTGTCTTCCAACAGCAGCAACTAGAGTCCCAACGTCTCCCTTGTTTTTCAGAAAGCAGACAAAGTAGAGAAGTTTACAGCAGTACAGTATACAATGCAATGCTCTCACATCACAATGGAATGTAAGATTCAAGTGAAAAAATGTTTTAGTTTTAAGAATTTCATTTACTGTAGAGTATTTATAGCATATAGATTTCATGTTTTATGAAAAGTGAGTATTGACTGAAAAAAATTTTAATTGAGATATTAGCATAAAAGGTCACTGAATTTAGAGAATTATCAGCAAGAAAAAAATGTTCTCATATGTTACCAGTTTTGTGTATTACATTTATGGATTAACTATGATTACCATGTTAGGGAAAGTTCATATTAATCAGAATTAATATTTGGTTATAAAGAATTGTATGCAGAAAGGTACATTTTCAATAATCTAATGAAAGATTACAGTTTTTGTTGGTTGTGGGAACCTGAACCCCTATTTCCCATATGTTCAATATATTGTCAACACGATAAATGGACAACATTTGTGTTTTTGGCTTTTGTGCCATTTTCTAGGAATATTAACCCAGCGAAAGTTGAGGACTGACTGTATTAGAAAGTTTTCCCTGACATCAATCTTAAATGTGATTCTTTAATACTTTCACCAGTTGTTTCTGGTTCTGTCTTCTGGAGTCAAACAGAATAAATCTAATCTCTTTTCCACACGAGAATCCTTCAACTCTTTCAAGACAGCAATAATGTTCTCTCTGTCCTTCAGTCCTTCATGCCAAGTTCCTTGAACCTATCCTTTAGATCTACTCAAGGCCTTTCCCCATTGTACTTGACCTATTCTGAACACTCTCCAGCTCATCAATATTGTTCATCGATAGACGTATTGAAAATGAAGATAATAATCCAAATGTGGACATCCCATCCATACTCGTGGGACAGAAGCCTTTCCTTGTAAGCCAAGATCAAATTAGCTTTTTGGCTGCTACATGACAATGCTTCTGATTCATGTTGATGAAGCCATCAATCAATCAATAGCTATTTATTAAATACTTACTAGGTACCAGATTGCTAAGTACAAGAGATAAAAAAAGGCAAAAACTATCACTTTTCTATATCTTTTTTTTGTCCTAATATAGCTAAAAACCTCTTTTGCTGCTTTTCTATTCTCTCACCAGTCTTAGGTCATTTCTGAGCTTTATCATTCCCAGCAGTATATTCAAAGGACTGTGTCATGTTCTTATATTTATCCTTTGTTACCTGACCTTACTTCTGTCTTTTTTACATTTCTCTTTAAAATCAAATTTGGTTGGTGAGCTCTTGGGATAGCCACATTGGTCTCCTTAAACAAATTGAATATTTTTTAGATTCCTTCTGGCAGTCATTTAAACCCATGAGAATCCTCAGAAATTCATTTAGATAAGTTTGTTGCCTTTCAGGAGCATGTATATAAGATGATGATAATGGTGATGATGGTAATGATAGCTAGCATCTATATATTCTTTATTATATCAGAGAACCTCCCAAGACTTAGAACCTGAGAACCTGGTTACAATTCATAAAGCTAATTATCTCAACTTTATAATTTGACGGTCCTAAGCAACCTCTTTTCCTTAGCCTCAATAACAAATCCACAGTCACACCTACCTTCTCTTTAGCCTTTCATTTTGCTTATCAATGTGCTTCTGTTTTATCAATTCGCTCCTTCCACCAATCCGTTCCATAGATTTCCTTTACCCTCTTGTTGTTCCACTCACCTTTATTTAATTGTCTTGCCAATTACCTTCTCCTTTTTCTTCTTGAGACTATTTCTTCAGGTTTTACTCTCTAATCCTTCTCAATCCTCCTTAATCTATTTATGTTGAAATACTCAAATGCATCTGTGATATCAATTCAGGAATTCCTTCCCACAATACAAATGGAAACTAATCCATCCTGTCTGACTCATTTACATACTTGACATATTACATACAAAAATATACAACAGGACATCCAACCTGAATGGTAAAGTACTTCCTCACTTACTTAAAACATCTCCAAGGTACCAATGGAACACTCTGATTTTCTGTTATCTCTTGTTCTCACATTTTGACCAGTCCATCTTCTCTTTCTCTCATCTTTCTATTATCATCTTTCTATCCTCCTTATCTGTTTTTGAACCTGCTTCTTTCAATCCAGGAGTGGAATCTGGAATGGTAGTAGACCTGGAGATTGCTCACCATTAAATTTTCTCAGTTTTTTCTCTTTGCATTTACCCTCTGACCTACATCTCTAGTTCACACCCCTCAAAGTCACATATGTGATTTCCTTATTAATTGCTGCTAGTTCTTTTTTCTTCTACTGCCCCCTTTCCCACAATCTTCTCCCACAGAAGCCATATGTAAAATGCTTACTGTAATCCCTCTGGGAGATGATCTTTTAAGAAATCTTCTATGACTGATATATGTATTAGAGATTGCTTATTGGAACAAATCTTTTAAGGTGGTGGTTTGCTTGTTGATTTTTTTCCCTTTAAATGATTAAGAAGCAATAAGTGGGATGCAGTATTTTTTTCTTTTTTGGTTTCTAAAGTTTTTTCAAAGTTCTTCAGTGAATTCTTTTTGGGAAGATGACCATTCGACATTACTCTTTGGGGCAGAAGAGGAATTTTTTGATTCAGTATCCTCCTCTGAAGATGGACCCCAGTCTTCTCTATTCCCATAGTAGCTCTCTGTAGTTGGTTTCTTTCTCCTTTTCTTGTGCATTTTTTTTTTTTTTGGTAATAATTTAGTTTCTATAATCACTTCAAACCTGTAGTATGGGGGAATAATGTCTTTGGCCTCTGATCCTCTTCAGTTCTCCCCTCTGACCTTGAACTCGAACCAAGACCTCCAGACTCTTGTAAATGCCCACAGTCAGCAGCATTCCCTGCCCCATTGCTTCTGCACTCACTGGGTCTTTGCTGATTTCTTCTCACCTCTTTTGCCATCTGCAGCACAGCTGGGTCTGGCTTTCCTTGTCAGCAGATGTTCCCTAGATCTTCCCCAGGTCAGACACTGAACTCCCCTCATTGTCCCTGGGGGTAAAATTTCCTGGGGCAGGCCAGCAAAGGCGTTCCCAACCCAGCTAACCCCAGGGCTTGATCTCAAGATTTTCCTCCACAAAAGAGATAAAATAGTGCCTCTGGGAGAACATAGAGCTGTGAAAACAAATAAAAGTAGAAGCAGAACAGGGGCCAGTCAGAGATCTGAAGAAAAATCCTAGGACTACATTTTCTCTCTGTGAAGAGCATGAAATTCTCTGACCTATTCCTCCATCTTCCCAGGATTCTCTCCAATCTGATATTTAATGATAATTTACACTACTTACATCTAAAAACAATGTTTGGATTAAAAAAGAAAAGCGATTTAGCATCACATATCTCATTTGAAGTTAATAATATATGCATGGGAAGACAAATAGGAATCCAGTGAGCTAGTGATATGGATTGTGGTATTTCAGCATTAAGCAATTTTTCTACTACAAAGTATGTGTTCATCTTTCATTGCCAAAGACCATGCCATCAGAAATAAAGACATGACTTGCCCTTGACGTTGTTTTGAGTGAGAGAGGGCTGTGCAGGTCACCAGCCTCACTTCTCCTCTAGAACCAACTAAATTCAATGACCAGATATTCATCAGGATGACTGGAGATGACCCAGGATGAGGCAATTGGGGTTAAGTGACTTGCCCAAGGTCACATAGCTAGTGAGTGTCAAGTGTCTGAGGTGAGTTTTTGAACTCAGGTCCTCCTGACATCTGCACTGGTGCTCTATCCACTGCACCACCTAACTGCCTAAGCAATTTTTCTACTAAAACAATTAAAGGATGAAAATTTGAGGGTAGGAGATGGATAACACTAAGAAACCAAATATCTGCTCTGTGTCAGGTAAAACTGAGATGACCAAAAACAGTAAGGCTAAAAAAAATAGGAAATAAAGTGATTCTTAAACAAAACTAAAGAATGATACTGGATCATTGTGAAATGTTAGAGAATACATCATCAGACAGATCATCCCTTTAACAGTGCCTTGCATATGCTCATAGCATTAAATAGATTAATGAATTTATTAATTTGAATGTTTCCTCCAATTTTACAGATCGTTGTGTATTCGTATCTGCCTGTGCAATGCGATTCTCATACATGATGTCTCATAAATTTACCAAAAGTATTCTACCCAATGTATGGGGACCTTGCTTATTTTCTGCTAACAGCACAAGAATATCAATTGGAGCACATAGATAATATACCAGTTATCTTTTCATTTTGCCTTGTAATCATTTTCTTTTTTGTTCATACACTTGCCCTATGATATTTTTTATTTCTTTTTTTTATAGTATCTTATTTATTATGTTATAGCTTCCTCATACCCACCACACATCTCTTCATTGTCTCCTGAGTGACACTCATTTTTAATTCTTCAGAGACTACAGTTTTTCACTACACAGATCCATACAAAATTATCAGGGAGACATTGGTGTTCTGTTTACATTCCTTTGATTCAGGGAGAAGTTCGGTATTAAAGAAGAGGCATTGGAATTGCTCAAACCAATTCAGTCCATTCTACTTTTCCTGTTTCATGTGAGAACCAACTTAATATCACTCTGCACTGTTTGTCCCATATCCTTCTATCTACCTATCTGTCTGTCCATCTATCTGTCTGTCTATTCATCTATCTTAAATTTATGTGCATATGCACATATATATGTATATATATACATATATGTTTACATAGATAATAAATGTTGCTGAATTGCCTTGAATTGAATTAATGAAGAGGAAAAATACTATGGCAGCAAACAGTTAGTCTAAGAATGCTAACTCTTGAAACTAACCCAGGAAAATCCAGATGGGCGATGAGTCAAAGCAGAGGCTGCCAAAACTACAGAATGATTTCAATATGTATATTAGAAAGTATCATATGTAAGAGGAGATAGAGTATTAAGCTAAATAGATACCTGCATCTAATAGAAGGTACTTTTGTTACTTGTTGACCAGTATTCTGATGGAAAAGACATGAAACTAAATATGGCAGAATTCAGAAGACCCCCATGGTACTTTTTTAAAATCAGAGAGACAGCATGCTATAGGGAGGTAGAAGGGAACTAGAACTGGAGAGAAGACTTTGGTTCAAATCCTGATCTTGCCACTTAGACTATGTGTGACCTTGGTCAAGTCATTTCATGTCTTTGAGTATTTCTTCTATAAAGTGAGATGGTTGGTTACCACCCTAATTCAGGTCCACATCACCTCTTCTTTAATACTTCGATTGCTGGTTTGGTTTGATCTGCTAGGTGGTTCAGTGGATAAAAAATAGCTGAGTGTATCATACATGAGGTAAAATCATGGATTCAATCATTATATAGGCAAATTGACTAGCCAAAAAACCAAAAATAGCAATAAAAGCAGCAACAACAATTTTAATAGCCACAGCCTCTATTCCCGTACCTGATTAATTATTTCATAAATGTGAAATGTATGAAAATGCCCTTTCCCTAACAGAGTGGAATTTTGCAAGAAAAGTCTGCTCTGTTGACAAAACCTAGTATAAAGAGGCAAACTGAGGAAAGAAAAGGCTGCAAACATTTGTAATTGTTTCTTATGGTTTTCTTTTGAAGACTAAAAATTTTGACTTTTTATATTTGAGAGGAAATATCAGAATAAAAATTAAATGAAAAAATACTCTTTCAAGGAGAAGATATGGATAGTTCAAAGAAAATCCAACACCATTGCTAGAAAAATAGCTCTAAGTACTAGAATTATTTAGAAAGGCAAAGCAATGTTCTGCTGTGAAACGGATACCCGATATGGAGTTAGAGAGCTGGGATGAAAAGTTGGATCTTCTTGGTATCTGTGTGACATTGCACAAACTACTTAACCTCTAGGGTTAGTTTGCCATCTGTAAAATGAATGGTTTATATTGATATTCTGATAAAGATAACTGCTGCTATTCTGTTAAGCTCTCTCTATATAATCCTATGATCCTATAAAATATTAGAGCATAAAATTAGATCTGAGAGATCACCTATTCACATTTCCTCATTTTATACATGAGAAACTTCAAGCACAGAAAGTTTAAGTGACTTACTCCAATCGCACAGCTAGCTGTTGGTAGATGCTAGGTCTACTGAAGTCATTTTTCTACTCTGTCCATCTTTCCATCTCTTTCCACTACGTCATCCTGCTGTAGTTTTTATTCAGTAATAATGAAAGCAATATATTACTTTTGTATAGCACTTTTTGGTTTCACTATTCACTCAAACTTTATAAGAACCTTGTGAGATAAGTGTACCAGGTAACACTATTCATGCCTCAGTACAACATACTTTATTCATGGGAAGGATAGCAAAATGGACCCTTATTGAATATACTTTTATAACATTATTATTACTTTTTGGATATTTATCAGACATCTCCAAGAAAGGAAAGGATGATAGAAATTTTAGTCTCATTATTAAGACTTCCTTTATACTACCATTAGGATTAGTTTTTCCTTCCCTTTCCATTTCCACTGCCATTCTCTTTATTATTTCATACAGAATACTATAATTATTTAACTGCTCTTTGCCTCATGACTTTTATACCTCTAATCAATCTTGCATATCCTTGCTATATTCATCTTTCTGTGCCTAGCTCATTGCCTGGCATAGAATAGGTACATAATAAGTGCTTGTTGATTGATTGATAAAGCATGACTTTGATCATGTCCGTCCTCTGCCTACACAATTTCTGATAGCTTCCTAGTACATACTTAATAAAGTCTATATTTCTTAATTGAATATTCAGGACCTTCCACAACCTGGCTTTTATTTACTTTTCTAACATATCTTCTCCACTACATATCTTAATTTTTTAGTGAGTCTGTCAATAAACATTCATTAAGCACCTACTGTGTGCTAGATGCTATGCTAAGCACTGCAGATATAGAAAGAGGCAAAAAATCCCTTCCCTTTAAATGATCACAGTCTAATGGTGGAGACAAGCAAATAAATATGTACAAACAAGCTATATGCAGGATAAATAGGAAATAATTAAGAGAGGGAAGGCACTAGAATTAAGAAGGTTTAGGAAAGGCAGACTGGAAGACTTGCCACAAATCTCTTTCAAGGCCTCTATAACTTTACCCAAGCATCCTATTGGAAGTTATAGTCTCCAAGAATTGAAGGTGAGTTTTGAAGTTAGGGTCAATCTTCCACCCTATATAGACATCATGCCTATAGTATCCATGTCAGATGGTTTTCCAGTCTTTGCCAGCACATTTCTAGAGACAGGTCACAGTCTCATGTGGCAACTCATTCCATTGCTGAGAAACTCTACTTGGCAGAAACATTCCTTATACTGAGGTCAAATCTGTTTCCCTTTACTTCAACACATAAGTATTAGTTTTAAAGATCTCTCCCTCCTTGGGACCCATTAATACTTTGTACCTCTCCTGCTAGCAATTTGTTACTAGTATTAGAATAATTCATAAGCAAAATCATTCTGCATCTCTATTAGTCTATAAGCTCCATGAAGGAACCATGCCTTATTTATATCTTTAGCATTTATAGAGTTTATTATAATGTCTTACATCTAATAATTACTTTGCAAATATTGTTGAATGAATGTTTAAATAAATCTCATCATAATATTACATATTTATTGCCAAAGTTTTAGTAAGCAGGCCAAAACAATCCAACAATTGAATGCATATGTATCAAGCTTATAGTCTAGTAGAAATCTCATACATAAATATAGGAAAATATAATTTGTAATAGTAGATTGTACTTACATAGGAAATATGTAAATAAAGTGCTATGTAAGTGAAATTCTTGAAGGACGACCATTGGTAATAGGAAAAAACAGGGAATTTTTAAAATAGAAGTCCTGGCATTACAGTTAATTTTTAAAGGAAAGGATGGAGCTCAATGGGTGAAGAATGAGAGGGAGAAAATCCTAGGGAAAGAGAAAATGATGAACAAAGGCCCAGAAGAAGTAAAAGGGACATCCAGGCAGAAGACAACAATCTACCTAAACTGGAGATTAGAGTGTATAGTGGTGAAATGAAAAAAACAGGAAATATAGGACAGGATCAAGTTGTGGAGGAATTTGTACTTCCAAAAGAGGAGTTGAAAATTTACTCAGTTAGCATGAACATTTTTGAAAGAGGATGGAAGTAACCATATGTATGGAAATGGAAGACATTCTAGCTGCAGTTGAATAGGTGGATTGAGACAAACCGAGAGAGAGAGAGAGAGAGAAAGACAGAGAGAGGGAGAGAGAGACAGAGAAAGAGAGAGGGAGAGAGAGAGAGAAAGACAGAGAGAGGGAGAGAGAGACAGAGAAAGAGAGAGGGAGAGAGAGAGAGACAGAGAAAGAGAGAGAGAGAGAGAGAGAGAGGGAAGGAAAGAGAGGGAAGGAGAGAGAGGGAGGGAGGGAGAGGGAGGGAGAAGAAGAAGAAGAAGAAATAATAATACCTGTAAGGAGATTATTAAAATAGTTCAGGCAAGTGCTAGTAAGGGTCTGTCTATACTAGGAAGATGTCAATGGGAAAGATACAAGAGAAGTTATAGGTTTAGAAATAACAGAACTGGTGACTATTTCATTATGATTGGTAAGGGAAGGAACAATCTAAGATGATAATCCATTTTCCACCATGGAAAGCTGGGTGAATTGTAGTAGCACAGATAAAAATAGGAGGAACAAATTGAGTGGGAAAGATAATGAGTTTGACTTGGGCTATGTTGAATTAGTAATGTTATCTTATATGAGTGGATAAGATTAACAGGTAATTGGATTTGTGAGTATAGAGCTCAGTAAAGGGGTCAGAGATAGAAGCATTTATAATGGAGATTTGGAGCATTTCCAAAACTCTGAGAGGACATGTATCCATGTAGAGGATGCTAAGGAGCTCTTTACAAGAGAATTATGATGATGTGGAAAGGAAGTGACTTGAAGAGACAGATTGTTGAGCACACATAGATGTTCTGTAACTGGTTACTGTTCACTAACCACATGTTGAAGAGAAGGCTCTTTGACTACAGAGGCATTCAAAAATGTCTTGTCGGTGTCAGAGTCTCTTTGCCTCAGTGCTTTTGAAGGTACTCAGTGACTAGTGCAGGTAGTAAAGCTAATGACCTTGTAAGCTCAGAAAGTACAGAAAGCTCCTTGGTATATTGTCATTTCAGAGTTCAGGAGGAATATCTAGAACTTTGGGCAGGCTCAGGGGGAGGAACTTTGGTTCTGAGGTCAGGAAATCTGGATTCTCTTGTTTCTGCTAATTACTGTGTGACAGTAATATTAACAGACCAATGATCGTCACTTAATTTCTTAGTCTTTCATGAAATAGAAACACTTTTCTATTTCTGTAGAGAAGACCACCATCCTAGTTATATGTTATCATCCTTGACTACTCATTTTCTTTTGCCCCACATATCCAACCTGCTGCCAACTTCTGTTGTTTCTTTGTCCACAACTTTTCTCATATATGTTTTTTTCTCTACCCAGACAGTTACCACATTACTTCAGGCTGACAACATCTTTCACTTGGGCTACTGCCACCAAACAGCCACCTATTTGGCTTCCCTTCTTCTATTCTCCCCATTCCAATCCATCCTTCACACAACACTAAAGTGATTTTCCTGAAATAAGTCTGATCACTCATCTACTCAATAAACTGCTATGGCTCCCTATTACCATCAGGATCACATATGAATTTCTGGGTTTGGCACTTACATGTTTTCATAATTTGACCTATCCCTATTTTTCCCCAGTTTTCTTATAAATCACTCCCTACCATACACTCTGTGATATAGCCATACTGATCTACCTGCTATTCCAAATGCACAATAATCCATCTCCTCTCACTGTGTCTTTGCACTGGCTCTCTCATGCCTAGAAAGTAGTCTCTCCTCAACTTTGTCTCTTGGAGTCCTTGGTTGCCTTCAAAACATATTTAAGGTATGATCTTCAATATGAAACATGTCTTAATTCTCCTGAATGTTAATGCCTTCCCTGCCAAAACCCACATTATATTCATTTTTCTTTTCTTTTCATTTTTCTTTTATTTTGCATATATTTTTCTATGTACTTATTATGTCTCCCATTAAAATGTAAACTCCATGAGGACTCAGACTGAATTTTGCTTTTGTAGGTCTTGTCAATTCTGTTTTTACAACATCTCTGAAATATGCCTCCTTCTACCCTCTGACTGTGCTGCCACCAAAGAACAGGTGCTCATCACTTAACACCTAGGTTATTGCAATAGCCTGCTGAATGGTCCCTCTGCCAAAATTCTCTCTCCACTTTAGTCCATCCTCCAGACAGATATCACAGTGATCTTTCTAAAGTGCAGATCTTACCACGTTATCCCCTATTCAATGGTTCCCTTTTACCTCCAGGTTCAAATATAATATCTTGTTTGGATTTTAAAGCCCTTTGTAACTTGGCCCCTTCCCATCTTTGCAGTCTTCTTATACCTTATTCCACAACACACAACACATATACTCCAATCCAGCGACTCCAAGCTCTTTGCTGTTCCTTGAACAAAATGTTCTGTCTCCCTATCCCAGACATTTTCACTGGTTTTCCTTATTGCCTGGAATGTTCTCCCACCTCATCTCTAGCTCCTGAATTTTCTGGCTTCCTTCAAGTCTCAGCTAAAATCACACCTTCTGCAGGAAATATTTCCTGATCCACTTTTAATGCCAATGCCTTTCATTCTGAGATTATTTCCAGTTTATCACACAGATGCATATATACATATATGCACATGAATATATGTATACGCACACGTGTATATACACATACATGTGTTCACACAGTATACATATAAATACATATATATGTATGTATATGTGTGTGTGTATATATATGTATATATATAGTTTGTGTATTATCTCTCCCATTAGAATGTGAACTCTGAGGTTAGTGTTGTCTTTGTCTTTCTATTTTTCTCAGCGCTTAGTGTAGTGCCTGGAACAGAGCAGTCATTCAATAAATGCTTATTAATTTGATATGACTTTTTATCTGTAATACTTATTTTAGCACAGTGCCTGGCTCTTAATAGGCATTTAATATATGCTTTTCAATAAATTGCTTCTCCTTATCAGAAGCAGTCTAATATGTAAGAGAAATAGTTTCACGTGAGAGGTTATGTGTCCTCAGATCTTAAAGATTAACCTTGTCATGATTAACAATATAAGTTGCTGCCCCTTCATAGTTTGGTACACAACTTTAGGACATGTGAACAGTTTGCTCCATTAAAAAATAATCATCTTTGTGGAAGTATACTAACAACAAACGAGTGCTTTCAAGATATGCTCTTGAAACAAAACTTTAAATTCTCTTTATTGTCTTTGTGTAGTTGAAGAAAGAGACAGCTAGATGACTTAGTAGAGAGAGCCCTGGGCTTGGTGTCAGGAAGACCTGTGTTCAAATTTGACCTTAGACACTCACTAACTGAGTTACCCTGGGCAAGTCACTTAATCTCTTTTTGCCTTAATCTACAGGAGAAGGAAATGGAAAACTATTCCAGTATCTTTGCCAAGAAAATTCTATACAGGGTCATGAAGAGTCAGACACAACTGAGTAACAACAAAGTGACTTTTGTTTGTTTGGACTTCTTGATTTTCATGGACCTATTTGCTTATACTAAGGATTTCAAAAGCGTATCTGAGCTTTTGGTTTTAGGCTCCAGGCTGAGCATCGGGTAAAGTGATTGTTGGAAGCTGGCTATGTTGCAGGAAGGCAGCTGCTGGGTATGAGAAAACCAGACATTATGATACACCAGAACAACTTTACAGCATATTAATGTGTCAAGGAGCATTGGATGGAAAACAGTAGGCTGGATGATTTATTGATTTCTCTTTCATATCTGTGACTTTTCCAAACATGTCTCTTGTTTGCTTGGCCCTGTTCTTATATCTGGATGAGCAGCTCTCAGACTCTTTTTATTCATAACCCAGTATGACTCTTTTTTGGTGAGGAATCTAGGTCCATTGATTGGGAGAAACCAGGAGAGTCAGTAGACTTGTGAATGCACGTGATATTTTAAATGAGATGGCATATGTAAAGTGTTTTGAAAGCCATAAGACACTAAAAAAATACTAGCCTATTGCTATTAAGAATAAATACTACTTAATTCAAGGCAGCCTAGCAAAATTCATGATACACTCTTGTGCTACATACAATACACACTTTGAAAACCACAGGTTTGGATATTCCCTATATCTATGAACCCACTATTTTAGTGATTTTGTCTATCCCATCTCTTTATCTGCTTTCTGACAACCCACTTAGCCTTCAAGGCCCCCCAAAATATCATCTTCTTCATGAGAACTTTCTTGATTTCTGTTTCCTTCCTCCAAATGGAATTTAATCAAGTGTCTTCTGATCCCATAGCCCTTAATATCCCTTTTTATGAACTTACTATCTAATAGTTTGTATTTCAATATTTATGTACAAAAGTCATATTTTTATTACTAGGTCATAAACTTTTTGAGGCAGGGTCTGTTGCCTTCCCCTTCTACGTACCCTACCCCAGGATTACCCTCAGTAACTAGCATAGAGTATAGATGATTACAAATTCCTGATGAATAAATCAATGAGTATATATGATTGTGACAGATACACATATTTATCATTCTGACTCTTTGTTTTTGGAGGGTCCCACTGTAATATAATTGAAATTTAAAAGAAACCTCCTTTGGAAGTCTGGTGAATCTTATGGTCTTCTTTTCAGAATAATATTTTAAAATAATTGACAAAAATGCTAAATTTCAGTTATTGGTTAGTGAAAATAAAAATGTACTTTTTTCCATAGCCAAATTACCCAGGTCCCTGAAATTGAACCCCAAGTTAAAAACCCCTGACTTAAAGGAAAGGAAGTGCAAGGCACTAATGATAGACAGGGGGAAAAAGTCAGGAATCCCTGGTTCTGCATATTCAGACCATGGTTTGAAGCCCACTGGTATGCTTCGTAAGAACTCTTAAGAGATCATGGGAAGTGAGACAATTTGGAACATTAGAGTAAATGTCTTTGCTGGGGAACACGTCATGAGCTCTAGTGATGGTCTGGGGCTAGGATTTTGGAATTATGTGAGAACCAGGATGTAGACATGCACGCCTTTACCTTAGCATTTGCATAGCACCCAAAGTAAAATGGAGTGATGGCCTTCTCCTAACCACAGGTTCCTCATTCCAGGCCTTGTTTGGTTTTTCAGATGTTCCCGTCTTCTTTCCTCTCTTTCATTTGACTCTTTCACCCTCTGTTTCCTTATATATTTTTTTCAACTTGCTTTCCATTCTCCTGGGGTAATTCTAGCCTCAGGATATATTTCATTATTGCAAAGGAACTCACAACATACATACTAGGCATGAGTTTTCTGATTGAAGGTTGTTTTTTATTAGTTGATTCTGGCAACCTCAAATATAAGTTAGCCCAGGAAAGTGCTACACTGTGCATTTTGAACAGGTTGTGATGGTGGGTCAAGAAACAGTGATGGGAAGGCAGATGAGCAAGTAGTGTCAGTGTCTGCTGGAGGATGTGTTTGTTTGGCAGCTAAGAAATTCTTTCTGAAAAATAAAATTGCTTAGGAATCCAGACCTCTTGTTGGGAGTGAGAACGTGTGAATCTGTGTGTGTGTGTGTGTGTGTGTGTGTGTGTGTGTGTGTGTGTGTGTGTGTGTGTGTGTGCTGAGCAGAGTTTTTGATAGGCAAAGGAGAACATAGAAGTTTTGAAGAAAAAAAAACACTGAAAAATCACTGGCATACAGCAAACAACCTCTATTTCTTTATTTCAAAAATGAGGTTCATGCTTTTTGGTTTGTATAAGGATAAATTACTGTAGTTAAAGGTCTTGTATTGCTATCAGACCTCTGGATAAATTTTGCTCTTAGTACAGTGTTTTCAAACAGCTAATTGCCGCAACTTATAGTTAAACATAAAAATGAGTCATTTAAGGGCAGTTTAAAAAAAAATGAAACCCTAATTTTTTTAAAAGAAAATAATTTATACTTATTTTTCTCTACAAAAAAGGACATTACTGAAAAAAATCAAAGAAATTACGAGGCCACTGTTGGTAACCCCTCCCCCAGCTATTTTTGCATGTTTTAACTCACAATTAATTTGCTAAACTTTCCAAAATATCTTTATTTAAACATATTTTCTGTTAATGGTGATTGTGGAGTAGCTTACTGTTTCTAGGAGGACAGTGGTGAATTGATAGAATGAATGTAATTATGACAAAGCACAGATTATCTGAAGGTCTAGCTGTGCTAGTCATAAAATAGATCTACTCCGAGTTCTACTGAAAATGCCTCCATACGACAAATCTATTTGTGTAAAACAAAATTTAAAAAAAAGAGTGTAACGCCCACCAGGGTAACAGCACTGTCAGAAATAACGATAATAGTGGGCTAATGCCAGAATAAATATATGGTATGTTCAATACTTAGTGCATGAATTAACCAAAGGTTCAGCTTCATGACATTTGGATGACCACAGACTGAAAATGGCCTATTCCAGGATGGCATTAGGGGAGGACATGTTTAGTCGCCATGGTTGAAAACGATATCAGCTTCCGTAATCCTATGCCCTTTCATTGCATGGTCCTCAATAATTGTTTCAGTGGAACGTTTTTGTTTTCTCTCCCAGGTTTAGATCAATGCCAAGCCCATTCTGTCCCTTTTATAACGGTTTCTTGTCATAGATGAAATGTCATTATAAAAGACTCAGCAAGACAAGTCTTACCTAAACCTTTTAAAGAGTGTAACTAACTTCTGAAGTTGTGGAGAGATGTTCTACTCATGCAGTCTGTGTGGTTTGCTGATCCAATTGGCCTGATCTTTTCTCTAAAGTGACATTAGTTGTCCATGTTATGCTATGCTATCTTGTTGTACTATATTATTTTGTGTTGTTATATGTTATGTTATATTATGCTGTGATATATTTTGTTATGCTCTCCCACCTTTTAGATTTCTGCTGAAAGCCTTGGACATGGAGCAAAAGAAAATAGATGCTTCTGCTTGCTGGCTAATGGCAAAAGGTCTTCCCAGACTCTGAACAGATTTTGGACCCAGTGATCCCATAGTGCCCCTTGTGGGAGGTGAGGCACACCTGGAGGATTGAAGACCTAGAATGGTGAAGATATATATCTATTTCTGCTCTCCTCCCCCAACATCATGGTTATCCCTAAGATCTTGAGAATGAGTTGTAATCATGTGGCTATGGATATAGACAGCCTCTTCTTTGAGACCTCCCTTCTCCATATTAGCCCCTATGAATATGAGTTGAGAGTGACTGATCCAGTACTGAGGGGCACAGGTGCCATGTCAGATGCCATGCCCAAGGGCTACATTGCCTGAATGAGTTCATCATGCCATATTGTGGCTACAGTGTTTCTATTGCTGGCTCCTCATTCTCTTTCCAACTCCTTACTGTGGATATTTCACAAGGATTTGTCTTTAATTATCTTTTCTTTCTTTATACTCATGGCAAACTCATTCACTCCAAATGTAGTCCAACTTTGTGTCAGTCAGTCATTAAACAAGAATTTTAGTGCCTACTATATGCTAGATATTGTGCTAAATGCTGGGGATATAGAGAATGACGATTCTTTGAACTCCAGACCTATAAGTTTAGCTACCTGTAAGGCTTCTCCTCCTGAATAGCTCACCATCTCTTACTCAGCATATTTAAAGCCAAGTTTATCTTTCCCAGTAAACCTGCTACTCCTTCTGATTTCAAAATTTTTACTTAAATGGATTGATATTAGCTTGGATTTTTCTCTGTCTCTCCCGTTATAATCAAACAGTTACCACATTCTGTTGAACTGCACTTGTAATATCTCTTGAATCTATTACATTGCCATAATCCTAGCACAGAATCTCACTGTGACTACTTGCCTGAATAATTTCAATAACCTCATTATAGGGGTTATTGCCTCTGTTGTCTCCCCATTCCAATCCATGTGGATAGATTCAATCTGTTGCTGGACTGATTTCTCATATCCAAAGATTTGGTTATATCTCTCCTCTGCTCACAAATATTCACTGCCAACCAAGTAAATTTCCAGCTCCTCTACCTGGAATGTAAATCCTTTCACAATCTGGTACCACCTTATCTTTTCTGCCTTATCTACTATTACACATCTTCATTAGTTCTCTTTTCCAACCAAACCAGAGTAGACCTTGTGAGTGGGAGGGGGAAGCAAGGAAGATAAGCAAATGGGAGGGAGAAAGAATCTGACCCCTTGATGAGCAGGAGATTCAGGTGTGGAGTTATGGAGAACACATGAGAAATTGTGAGCCAAGGTAGGGAGTCTTGACCTAAGACAGCAAGGATGATTCAAGTCTGAAATAGAGACAGGTGACCTTTCTTCCTTCCTACCTTTATATGGCAGGTCATTTATTGACTTTGGCATTACCATCCCCTACACCCCACCCCTTGCTTTGCACTTGGAAAGCACCTACTTCTTTTGTTTTGAAAAACTTGCTTTGTTTCTTAAGTACTCATGTGCAATAACATTATTAACCAACAGAAACCTTAAGCTGAGGAACATGAATGTGAGAGTTGAGGTGGTCTCTCCCTTTCAAGTCCACTGATTACAAAGTAGACTTTATGCTCAGCGTCCAATTTTCTTTGACACTGCTCCCTGTCACAGGGATAGAGCAAATGGGATACCAACTAGAAACCTTTGATTGCATATGGCCTTTATCAGTAGGACCCCTTATAAAAAGGCTTGCCATATGTGTTCCATGAGACGGTTACTGTTCTGTTATGCTAGATTATATTTTTAGTATTATATTAAGTTCCATCTTTTCATTATATCATTATATCACATTACATGCTATACTGTTATATTACATTCTATTCTTATTATTTTGTTATACTATGTCACGTTATGTTGTGTTGTATTATGTTATGTTACATTATTTACATCATATGGAAATCAAATGTTTATAGGCAAAAAAATAGTTTCCCAATTCTTAGATCTCAGACCTCAGAACTGAAATTTGAGGATCTTGAATGCTTCTTTTGGTCATATAGCTAAGAATGCTAAAAGTATTTGTTAAACATTTCACACATATCCCTTTCTACTCGATTTAAAACTATAGGAACATTTAAAACTTTTACATTTGATTTTTATTACAAATGTTTCATTTTTAAAACATAGTATAGAGATTTAAGCATAATAGACCAAATGTAGGGCCAGGGCTGCCAGTTCCAACCTGTCTCCTCCAGTCTTACTAAGTGAATGTCCAAAGTAAGCAACCTGGCCATAGTGTGAATTCACTCTACCTAACCCAAATATCAAGGATTTGGGGGGATTTGTAATTGAAGACAATGCAAAGTTGTTTAAAAGGCAAATTTGATCCTAATCAGATTGTGTTTGGATTATCTATTGTTTATCTGTGATCAATCAGTCAATCAACTTTTATTCATATTTACACCTACTATATGCAGGCACTATGCTAAGTTATGGATAATATCACCAATGAATTGATAATAAATTTCTTTCAGACATATTGGTCCAAACAAAAAAATGCCACAGGTTATATATAATTTAATGGCATTTAATGATTACTCTCTTTAACTGAACAAATCACAGTATAATCAGTTGCATCTTAGCAATCCTATTCAAGATCCTCTCATAAATTTTCCAGAAAGGAGGCACAGCTATTGCCCTTTCTCCAGTTTTTTTTTAAAGGTAACAATACAGGCTAAATTTCTGTTATCTTTAATTCTTATGATTATCCCACTTCTGTTTCCAACTATATATAAATAAAGAAAGAAATATTCATTAAATATTGTGGTGAGGGTCAGGCCTATTAATACAAGAACAAAGATAGTCTTTTTCCTTTAGGAAACTAATGGAGAAGATACTACTTACATACAAGTGGAGAAGACAATGTACATACAGGCGTAGCTTACAGGGAGCAGACTACAGGATTTTGTGTTGTCTATTAGTGTGCCCATGTTCCATGTGCTGATGGTGAGTGGAATCATCTTTGCAGATGTTTTTGTACATTTTTTTGTGTTTTGACCACACAGTGGGATTCCCTGCCTGCTGCGGTAATCAGGTCAGCGTTGGGTAAGCAGGCAACGTTTAGGGCACCTTTTCTAGCCCTCTTCCTCAAACCAGGAGGTGAGCAGTGCGATCCTTAAAAGGCTGCTCAGACATCCAGGAGGCTGCTGAGTCCCACTGATGCTTCCAGTGACAAACAATCCCTATGGCCTGGGCCACCTGTGTGCAGGGTTGTGACTACAGCTCCCAGGATATCCGCACCTGCTGCTTCATCACTTGCCTATTGCCACAGGACTTTGAGGTATAATAGTGAAATGGTATGGGTGATGTCTTTTGATTTCTGCATAAATTAGATTTAAGTGAGGCAGAGCTGCACGAAGTCATCAGCCTCTCTCTCTCCTCCAGAGTCATCATAGTCCAGTGGCAGAACAGAGTCAAGATGACTGGCGATGGCTCAGGATGCAGTGGATGACCTTGGTGTTTTCAGTGTCTAACCAAGCTCTAAGCACTCCGCATTGCTTGCTTCATCTGCTTTCATGGTCATTGGAACAAATTGTTCTCATCTGCCCATTCTTTACATACTTAGGGTAGATACCCCCCTAACTGACCAATGGGTTTGAGAACCCTTTGTTACCCTCAACGTGGTTTGGCCTGTCTGCCGAAATGGTTTACCAGGGAGTGGCTGCTGTCCATGCTGCAGCTTCTTGGAGCCACAGGTGAGAGTTAAGTGGAACAGGTGGACACCAAAGGTGGAAGAGCCCCGAAAAGGGCTCAGCAGCTATCACACCAAAGGTACTGGCACTGGTCCTGGTCCTGGTCCTGCCTGAACACACCCTACACCCCCAAAAAGAAGAACTACTCTTGTTGCAAGAGAACTCAACAGGTATCAGATCCAAATAGCAGCCCTGGGTGAAACAAGGTTGGCAAATGAAGGCCAGCTTACTGAGGTTAGAGTTGGATACACCTTTTTCTGGGTGCAGTGAAGGGGAGCGCCGTGAAACTAGTGTGGGTTTGGAAATCAAAACCAATCTAATCAGCAAGCTGGCATGCCTCCCCAAAAGAGTGAATGACAGGCTAATGATAATGTGATTGCCACTCGCAAGAAAATGCCATCCCACCATCATCACTCTCTACGCTCCCACCATGACAAATTCTGAAGAAGTCAAAGAAAAATTTTATGAAGACCTAGAGACACTTATTGTCAATGTGCCAAAAGAGTACAAGTTTATAATTCTGGGTGACTTTAATGCTAGAGTAGACTCAGACTACCAGATTTGGCAGGGAGTCCTAGGGAGGAATGGAGTTAGAAACAGCAACAACAATGGTCATTTACCTGAAGACTTGTGCATCAGATGATCTTCTCATCACCAACACTGTCTTCCATTTACCTAAACACAATAAAACTTCATGGATGCACCTCACAGCAAACACTGGCATCTAAAAGATTATGTGATTGTAAGGAGAAGAGACAGACAAGATGTGAGAGTGACAAAGGCAATGTGTGGTGCAGAGTGCTGGACTAATCATAGACTTATCCTTTCCAAGCTAAATATTCACATTCATCAAAAGCACCAACCCCAAGGCAAAATGACTACCAGAAGAATTAATGTCAACAAATTAGAGCTGTTCTCTGAGCATTTTGGTGCTGACTTGGAGGGAAAGTTGAGCCAACACACAGTTGGCAACAGTGGAGCAGAAAAGGAGTGGGCAACATTCAGAGATTTGGTGTACAGCACTGCATTTGCTCATCTGGGTCAGACACTTGTAAACACCAAGACTGGTTTGATGAAAATGTTGGGGAAATTCAGAAGCTGCTAAATGAAAAACAAGAACTCCACAGGATTTACCAGCAGGATAGTTCATCCACCTCTAAGAAGGCAGCATTTAATTCCATCAAAAGCAAAGTACAAACAAAACTTAGAGAGATGCAGGATTCCTGGCTCAGTAAGAAGGCAGATGAAATTCAGTTTTATGCTGATAGTAACAATCCAAAGCACTTTTATGATTCCCTGAAAGTCATTTATGGACCAAAAACCTATGGTGCATCACAACTACTAAGCGCTGAGGGAGTCACATTAATTAGCGATAAGGACATAATCCTAGAGAGATGGACTGAACACTTCCATAGTGTTCTCAAGAGACCATCATCAATCAATGCTGAGGCCATTGACCGTTTACCTCAGGTTGAAGTAAATTCCCCCTTAGATGAACTTCCAACTGAAGAAGAGGTTTTGAGGGCCATTAGGCTCCTCTCATGTGGTAAAGCACCTGGTGCTGATTCTATTCCAGTTGAGATTTACAAGGTAGGGGGACCATTGCTCACACAAAAGCTGATTGAAATTTTCCAGGTTATATGGCAAGAGGAGATTATCCCTCAGGAGTTCAAGGATGCCTCCACTGTCCATTTCTATAAGGGTAAAGGGAATACATTGTCCTACGACAATCACAGGGGGATCTCTCTCTTAGTCACTACTGGCAAAATTCTTGCTAGAGTCTTCCTTAATAGGCTGATCCTTCACCTGGAAGAGCCAGTGTGGCTTCAGAAAGGGCCGAGGGACAGTCAATGTGGTGTTTGCTGCCCAACAACTCCAGAAGAAATGCCAGGAGCAGAACAGAGGTCTGTACACAACATTTGTAGATCTGACTAAGGCCTTTGACCCTGTTAGTTGTGAGGGCTTATGGAAAATTATGTCAAAATTTGGTTGCCTGGACAAGTTCATCAATATTGTATGTCAGTTTCATGATGGCATGTTTGCCTGGGTTCTGGATAATGGACAAAGCTCTCGTGCCTTCCCAGTCACCAATGGAGTGAAACAAAGCTGTGTGCTTGTTCTCATGGTTTTTATCATGATGTTTTCAGTTATGTTGACAAATGCTTTCAATGAGGATGAATATGGCATCAAGGTCAGCTACCATACTGATGGTAAGTTCTTCGATTTGAAAAGGCTATAAGCCAAGACCAAAGTGGAGGGAGTGCTGGTGCATGATTTTGTGTTTGCAGATGATTGTGCACTCAATGCAGCCTCTGAAGCTGAAATGCAACAAAGCATGGATCAATTCTCTGCTACCTGTGCTAATTTTGGCCTAATAATTAACACCAAAAAAACACAGGTGTTCCATCAGCCACCACCACACCACACCATCCATATGTGGAACCATCAATTACAACAAATGGAGAAGTTTTGAATGCTATGGATAAATTCTCTTACCTTGATAGTGTACTTTGCAGGGATGTACACATTGACAATGAGGTTGATGCACGCGTTGCCAGAGCTAGCTCAGTGTTAGAGAGGCTCTGAAGAAAAGTTTGGGAGATAAGAGGTATTAGACTGAATACGAAATTGAAGGTCTATGGAGCCGTTGTGCTGATCATGCAGTCATATGATGCTGTATGCCTGTCACATGGACAGTCCACCAGCATCATGCCAGGAAACTGAATCATTTCCATTTGAACTGTCTTAGGAAGATTCTGAGGATCACCTGGCAGGATAAGGTACCAGACACTGAAGTCCATGCTCAACTGGCAAGTATTCAAACTATGCTTCAGAGAGTGCAACTCTGTTGGGCTGGCCACATTGTTCGAATGCAAAATGCACGCTTGCCAAAAAGACTATTTTATGGAGAACTTGCATGGGGCAGTTGATCACATGATGGCCAGAAGAAACTATACAAGGACACTTTCAAGGTTTCTCTCAAGAACTTTGGATTTGACTGTGCAACATGGGAGACACTGGCACAGGACCGCTCAGCATAGTATGCCCACATTAGAAAACGTGCTGTGCTCTTTGAGCAAAGCAGAATTGAGAAAGCACCAAGTAAACGCATGATGTGCAAATTTCGAATATTCACCTCAAATATTCATACGGACTATCTGTGCCCAACCTGTGGTAGAGCATTCCAAGCTTGTATTGGTTTAATCAACCACAGTCGGACATACTGAAATTTCACTTTACAATGGTGATGTCATTTTGGTCCTCTTCAAAGACAAAGGACAACAACCAACCAGTCAACAGGGAGGGGAACTAGGTTCCTGGGGGAGATTGACTTGGTCCTTCCAGGAACAATGGAGGAATCAATTTGATCATGATTCACAGTTCTAGAACTAGAAAGTAGCACAGAGGAAACAGCAATTAGGAAATTAAATGAAACATTGGTGGGGTTTTCCTGAAATAAGGGCTGTAGGTCACCTTTTTGGAGAGCAGGGCCCCAGGTGGAAGTTCTTCCAGGGCAAGGCAATGAAGCAAGGGACTGATGAATAGGTTGTGGTATAAATGACTGGAGAGGAGATACCTTTTATGTCACTTTTTGCAAGCATATCTTTGTGGGTAATATACAACAGGATCTTTATGACTACTACACTCCCTTCACTGATCTTTGGGTAAGTGGAAATTTTGCTTCTCAGTCAATAAATATTTATTAAATGCTCTGGGTATCAAATGATATGCTAAGTCAAAGGTATACAAAGACAGGCCAAAGATAGTTCCTGCTCTCAAGGCAGGATGAAAGGCGAAGAAAACATCCAAATAACTATATACAAATATACATTCTTATTAAACACATTTTCACATTAGTCATGTTACACAGAAGAATTAAAATGAAGACAAACCAAACCAAACCAAAACGTAACACAAGAGAAAATAATCTGCTTCATTCTGAGTTCTGATTCTGTAATTCTTTCTCTTGATTTGATAGCATTTTGCCTTGAGTCTTTTGGGAATGTTTTAAGTCCTTGCTGTGAAGGATTAAGTCCTTGATATAGTCCTTGCATGTTGTGGCTGTTACTGTGTACAATGTTCTCCTGGTTCTGCTCAATTCACTCAGTATCAGTTCATATAAATCCTTCCTGGCCTCTCTGAAGTCCTCCTTTTCATCATTTCTTATAGAATAATAGTATTCCATTACATTCATATACCACAATTTGTTTAGCCATTCCTCATCTGATGGATATCCCCTTGATTTCCAGTTCTTGGAAATCTCTCACATAGAGAGCTGCTATAAATATTTTTGTACATGTGAGGCCTTTTCCCGTTTTTATGATCTCTTTGGGATACCATCCTAGAAGCAATATTCCTGGGTCAAAGGTTATGCACATTTTTGTAGCCCTTTGGGCATAGTTCCAAATTGCTCTCCAGAATGGTTGGATCAACTCACAGCTCCAACACTGAATTAGTATTCCAACTCTCCTACATCTTCTCCAATATTTATCATCTTTCTATTTTTGTCATGCTAGGTAATCTGATAGGTGTGATGTGGTACCTCAGAGTTATTTTGATTTGCATCTCTCTAATCAATAGTGATTTAAAGCATTTTTTCATATGATAACTTTAATTTCTTCCTCTGTAAACTACCTGTTCATTCCTTTAACCATTTATCAACTGAGAAATGACTTGTATTCTTGTAAATCATAGTCCAGTTCAATAGGCAAATTTGGAAGGGCTGAAGATTTGAGGGGAAAAGATAGTGAATTCAGTTTTGGACATATTGAGTTTAAGACATCCACAGGACATTCCATTTGAGTTATCTATTATCTAAGACTAGAGGTCAGGAGAGAGGGTAGAGATGAAGAAGTAGACTTGAGAAAGTCAGCATACAGTTGATAATTGAATTGGGAACTGATGAGATCACCAAGTAAAAGAGTATAGAGGGAGAAGAGAAAAGGGTCCAGTACAGATCTCTGTGGGTCACCCATAGTTGGAAAGCATGATCTGAGTAAAGATCCAGCAAAAGAGACTGAAAAGTGATCAGGAGGGTAGCAGGACATCTAAGAAAAAGTAACGTTCAAAAACCTAGAGATATGAGAGTATCAAAGCATCAGGGAAACAGATAGTAGAAAGGGAGAGGTTGAAGCTAAGTGCAAGTGCAGGGATTGAGGAGAAATCTCTTGAGAAGATAGGAGAGAATGGGATGACATCCATGTATTGCAAATGGTAAGTAGCATCATCTCTTCATGTGAGACAGGGGCTAAGGAAGAGATGGTAGTAGAAGTCTTTGGTGTGATCTAAAATGAAGAGGAAGAAAGAAGGATCCCTCAGTGAATGACCTCAATTTTTTCAGTAAACTATAAGGCAAAGTTCTCAGCTGAGAGGGTAGGAACATGGAGAACCATGGAAGGTTTGAGGAAGTATGAAAATATTTGGAAGAGCTGCTGTACTTAGTAGGATAGTGAATTAACTGGGGAGATATAGGTTTTAGAGCACTGAGAGGGGAAGTGACTTAACCTGGATAACATTACCATTATACATCAGAAAGAAGACTTGAACCCAGGACTTTCCTGACTCTCAGACCAGTTCTGAATGCACCATACCAAGTTACCTCTTCTGCGTACACACATACACACACACACACACACACACACACACACACACACACACACACACACACCTATCTTGTTATCTACATGAATTTGTTCAGTATTATTCTCTCTTTGCTATCTTGGAATCAGTTCCTCTATGCATTCACAACTGTGTTGTCTCCTGTATAGATTTCTTCTATTTATACTTTTGTTAGGATCAACTGCTCTTACCCTTATCTTTTTTGTTGGTGTCACTTCTACCTCCTTTTAGGATGTAGAAGACTGAGATTTGAGGGTCCAAATGTGGTTGCTACAGTGTCACGGCAGGCTTAAGTCATTTGTTATTATAATGCTGACAGATATTCAATTTTTCATTTTCTTGTTTCCAGTTTCATCTTTAAATGCTTTGGGGATGATCTGGTTTCACTGGTCCCATACCACCTCTTTCTGTAGACTGTTTTCCTCTCCATTCATTTTTGATGTTTTACAAGGTGAAACTCCTCATAATCTTCCAAATCCTCCTCTTTAAGATCTTGAAAATGAGTTAATATTGCAAATCAATGTTGCTTTTGACTACTGTGTCTTCTGATTGGCAAGAAGATCAACTACTTGATGTATTAGCATTTTGTGAGTTCTTTTTTGCCTTTTTCTTTTTACCATGGCAGTTGCGTTACATCAATCAAATAATTGAAGAAGGTGGTAATAATGTGTGTTGATATCACTTTCACGATCAGTTTCCTATTTTCAGCGTTAATAGCTTTTTTACATAGGTCAGATTGGAGCTGTTGTAATTGCAAGCCATATATTTTTCTCATCTTTATCTTTTTTCTTCTTTGGTATTGCTTCTAACCTTTGCTCTAAGAAGTTAATTTTATCACTGTTCAGAGATGGTTTTTTAGCAAATAATTTCCATATCAGTAACTAGTAATTTCTTATTTATTAAGATATTGGCAGGGTTTGTTTTTTTTTTTTTTTGCATGTATGTGCTTGCTTGTGCTTGTCACGTTTAGTATTTCCCAATTCTTTTCACTCAACACACATACACACAAATTGTACAAATATATATAAAACATATAATATGTGTGTATACATATGCACACATAGCCATATATATGTATATATGTGCACATATATACATATAAATGAATGAGGCTTTTGAATACTTGCAATGACCTCTTTCATTTCTTACAATTAATCTTTGATCATATTTTTCAACATTTTCCCACTATGTTCACTTAGAACACATTTTTCAGTACAGTTAGTGAGATTTAAGGTGTAGATTGACATTGTTTTTGAGATTGTAGGATCACAGATATAGGGTTAGACTGAACTTCAAAGATGTCTAGCCAAACCTCTTATTTTAAAGATGAAGAAACTGAAGTAGAGGCCAAGGAAGCTGTGGCCTAGCTCAAGGTCACACAACTAGCAAGTAGAAAAAGTCTCATCTTGGTCCTCTGGCTCCAGAGACAATATTCTTTTCACTATGCTGTGCTGCGTCTGTGGTTTCCTCTTTCATCATCCATTTTCCCCTCCCCAAAAGCCTGTAGAGCCACCACTTTGACATGTATCTTCTTAAAGTGCTATACTGCTTAAAGTACTCTCAACTTGAAAACATTTCATAACTGTCCATTGTGGAAAGAACACTGGAATTGGAGTCCGGACAACTGTATTCATTTCCCAGTTGTGACACTCCCTTACAGTGTGACCATGGACCGTTGCCCCGATATATCCATTATGCCCAGTAAGCAAGCGACTCATAAACCAAATCGACGCAAAGATTCTAGTTAGAATGTTAGTGGAAAGTAACCTGTACCCATGAGTATCTGCCAAGTGAAGCCTCCTCAGTGGATTGCAGAGTTTTCTGTTCATAAATGCTTCTCATATGTGTCTCCCCAATCAATGATGGTAATATAACCTATGAGAATGAGAACCCTACTGTATTTAAGGGGGAATATCGTTCTTGTTGCTTATTTTGCTCTTCTCTCTAACCAAATGTCTTTTGCTTTGACCTATTCATCCTCTACTTGACCTAATTAAAGTAAACATTTCAAAAGGGGCTTCATCAGCTATGGTTTGGAGTTGATATTGATTCATAAAGAAACCCCAACCTGGGGTAGTTTTCTGGGGACTCTTGAGGATGAAGAAACAAATCCCCAGCCTTCAGGGTTCCCATGACTTACCCAAGGTTACACAGCTAGGTGGTGTTAGAGTCAGGATTAGAACCCAGGTATCACAACTGTGTCAAATGATCTTTCTATTATGCCCGTCTGCCTCTCATTCTAGCTATCTATATACACAGCAGCATGATGAGAAGATACTTGACCAAATAAGCCACTTGGATCATGTAGCTATATGGACATACATCCCTCTTTGACTTGATTGACAGTGATGGTCACAGTGATTCTCCGGTGTGTCTGGTTGGTGAGAGCATCAAAAGCCTCATGACTTTCACAGATACTTCCACAGAGTAATGAAATTGTACTCTATGCATATCAGACAACAACAAGGACTATGCACCCAAACGCTACCAATCAAGCAACTTTCTTTATGAAGTCACAAGGCATTTTGCACATGCAACTGACTAAATTCCTACATGATACACTGATGGTAGGGGAGGGGAAAGTGTGACTGCTAATGATTTGAGGATCCAGGCTTAGTTAAATTAATCATGGTTTACTTCTGGATAAGTGCCAACTCAGTGCACATAATTCTTGCAGTGAGGGAAAGATGCAAATGATTTCAGCAGCCAGAGGCCCTTCTTGGGTATTTTTAAACAAAGCACGAATGATCACTGCTCTTTTTTGGTACAATATGTATAGCAGGCACAGACTGGAATGTGAAAATCTTTCAGTGCAGGAAGGTATGGTTCTCATTTAGATGGCAATGTAATGGGGGTCTTTTTCTGGAGTAGAGGCTATGAAGATGAAATAATATGGTGTACCAATCTAACAAGAATCTATTAAGTGACTTCTCTTCACGAATTTTGGTGCCATGCTCTGAAGATACAAATACAAAACAACAACAATCCCTCCGAAAGCTTACATTCTATCAGGATGGACTAAGTATAGTAACATAATTCTCACTGGATTATCTGTGCCCTGGGACTATTTTTTAGATAAAATACTTTATGAGGGAACTTTTCTTTTGTACTTTACTAATAGACCTCCATCTGAAGGGTTCTAGTATAGACCTATTTTCTATGTAGCAAATAATATTTTAGTGATGTTTCATTTTATTTGCAAATGATTGTTTATATGTGTTGTCTTTTCATAGTTTTCACCATCTCCCTCAAAGGCTACTATTAAAAACACAAGTCTGAGTTGTATTTTCCTGATTCTTATTGACGTCACATTCACATTTGTCCAGCTAGTGTGAGCATAGTCAAATAAATCTTGGATGTAGGAATAAACAGGAGATCCATTCACATCCCATCTCCAGTTTTATCACTTACCAACTGAGGGATCTTGAGTAGGTCCTTCACCCTTTTTGTAAATTATTGTATATGAGAGAGAGCCAGGAAAAATGTATTAATATGGGAGATAGAATGTCACATGTGAAGAACAGGAAGAAGGCAACTTTGACTAGACCTTAAACTGTGTGAAGAAAAGTCATGCCTGTAAAGGCAGGTTAGCACCAGTTTGTTAGAGTTTAAGAATGTGCTTTTTAAGGTCCCTTTCTAGTCAAATATGCTATGTTTTCTCTTTCAGAATATACCATAAGCTGATAAACTAGTAAAACACTAATGAAATTAAGCCTGACATATATTTAAATGTTTATGCTCCAAGTGAACAGCTGGAGAACTGTGTGAAGTTCCAGTTGTATGTTGCCTATTAAATTCAGTGCTTTATAATCCCTGGGCAATCACAAATGAAGATATTTGTTACTGGGATTTCTACCCTCAGTCTAAAGATTCATAGTGCAATGAACAAAAATCTCAATTCAAATAAATTCTGAATGCACATTTTTTTTAACTTGTGTTTTCCTGGATGGGATATACAACAGCATGAAGATGTACTCAACAAATAAGTGTCCCTGGCTCATTTTCTCTTAGCACAATAGAAACATTAGTCTTTGAATGTCCTTCATTTTTGAAGGGGACTGTGATATCAGGGAGATGATAATGTGACTTGTAGTTGACTTTGATTTGAGTGAGGGAGGGCTGTGCCAGTGGCCAGATATTCATCAGGATGACTGGAGATGGCCCAGGATGCAATGGGAGACCCTGGCCCTTTTAGGCTAAGATCTTTTCAGGTTCTCACTTTGAGTGAGGTAATGCCCATTCAGTAAATAGGCCTCTTTAAGAAGTGACTCAAGGAATGGGCCCTTTAATCTAAAAAAAAAAAAGAAAAAGAAAAAAAAATTCAAACTTGCAGGGAAGACCCTCAGGGTTGCTGGCGAAAAGAGAAATAGTTACTATTTACATTCACTCTGAGCCAGGAGGGTCCAAAATATAACCATTAAGTGGTGCTTGGGCAGGGACCTCTTGTTGTCCAAACTCAAAATTCTCAAAGGAAAGAAAGAGAAACAAAGAAGGAAAGAAAGAAAAAAGAAAAAAGAAAAAAGAGAGAAAGAAAGAAAAAAAGAAATCTAGCTAGTAAGCTCCAAGTTAACTGGGCACCTTTTGGCCATCAAAATTTACCTTCCTTTGGAGAGGAGAAGGAAAGGGAGGAGGAGAGGGAAAAGGAGAGGAAGAGGAAGACATGAGTTACCCAGATGGCTGGGGCCCCATTTAGGCAGCTCAGACTACTCACAGATTATGTTTGTCCTTTGTTTTCAAAGAGGACCATGACATCAGGGAGATGATTGCTTGACTAAGGAAGCAGACACACTTGGTCTTACTTACATAATGAGAGCTGGACTTGAAATTAGGAAGAAATGGATTAAAGTCTTGCTTTTGACCCTATCTTTGTGCATGGCCATATCATGTAAACTCTATGAACTTGAATTTCTCTGTCTGTAAAACGGAGAGAATATTTACAGCCTCAATCTCACTAGGGGTTCTGAGAATTCGCTTGGTTCTTTTTCAGTTCTTGAAAGTTCTTAAGAGACCTCCAACTCCTTTCACCTCCCTCTTATCTCTTTTTTAAGCTTAGGAGGTCTGCTAAGCAAGGAAAAAATGGAAGCAGCGAAAACAAGTGACAGGAATAAAATGAGAAAATCTATATAAAGGGTTTTGTAGATCTTAAAAGTTTCACTTCACTTATTAATTATTGTCATCACATTTTCCCTTGCTTTTGTCCCTCATTTTACCTTTTCTTTGACTTGAGTTTACTCAAGATTTTGCACCTTGGTTCAAATTTTCCTCCTGCAATATGGCAAATAAGTTTGCCCTCTATATTATGTGGAGTTGTTTTACATTGGCTGTCAGGGTACCCGATCACACTCCTATTGCTCTTGCCAGCTCTCTCATACTCTTTTCTTGTTTTTTTGTTTTGGGGTTATTCTATTTCTTCTTTCTCCTTTTTGTTTGTCTTCTTCATCTTCCATTACTGTGAGTTCTGTATTCTTTTCCATGCTAATGGTTACTCTTCTATACTCACTATACTCCCTTTTTGAAACCCATTCCTTGCATTATTTTTTATCTTTCTCTCCTTAGGATGCATGGGCTAAAAAAAGAATTGTGAGTTTAAAGAATCCTATTGGATTTTAAAGCAGCTAAGGGAGTTAAAAAATCCCAAAACACAGCAAACCCAAAACGTGACAAGTCACTCTGTTAGCTATAGTGGAGAGTTGCTTTCTGTTTTTGCTGAGACCAAGAGAGGAAGGGCTGGTCTTACATTGCAGCAAGAGGAAATTACTTCAGGATGATGGCCCAACCTATAGGTATGTCTCCATTTAAGCATGCATTTTATATGCAAATCTATTTGACTTTAAAGGATGATCATAAAAGAATTTCACTTTTTACAAAAGAATTAGAATTAGGAATCCTTTAGATTACCAGTTCATTTACTGAATTTAAAATAAAGTGATCCAATTTGCCAAAATAGAGTTCATCCTATTCCACAAATGCCAATTGCTATGTGCAAGATGCTATGTCAGGTGTTGAGGATGTAAAAAGGAAATAAGATATAGTATTTACCCTTAGAGAATTTATAGTCTGAAGCGGGAGGGAGCTGATAGAATATATACACAAATAACTATGATATGGCAGAGTATGATCACTATGCAGGAGAGGTCCAAGGTTGCATGAGAAATTTGTGGAGAAAGATAATTTTTAAGTGGGGAGAAAGTGGAGTGGGCTTCATGGAGGAGGTAGCACTTGAATTGGTTCTTGAAGGGATCTTAATAGATGGGAAAAAATGTAGTCATAGCCTCTTCAAGGTAGGACTTGAATATCATTTAAGTTAACCTTTCTCCATTTTTTTAAGTTAAATTGACATATGATTTCATGTAACTGCTAAGTTCTAATTCCTACTTCTGATCCATACAGCTTCAGAACAAATTTTAGAATAAGCTTAATTTGTCTTCCACAACTCTTCAGATAAGTGAAGACAGTCAGCCTCATGTCCCCCACTAAATCCTATCTTCTTCAGGCTAAAAATCCCTTGTTCTAAAAACCAATTTGTGGAAGGCGTGATTTCTAATCCTGTCACAATATGATTATATCCCCCCTTTCAGATGTTTTCTTGTCTATCAATGACATTTTTAACATGTGCCAATCCAGAACTGGATATACTAGTCCAGATGAAATTTGGTTAGGGTAGAGGATTATGGGACTAAATGCCCCTTTCTAGACACTGGACTTTTGTTAATAGAGATAGGAAAAGTGACTGGGTTTGTTACTCATTGATGTGGGGAGCTCATGGTAAGAAACCTCTATCATTGGATGTTTATACCCCCAACTCTCCCCCCCACCCCCCCAGTCCTGTAATTTATAGTCTCAGGGCTCAAGATCTTAACCATTCATTCAAAATGTAGAATGAAACATATATTTTCAGACATAGTCAATATAGGAATTTGTTTTGACTATGCATATTTATTACAAGGATTCGCTTTCTTTGCTCTGTCTGCCTTTCTGTGTTCTTTTCTCTTTTTCTTTCTTTTCCTCTTTCCTGTTAATTTCTCTGCCTCTTTCTGTTCCTTCATGTCTGTCTGCCTCTCTATTCCTGTCTCTATGTGTCTCTTCCTGTATTTGCTCATCTCTCTCTCTGTCTCTCTCTCTCTCTGACTCTGTCTTTTTGTCTCTCTCTAATTTTGCATCATATAGGAAGAAGGTATGAGGAAGAGAAGGGAAAGAAATAGGATCATAAAAAAGAAAGAAAAAAGATAATTGAAATATCTTTTTACAAATGCATGGAAGAATACAGAAAGCAAGAGAGCTTTGAAAGTTACATCTTGAATTTATTAAATATTCAAGGAAAAGTAAGCTATATGTAATATAGATTAAGTTATACGTGTAATCCTCTTTTTTGGGTCTACTTTTTATGTGGAAATATTCATTTTTGAACCTTCATTAAATTATGTATATGTGTATTATACATATACATACATATATAAATACATGTACACCTTCTATGTACACATTCACATGCAATGACTAGTAAAACACATCTTCTCAACCTCTGAGATATCAAGATTCCTTCAGCAACAGTTCATTCATTTTTTCCAATCCTTTTCAAGCTGGGAAAATCCTAGACAGAGGATTTCTTTTAAACAATCTTTACTAACTTTTGAATCATTGGTGTATCCCTAGCTAAGGATTAAAACGTGTTCTTGGAATATACAAAAAGAGATCGATATTTGTGTCTTACCTTGTCATCTTCCGTACCAACGATATTATAAAACATTTTTCCCTCTTCTTTATAGATAGCAGAATCTAAGTTTGTAACTCAAAAAAGCTGATACAGCACCAAGTTTATTTCTAGATTTATAATGAATAGAAGCAGCTGCGGTTGCTGTTAAAAATAGGTCAAAGACTGAAGTGTAATTAATTGAATTAAAAAAATACAGTATTTTCCACAACTTGTTCGCTAAGTGTATCCCATTACCTATCACTGAAATCATCAGCTATGAGGCTGACACCATAAAAACTGTTTTCTGGTTTGTGAGTCACCTTTACACTTCTTCAAGTCTTCTACTACTCTTAATAAAAACCATCTGTCTTACCTTTTACTTCCTTTCTTTTTGCTTTTCATCTAATAAATTATATGTTCTTTCATTATTTTCAAATTATTGTCTCCTCTAGTCAAATGATTAAAATTAGGGTAACCATCATAAATTCATAATATTAAACTGTGTTTAGATTACTTATTTAAATATTTAAGTAATATTAACTATTATACATATAAAATATTCAGACTACATATCGTTTAAAGGCAGCATGACATAACATATGAGTAGCTAGCTTTAGCTATAATTCTATGGGGTGTGTGTGTGTGTGTGTGTGTGTGTGTGTGTGTGTGTGTGTGTACACATAGGCACACGTGCATTAGAGAGTATAGCAGAATGGCTACAGTATGATCTTGGAACTAAATCTAATGGAATTTTAACTGAACTTTTTATTCACAAAATGAATTTGGAGAAACCATTTATGACTTTTCTAGTTGAGAGAAACTATACATTGTTTAAATGTTGATAGATCTATAAGTTGAAAACTGAAAAATTCCAAATCACCATTTGATATACATTATATATAATGCAAATATGTGATATGTGTGCCAGTTGATTTAGTTCATCTGAATAGATCTTTAAAAATCAAATTTGGTGATTTTTGCATTTCTATGCAGCCTACTTATTGAAGAATTGCTGCCATTTACTTAGGCTGGTGTTTAGATAACTGGTATATAGTCCATTGCTAGCAGAGCTATAACTATCATGGCATAAATTGAACTAAGTTTTTGGTTGGGGAACAGGTGGCGTACATTTTTACAAGAGAGTACACTTATTTCCATCAGCAACCAGATGTCCTTCCTTGTTTTCTTCTGCCAGTACATATGGAAGAGCCTCCTCCAGGTCATCCCTCTCTTGGGTCCTGTCAACACACAATCCTTCTTGCTTCCTACCTGCTTGACCATCTTGACCCCAAGTGACAGTTAGATAGAGGGGACCTCTCTCAACACAATTGTAACCATGGGAATTGTTCTCTCCCTTCCCCCATTATTTTTTACCCTAATCAAATGTATTATTTACAGCTCTAGGGCCATATCCAATATATTCTCATTTTCATATTTCCTTTCTTTTTTCAAATTGTTGGAATCAATTACGTTTTAAGTTCTAATTTGACAACAGAAAAAAATTAAAAAAAAACCTTCTGTACAAGTAATTCTCTCTACCTTTCAAAGTCATCAAGGTAAAATTTTCAACCTCTAATTTGCTCACAATAGTTTTTCATGAGGTTGATTGTTTATTTACATTCCTTAGTTCAATACTTGCCTGGTTTGGTATTCCTCATACTAAAATCCCTCTTCTAACCTATTTGGATTGATTATAAATGATGCCCTATTTGGACTAGACCAATGTGTTCATTCTTAGATAGGTGTTGCTATAGATAAAAAAGCAAGCATGATCCCAAGGGCCCTGCATTTTTATATGTGTGTATATATATCCATGTGTATAATGTGTAATGACTCACACAAATATAGTCTTTTATAGTTTATAAAGGTTTTTGTATACATTCTCATTTGGTCTGACATCAGGTATAAGAGGAAGATAGTACTATTATTCCTGTTTTATAGATGAGGAAAATAAGATTACAAAGGGGTTAAATAATTTGTTGATGGTCCCACATCTAAGTGGCAGGGCCATACTTTGATTCCAAATACAAAACTTTTCCTACTTTTTTGGAGTTGGAAAAGATCTCCCAGGCCATTTAGTCTAACTCCTCCAGATTATTGGTCTTCATACATGTTATAGTGTATCTTTTTGGTGTTCTATTAACTGACATGAAGAACATGAGAGAAGACAAAATTGAGGAAAATAAACTTTCAGCTCTCTGCCAAGAGGTTAGGGATGTGCTTCTACATCTGTTTCCTGAAGTTATGATTAGTCCCTTTTTAAATCAGCTTCATAGAGTCTTTCAAAGTTTTCTTTTACATTATAGAGAGAAAAACACACAAAAAGAAGTCAGACGAGGTCACAAATAAACAGGCCAATTTTGTTACCATCCTGTTAAACTTAATGTTGTACACACAGAAGCTGACAGTTTCATCTGCAATATTGGTTTTGGTTGCTTATATATTGAAGTGTTCATGTTTATTTTTGATTAAGTTCACAATAAAAAGGAAAGAAAATGAGTTTTTATCCAACACTTTCTCCATCATGAGAGCAATTGAACCAGAACTATGCTTTTCTTTCCCAGTGAAATTGTCTCCTTACATGTCTGTCTTCTCAATGTCAATGCCATAGTGCTATAACTTGGTCTTTGATTGTACTCAGGTGGATTATTGTTCAGTAGTAGGAGCACATAATTATTGTAAGTGTATAAAATGAGATTTCATATATACCCCCAGTCTCAAATAAAAACTTAGACTTCAGAATAAAAACGAATTTGGGAAACCTTCTTAACCCCTAAAGTTTGCAAAGGACTTATGAAAGTAATAGCTAACAAGTGTCACAAAGCTTTACTCTCTGGAAATTGTCATGTTTTTTTCTGAAGAATTTCATTGATTTACATTTTAAGTAAAAATATGAATATAAGTAAAGTGTTGTTGGGGGTAGAAAGTGGAGAAGAATGTAAAGGAAGACCTTAACTTTCTGGTTTAAGGCTCTGGAGTTCTAAGAATTCACTTGGTTCCATCTTAATTCTTGGGAGTTCTTGAGAGTTGAAACACATCTTCCTTCTTTCACCTACATCTTATCTCTTTTTCAAGCTTAGGGGATTTGCTAAGCAAGCAGAAGATGGAAGTAGTGCAAATAGGTGATTGCAGGCAAATTCAGTGGTAAAAATAGGAACTAAGGGCTTAGAGCTATTTCATAAGATAGTATCTGTCACGGGAGGGTGATTACTCAGACCTGTCAAACTTTGACAGTGAGAAATGACTCTTAGAGAACCATCCCTTCACAGGTCCAGCTGAGGTCCCACTTCTTCATTAAAGGCATTTTTGCTGTCTATTTTCCTGTTACCATCCTTTTGGCATTATTATATGATCTTTCTCCTCTCCTTTACTGTGATTTGTATGTATGTTTTATTTGCCTACTCTGCTGGAAACTCCCTGGAACAGGGGCTTTGAATTTTAATTCATCTTCAGATTTCCCTTAGCACAGGGCCTAAAACATTGGACAAGTCTGATGAATAGTGAATTAATTTGATGCCAAAGGGAAGTTGACAAAGTGACATCTCTCTTCTGCATCCATCCTACACTTGAGGTATCAAAGTGGAATTACTTTCAACATCTCTGAGACCTAGTTGTAAGATTTTTCTGTCTCTACAAGAGAGAGAAAAGAGTTATGATTCCTGATTGTAAAATCAAGCAGAGCCATCCAAAGGTATGATGAATGCCACAGGGCAGGTGCCTTCTATCCTGACGTTTTACTTTTAGTAACTGGGCAGAGGTCTTAGGGACATGGTGAATGGATAGGAAGAGGTGCAAATTCGAGGTTCTTGTGAGTGTGTGTGTGTGTGTGTGTGTGTGTGTGTGTGTGTGAAAGAGATAGAGAGTCAGAGAGAGAGAAATAGAGACAGAGAGACAGAGACAGAGAAAAGCACGGTGGGGGAAAACAGAGACACAGAGAGACAGAGAGCAGAGAGAAAAAGAAAGATAAGGAGAAAGACAGAAAAAGAAAGAAGCAGACATAGTCAGACATGCTTGAGTCTCATTCATATATCTAGTCAATCCTTAATCCCTTTCTGCCCCTCTAGCCCTCTGATCACTGGGGCAAATTAGATAGGGTTGTTCCCCACCTCCTTCTATTTTTCTCCCCAGGGGGTTGCCCTTTTGGACTTCTTTCGCTCCTTAAGGATACCTCTCATGTTCACTTAAATTTAACCTATTGTGCCTAAAAGCATGAAGTTGGGGGTAAGAGGGAGAGATAAATGTAGTGTGATTTATATACCCATCCCCCTCTCCAAATCCTAGTTCCAAGAAGACAAGATTCACATAGTAGCTCCCATGGCTCTTCAAACAGTGATCTCACAGATTCTATGACCCAGAAAGCAGAAGAGGCATTTTTAAATATTGATAGGAGGAAAGGGATGGGACATCTGTCTGGTGGCAGATTAAGGGATTAGGAACAGGGAGCAAAACTCCAAAAATTCATGCAACCTCAAATGAGCATGATGTTGAAAGTTTCTAGCATACATCAAGCAGTAGATCAGGCAAAGAGAAGATTTTGGTTCTGTTTTTTATCCTGTCAGTGACTGTGAGTGATCTGGAAAAAGTCACAACATTTTAGAGCTTTAATTTCCCCATAGGTACTATTATATTTTTTGACAGAGATGCAATAGGGACTTACTACATTGTTAATAAAGATTTTTTTTTTTGCATTCCTGACATAATGCCAAGGAAAGTCTAATGATCTCTTCAAAGAATTGATGAAGACATCCATGATACATGACTGTAAGATGGAGGACTAGATACTTCCTCTGATCCTTAAGACCTGTCATATCTCTTCAAAATAGGAATTATGCACAAGAGGTAAAATAATTTCAGCTACATCCATAGTCTAGGACATCAAAAACCCTAACAAGGTAGCAATGCAGTCAACTGAAAACAGAGAAAGTCAATTCCTACCCATAACTTTACTCACAAACTCCTCTCCAATCACCTACCACACTCTGACAAGTCTATGTAGAACTCCCCTCTCCTTCTTCCCTTCCTTTGAGGAAAATAAAAAGATGGAAACATACTTAAGTGTTCTGCACCATAACAGAGTTCACTCAGAGAACTTAAGAATAGAGAAAGCTGAGACAGGACAGGTGTATGTGGTTGTGTGTAACTCCACAAAAACTGAGGGAAAGAGTCCAACATCCAACTTGGGTCAGTTTTCTCTCCCTGAAGATCATTTGGGGCAGAGATTGAGATCAATAAAATGTTTGAGGCTTTGTTATTGTTGGAGGCTGAGATGGCTTTAAGGTCTACCCCCTAGGAAAACTAGAATCAAAAGGGGGTGGTGGAAGTCAGAAAATGAGCAGAGGGATATAAGGAAAAAAGAATGAAATTTCAAGAGAAAAGAATTCAGCTAAAAACCTTGAACATAATTAGATAAACCAATAGGAAAGATATTAATAACATTAAGGATTATGGCCTCCAGATCAGGTAAAAGAGTCTGGTTATCTACGAATAATTATTATAAACGAGAGGAGAATGAATAAGAGAGGCAAAGAACTCTTTGGATTCCCAAGAAAGCATGGAACAAAAGCAGAATGTTCCTGCATGGTTCAAAAGAGAAATAAGAATTGTGAAAGTAAAATTTAGGGCCCTACAGTAGATATTATTGACAGAATAGAAGAATTTGAATCTGTAGCTTCAAGTCTCACTAAAGAAATAAGAAAGGGAACAGCTGATTAGGAAAGCAAATAAAAAGAAGTGAAGGACAATATGGAAAAGAATAAAACAGCAATAATGTTAAAAGAAAACATGATCTTCATTCAAGCTAGATGACAGAAAGGATGCATAGTGACAGTTTAAGGACTATAGTTTTCCCAGAAGAATATGATAAGTAAAAACAAACAAACAAATAAAAAACAACAACAAAAAAAACTAAACCCCATAATGCAAAAAATGATACAAGAAAATTGTCCAGAACTTTTTGAATATAGGAAACAGTACAAATGGAAAGAATGCACAGATTACCTCCAGAAAAAGAACCATAAAATAAGCACTTGGTTTTATATGTTACCTATAAAGGCATTCAATACCAATTGTTACAAAGAATCATTTAAAACCGGACCTACTCAATACTATGATGTTTTAATGCTCAATCAGAAAGCCCCTTAAATATTATTATGGCATTTCTATTTATGAAGCTTTGAAAGACTAAAACCTCAAATATTATATTCTCCAGCTCCCCTTGTTCCTAATTCAGTAAAAAGTAGTTGAAAATTGGTAGTCAGTTCAAGAGCAGTGATGTGATAACAGGATATGTGTGTGACAGGTTTAGTTCAGGTTAAAGCATTTGATTTAAGTTTAAGTATTTCAAGGAAGTATGGTGTATGGATGAATACACTGGGATTAAGCTTTAAGTAGTTTCTTTCACAGGTACTCACTTTGGAGCTATGAACAAAGGCTTTAACCTTTCTGGGACTCAGTTTCCTCATCTACAAAATGGAAATGCTAATACTTATGCAACCATCTAGTGTTCTTGTGAGGAAAATGCTATTTAAGTGTAAACTTCATTATATAATTAGCCACCATAAGCTATAGAATTGTAGAATTTTTGCCTATCTTTGTTTATAAGTAAATTTAAAATAAATAATTTCAAAGGTTTAGAAATTGTTTGACAATTCCCACTGCCATTCTTCATTGATACAGCAGAAGACATGTTTCAGGGGAAAAAAAGAGAAATTATTAACTTCTAATGGTCATTCATGAAATTTAGTAAAGTGTATTTCCTGCATGAAATGGAGAAAGGCTAGGAATTATGTAGAAGTAATGGATGTAGCCCTCTCAAATGATTCAAGTCAAGCAAGTTAACCTCCCTGGGTCTCAATTTCTTCATTTATGAAATGAGAAGGTTATATTCAATGACCTCTGAGGTCTTGCTCTATGATCATGAGATCAGGAATGGAACAAAGGGCAAGGGGAAGGTGAATTAAAGGTTTGGGGATATTGGTGGTCAAGAGTCTCTCTACATTTTCTTTGATGAAGAAGTCTTGTCATAATGGTAATATGAGTGCTATCAATATTTAGCAGATAAGTAAAGATGACAGAGTCCAAAAGAGGAGAGGGATGGTCAGGATAGCTTAAAGAAAGCTAGAGCTATTGATCCCCTAACCTCTTCTATCTTCCAGAAGATGTGGTGTGAACACAGTCAAACAATGAAGAAGCAGCTTCCAATGGTATTTTGATATTGAAGTAGGAGTGGAGTGCCCCCTGGGGGACACACAAAGTACTGTAACTCAATTTGAACTCCAAGAGCTCTTTGTTCATTGAGAGAACCTCTCCAATGACTTCAGGCTGAATGTATTAGATTTGTCTTCCTCCTTCAGACATTTACTAAATATGTGCATATTTCTAGAAAACTAGCTTCTACCAAATCCTGTTTCCATGCCTCATTGGCATTAGTATGGCAAAGAGCAGACCCTAGGTTTCTGAGTGGGTCCCAGCCAAACTGGCAGCTTCCACCATGCTAGAGAAGCTTTAAGAATTGTCCCTCACTATGGCTCAGTCTATCATTCTGAGAACTAGCATAGAGAGGCTCATTGCAGATAAACTGATCAATCATTGTAACTTCAGGTTTGATTTATGGAAAAAATGTCAATATTGATATGATTCAGTACCTTCAGTATGTCAAGTATGTCATGTTAGTCAGTAATCACTGGACAAGGGTCTCACCTTTAGAGTATGAATAGTTAAGTTAATGTTTATACAGCTGAAAAAGTATGTGCATCTTAGCACTGTCTGTTCTCTTTTGGAACTCTCTGCCACCATTTTAGCACAGAAGTGGAAGAGAGATGCATAGGACCAATGTCCATTTTGTACTTTTTTTTGTTTAATATACTTCCATGGTCAAGATATTCAGCTCATAATGACTAGCCTACTGGTGATGACCATCATGGTTGACTAAAAAGTTAAACAAATACACAATTTCACTTTGCTTTTGCTTTGTTGAAAATTAAAAAAAAAAATTTTTTTGATTTGGTGGAAAAAATGCTAGTTTAAAGGTCCCTCTAACACCATGTCACATATATCAGTTTACTATTAACCATAGACACTGGGGTTAATAGTAAACTAGGTCCAGAGTTGAATAAGAGGAAGAAAGGGGGAACAGATTACTTTTCGGAAATTATGTAGTTTTCTTTGATCCAATCTTGTCTCTAAAGCAAAGACTCATTTTTTTTTTTAACACCAAAGATCTCATGTGATGTCATATGGCTGTCAAACATGGACTACCCTAGTCTCTAGAGAATTAAAGTTCTGGGTTACCCAAAGGCAAAAGTGAGATGTGTGGTATGTGCAAAGAGGCCAAAGCATATTATTAATGAAAAACTGTGTGAAGAAATGTATGACAAGAAAGGGAAGATGACCAATCACAAATTGCTGTGCCAGGGCCAGTATATCTTCTCTATTGATAATTATGAAAATTTAAGATTTCTGGAGGAAGGTCCCTGTGAAAAATTTACCAGAAGACATAGATAAGAGTTGCACAAGGTGAAGTATGGATGGATTTCAATCTCAACCAGTGGAGGAAGAATCCACTTAGAGGATATCACAATGTTATTGATGTATTGAATTCTCCTCATTAAAGCAGAAAGGTTAAAGGATAAAATGTTTCTATAGAAAATAGAAGAGATAATCTATGAAGGAAACCAGAAAGATGAGAAGATACAGAGCAACAAAACCCAATGTCAAAGGGGAGCAAGTAGGAGAACGAGATAAATGAGAAAGAGAAGAAACACTCTATTCAGAATATATAATAGGTATATTTAAAGGGCATCTGGGTCTTCTGAAAAGTCTAGTCCCATACTTTATGCAACAATAAGGAAGATTTGCATATGGCCAACCCATAGAAGCACTTGCTTTACATTAATATGAAGGGAATATGGTTGAACAGCCCTTTGTTGTGCTATATCTGGTGAAATCACCAAGGAGTATTCTGGTTCTTTTGTCACTGGCTTCAGCAGGACCTGGAAGTGTTAAATCTAGAGACCCCTCGGTACAAGTAAAGGCAAGACCTGCCATTTCTCTTTCAATGCCTCCCTAAACTCTTATCAAGGGTATAATTTGATGGGGTATAATTTAACCCCAACAAAAGTAATAATTCTCATTTTACCCTCATTCCAACTTGACCTTTTTACCTTCCCCAATTATGTGTGATCTAAAATAACTAATCACTCATGTATATTAGAATGCATTTATTGAATAAAGGTGAAAATGAAATACACTGTTTCAAAATACATTGTATTTTAAATAAACTACAGACAGTTGTATTAATTTCAGCTTTCTAACTTCCTTCACTCGTTGAATCCTGCCTCTCATTGTGCACATGGAAATAAACATATCTCAAAGACCTCTAATCCAGGTGGTACATTGTCTCATAGTTACAAGGTAGTGGTACAGGTAAGTGGGAAGGGGTTATGGTTTCACTGATGTCTCTTTCATGATCAGTTGGTCCTTTGTAGGGCCAGCATTGGCTTTCTGGCTAATTATCTTTATATCCTTAGCATCTAAGTGCTTTGCACCTAGTAGGTACTTAATAAATATTGGTTGAACCAATCTTTGTTGAGATGACCTTCATATCCCATGAAATCTGTAAAGAATGTTTTGACAGAGTATTTATATATTTTATTTAAGATTTTAAACTAAAATTTAAAGATAAAGAAAATTTCCAAGATAAAATATGAGACCAGATACCATGGGAGATAGCAGGCATGACTTCAAATCAGGGGTGTGCTGGAGCCAGCTCAAATTGGCTTGAGAGAGCCAATGGTACATTTTCAGTATGAGCATTTATACCTTGGGAATCAGCAAAGGATACAAATAGGGGCCTGATGGATTGTTTTGCTGATTTTCTGGATTTAAGAAAGTGATGGGGAAAATGTTAATAATATAAATTAAAGAAAAGTGTATTGTGCATATATTCTTTTGCAGTGAAGCGGGTTGTTAAACATTTACCAGTACATCCCTGCTTTGAATAAAGAACAATATGGAAGAGATGTTTCAATAATTCTTAAGAGAAGAGTAATAGGAAAGAGGTTAGAAGACAACAAAAACGGTTAATAGTCATTGAAGAATCATGGAAAACGGGACAGGTGCTGGGATACTAGAGGCAGATAAATGTCTCATCAAAATGGATACTAAGGTGAAATTCAGCCTAACCCCTGGCAAACTTTTAATATAATGAATGACTGAATATGATGTTTGTGAAAACAGGCTAAGTGATCACTGGTGTGTTCCCAAAGAATGTCAATCCAGGCTAATGCCATTTAATAACAAAACAAAACAAAATCAGGAGATGTGATAACCACATTCACAGTTTTGCAGGACTACCATGAATTTGACTTGTTTGTTAGGACTCATAATCCAGAATTAGCTTCATTGGGTGGATGTTAGTAGGAAATACATTTGGGCTCAGCACAATGAAGAATTCCTGTTGATTTATAATTGAATGATCTCTTTAATGAGGTAGTGACTTCCATTTCTTGGAGGTATTCAAGAAGAGGACTACGTATTTATACTCTAGAGCAGGGATTCTTAACCTGGAGTCCATGAACTTGTTTTTAAAAATATTTTGATAATTACATTTCATTGCAAATGGTGTTCTTTATAACCCGGTGTATTTTATTTTATGAATGTGAAAACATTATTCTGAGAAGGGATCCATGGGCTTCACCAGATTGCCAAAGGAATGCATGACACAAAAAGGTTAAGAACTCCTATTGTAGAGGGTATTATCATGAACTCAATAGCTCAAATTTCTATTTTGACAGATTGGAACAATGAGTTCAGACTAACAATATGAAATGGAGCAGGAATAGAGGCCTCCACTTAGATGAAAAAAATACATTGCACACTCGTGCTGGATAGAGAAAGCTTGTCTTTAAAAATAATTCTTTTAAGAAAAAGCTGGGAGTTCTGAATGCCTGTTAACTCCAAATCAGCCAGTCTGACATAGTTGTTGAGAAAACTTGAAATATTAGCTACAATAATAGAAGCAGAGGGTGTATTTGAGGGGAATTAATAGCTTCGTTGTATTTTGTATTGTTGTATACCACATCTGGAGTATTTTATTTGGTTTTAATCATTGCATTTTAAGAGGAACATATTGACAAAATGGACTGCTTTCAACAGAGGGTGACCTCCTTTAGGAGGAATAGGAAAGTATCTAGTAATCATTTTTGTAAGAAGGAATTGGGGATGTCTAATCTAGAAAAGAGAGAACACCAGAATTATAACTGTTATTAAATATTTGAAAGAATATGATATAAAGAGTTTGGATTTATGTTGCTACAGAAGGAAGGCAGAGCGCCCATGGTTAGAAATTAACAGAAAGAGAGATTTCATTTTAATAGAAGAAAGAACTTTCTAACATTATTAAAGATATCCTAAAATAGGAATGTGTTGCCTTGGAAAGCAACGAACCCATTGTTTAAATTAAATAAAGGATGAGGTGACCATCTATTAGAGATTTCAGTATTGAAGCAGGGTGATGGACCAGATGGTCTCTAACTAGAATATCTCCCCAAACTCTGAGATTCTTTAATTCATATATGATTGGGACCTCCAATAGACTTCTTTCCTAGAAAAGACTTCCCTTTACTGTACAACATTCAAGTGTGTCTTTATAGGTTACTTTTATTAAATATGTCCATAATAGTGAAGTGGAGCATTTCCAGTATTCCTCCTACCTCTAGATCTGAGACTTTGTACTTTGCACTGGGTAGGTAAAATTTCTCCTCATCTCCATCCCCCTCCCCCTCCCTATCCCCATGGCCATTCCCATCTTTAGGTTACTATATAAATTTACTGTGGATTACTTCAATATTGCAAACAGATTGAGAAGCTAAATAGAAATTTGAGAAGAGTAACACAATGTCAATCAGGAATCAGAGATAATCCATTAGAGAGGCAGTGTAGTAGTGTACGGCAAAGCTAGATTTGCAGTTAGAGGACCTGAGTTTGAAGGTCCTGACTATTCTATTTCTTACTAGCCGATGACCTAGGGCAAGTCATTTGACCTTGTGTCTTGTCTGAATCTTCCTGTAAAATTCAATGATCACCTGTGAAAAATAAAGACTGAATTTCAGCTAATTTCAGCTTCTTCAAGGAGCAAAGAATAGGAAAAAAAATCTATGATGTACTCGTTTCCTATTTTCTTATGGAGACAAATGGTTTAATTGACGGCTTTCTGCATTGACTTGGATTATAAAAGTATATTTGCATTTCACAGTGAACATCAAGATCTCAGAATTGACTTTCTGGTGTTTTTGGCCCCAATCAAAGTGGAGGCACTTAAATGAAGGGAAAAATACCTTGGCAATCAAGAACCAAAGAGAAGTATCGCTTCCTGAGTTTGGATTCTTTCTACCCTGAAGACATCAGCTGATGTGAAAGTACTATCAATAAAAATAAGATGGAAGGTTGTTCCATGACATTGGGTTATTGATAGTTTCAAAATCATTTAATTGGAATCCTTTATTTTTAGAGCCAATGTGGACTGTAAATTTTCATTGGTCCTTCCAAAGTTCCTAAATTGCATATGTGTAGATAACAAGCAAAATAGTCAAGAAGATAATTGGTGTTTCAGAGTAGGAAGAACACAGGACTTTTAGTCAGAAGACCTGGGTTCAGATTCTGATTCTTATCTTTCTCTCTCTCTCAATATATATATATAGATATATATATATTTTTTTCTTCTTTCCCCCTTCACCTGCTATCTGTGTGACCTTGCTCAAGTTACTCAAACTCTCAGAGCCTCAGTTACCTCAGCTGTAAAAATAGGTGGCAATAATATTTGCATTTACCTACCTCACAGGGATGTTTTGAGAAAAAAAACTTTTTATGAACCTTAAAGGAAATAGTTTTTAAGTTTTAGACCTTAAAATTTAACTAAGACTTCTGGGATGCTCTGCATATGTTTCCCAAAGAATGGTATGAATGAATGTTTAACGTTCAGTTCTATAACTAACAAGGTATGCCAGTCACTTGCATAGTCTCTGCAAACATTATTAAGTAAAATAACTATGCATTTTATGCTATTTCTAAACAAAACTTAAAATGAACTTCATTTGGGGTCTTTTATACATTTCTCATAATGCTCAGGCATCGTGGATATGATAGTTAAGCATTTCATGGAATGCCTAGACTTAATATTTTGCTTGTAACATATTTTACAAATGCTGCATGTAACTCTAATGAGATTCAGGCACAGAATTTTGCCATCAATTCAATACTGCAGCTTAAACATTATATTTTTTACCAATGGCCCATGGGAATATTGATGGCTGATTTTCCAGCACATTGTTTAATTAATTGTTCAGCTTTGGTGTTTCCCTGAATAAGGACTTAGCTTGCTAAGGTAATAGGATATTGGGTAAGCATTCAGGGAGGCCTTTATTAACCTTCCCCCAGGGGAATTTCAGAGCCTGCTGTAGCACAGCAGAAAACATATTTCTGTAACAACAGAGGCTGTAAGATGAATCCACAATTTTTTTTTTAAGATGTTAGCAACACAACATGAAGGCTTTCTGCCAGGAGGTAGTCTACAACTTTTAAAAAGCAATAGGTGAAGAAATAGTATTAAAGATTTATATAATGTTAGAGCTTGAAGGGACCTCAGAGATCCTCTAGTCCAATCTTTTCCTTTTACGGTTTTTTTATTGCCAGATTTCTGAAATCAGGCAGACTATTTTAAAGACACATCTAGAAAATAGTTTCAAATTCACTATTTTTAGTTAAAACTTTGGGGATTTGCTGTCTCTCCAGTAGATAACCAAATAGATGGAGAGGACAAGGAAAGTGTGGATGACTATCTTTATAACTCAAACTGTTTAGAGACTCTTTTGCTAAGACTCTCAGTCTCTCTTCTGGTCCTTACAAGAGAAGCCCCCATTGCCTTATCTGAGTAGATTAGTGAGGGAGGGGGCAAAGGAGAGGGGGAATGAGAGTTGGGGGGGAGAGGACAGCTCCCTTCTCCAGCTCATTTTACAGATGAGAAAACTGAGGTAAACAGGGTTAAGTGAAGTGCCTATGATCACATAGACAATGTGTCTGAGGCCAGATTTGAACTCAGGAAGATGGGTCTTTTTGACTCCAGGCCAGGGTCTCTATCCATTGTGCCACCTAGCTGCTCCTAAATTCCTCTAATAACAAATCCTTTTAGTTAAGACTACTACTTAAGGCTTACAATCAGCTCCTACTGAGAGCTGATTGTTAAATTTTTGGTGTGTGCATTTTACTCCTCAGAAACCTGCAAATGCTTACAAATTAGGTCTTGATTTATTGTTTTTTTTCTATTGTCTACCAGGGGTTGTCAAACTATTTAAAAACGTATTTAAAAACGTAAAAACAATTCTTAACTCAAGGGTCAACAAAAAACAGGGAGCACCAGAGTTGTCTCTTCAGAAAGTGATGGAGGAAGTATTAATAAGATGAAAAAACATAAAAGTGTATCATACCTATATTCCTCCCCCCACCCCTCCCCCACATTGATTGTTAAACATTTAGCAGCATACCTCTGCTTAAAATATAAAAACTCCTGGGAGAGGCAGCTGACAGAAAGTAAAACAAGGATTGGATTGGGACTCAGGAGACTCAGGCAGTGTTCTAGGTATTTGATTATGGGTAAGTTCCTTGTTGTTTCTAGGCCCTTTTTCTCTTCTGTCAAATGAAGAGGTTGAACTATATAAACTCTAAAATCTCCTAAAATCTCCTTTGTTCTATGAAGTTTAGATTCAGTCGAAGGGCTGCACTTGAGGAACTAGAGGGTCACATATGACCTCAAGGTCTCAGCTTCCCCTTTCCTACTCTAAGATGTTTTCTGGTACCAAGATTCCATGGTAAGGCATCAACTGAAAGCTATAATCTGGGGTAAAAGATATTAAATCTTTTCTTGAAGTCATAATTTGATGGGGAAAAGGTGTGGGAGAGACTTGAAGGAAGGGGTATGGAAGACAAAATTTGTCTGATTGGGAGTTTTACATAGGTCTATCTCACCCAGTCTCTGATTTTAGGACACTTACTTAAATGACCAGGGCACAGAGTTTTTGACTGTAGTAACTCAACCTCTGGTTCTAGTCATTTGCCTTTGTCTCTGCTGACTGGGGTAGCATATCATTTCTGCTTGAAGTTGCAGCATGCACAACAGCCACACCCCTGGTAAAACCATCTTAACAGACCTTCCAAACCAAGTTGAAGATAGCTGACAAACCTCAAACCCATTGGTGAGTTAGAGGGGTATCTATCCAAAACATGTAAAGACTTTCCCTGGTGGAATTGGCGAATGAAAACAATTTGCCATGAGCTTAGAGCTTGGTCTGACATGGAAGATGCCAACATCACCCACTGGGCTATCATCAGTTGTCCTGACATTTGTCTTGTCACTGTACTTTTATGACTCTGGAAGAAAGAGTGAGGCTGATGACTTTGTGCAACTCTGCCTCACTTACAATCCAGTTCACACAAGCCAAGATATCACTCAATGACATCACTGGTCCTCTTTGAAAAGAAAGGATGAACAACCACACTCCAATCCTGGGTGAGATGTATCCCCCAAGTGGAGATCATTCTGTCTGATTAGAACTCTGACTGGTAGACCAGTGCAATTGGAGATACTTTTTTTTTTTAATCTGGAAGGCAAAATATTTGGTGTTTAGCAGAGATTTTGAATCTGAAAGAGCCAGAGAAAGTATGATTCATAGCTGGAAGGGTACCCCTGCTTTTGTCCTTGTAGCACTTTTCACACATATTCTTTGTCAACAGCATCAACTATCCCATGATTAGTAGGAAGCTTGTGTTTGCCCAGTTGCAATCTAGTCACTTTAACCATTACCCCCCATAATTCTCCCCATCTTCTTGAAAAAAAAAAACCCAAAAAACAAAAGCTCTCTCAGATTAAGAGCCTTTGAGAGTCAATGTTCCCTATGTGAACTCATTTTCAGGCTATGGCTTTGAAGTTACAGCTTCATGTCTGTGGTCCCTGAACAGCCCTATGGCTATTACACATCATTAGAAATTAGGATCATTAGACTCAGATACCCTGACTGCAAGTAAAGCATATTGAGTTTCAGTCTTTCCATTGCACCACCCTTCCCCAGTTAGATAAAACCAAATGATCAACTTGTAACCTCTTTTTTTTTTTTTGGTGTGGGTAGAAGTAGGAGTGAGAAGGGGAAAGAAAAAAGACACTTCAGCAAAGATGAGCTACTGAAAAGATTCCTCCTGGATACAACAGGAAATTATCACTTCCATAGCAATTAGCTTATGTATTCTATTATATAGACATGTTACTGAGAATCAGGTTGGTGTGATTTCTTTCTGTTATGTGGGCAGGATCCAGACTCATGCTATATAGTATTTAAATGTCCTGGTATATGACTGATTTACTCTGAGTCAAATTAATGCATAGAATCATAGAACCTTAGAGATAATCTATTCCAACTCATTTTATGGTTGAAGAAGAGAAAATTTTCATTGGTTTTTAATATCTCCAGTGAAGTGACTTGCTTGAGCCCTATAGTGTGCTGGAACCAGCTCTCACACAGTATAACTTTGGGAGAGTAAATTGTTAAATTGTTTGATTTGAGCATTTACACTTTGAAAATTGGTAAATTGATTGTCTAGACTTAAGAAAGTAATGGAGAAAATGTTAATAATGCAGATTAAATTTAGAAGTGTGTCTTGCATACTTTTTTTTTTTGAGAGAGATTGGGTTCTTAAATCTTTACCAGCTCAAGCCCCCTATAGCTAAGAGTTAATACCAGAAACAAGGCTTCCTGAGTACCTGCTTAATGTTCTTTTCACTACATCAAATCTGCTTCTTATAGGGGGAGTTGCAATTTAAGACTTATCTTTAGTTCTTGAATAGAATGCTTTGAAGCTTCTGAAAGGAATTTCATGAAGAAAAGATGGAGAAGATTGGGTTGGAGGGGAAAGGGAAGTGATAAATAGGAGGTCTTCTGTCTCTGATTCAAGTGTTTTTTTTTTTCCCACTAATCACATAAATATTCTGCCAACTGAAAATACTAGTTATTGTGGAAACTATGAGAAAGATTAGGCTTAAAGTGCTTTGGTTGGAGATAAAGTACTTCAGTACATTATTTTAGGCCATGACGTAGCTCCATTTGTTCATTTATGGCACTTAGTGTGTTCCATTGGTTTGGAGTGGTTAAAGTGGTCTGTGTTTAATGGGGGCCATACATCCTCCTTTCCCTGTAATCTTCCTTTGCTGTAGACTGCTTGCTTCATTAGCTACCTCATTAATACTTTGAGACAGTGTTTCTCTTTTTAAAATTGTTCTGCAATTATAGATAGATGTGGAGGAATGAAAATAGTAGCAGCTAGAAATCAATTCCTAGTGAACTAAAAAAGTAAGCATATGTAGTGGAGCTGAAAGGCATCTAGTTTTCATGAACCTTGTGTTCTAAAAGGGTCTGAAGTTGATGGAACCTGGAGTGGATTTGGAGATAATAAAACATCTTACAGTTTGGTGCATGAGTGGTCTTGTTTTTACACTCAAATTATTGCTCTGTGTGGAAATCTTCAGAGGCCAAAGGAATGGTGGAGAGAAAGTTGACGCTGGAGTCAGGAAGACTATTAACATGTCTGTGTCTGGCTTCTCTTCCCTGAAGGTGATAATGTCTCTCCTCCTCTATCCTTTTTGTAAGTTTCACTAGGTCCTATGTGCAGTCTTCTACAGGGATATCCACAGAGGTTATGATCTACATCTTAAGATTCTTGCCCTATCTGTTCATCAGTGCCAAAAGGGTAGACCTATGGCCAATACAGAAACAAATTTGTGAAAAAAATGTGGCCAGTGTCAGGGGTTAGTATAGACAATTATTGGCCAGTGTGATGTTGTTTTTCAGTCATTTTTCGGTCATTTCTAACTCATTATGAGCCTGTTTATAGTGTTCTTGGCACAGATACTGAAGTAGTTTATTATTTCCTTCTCCAGTTCATTTTACAGATGAGGAAACTGAGGCAAACAGTGTTACATGACTTATCCAAGGTCACATAGCTAAGTAAGTATCTGAGGTCACATTTGAACTCAGGTCTTTCTGACTCCAGGCCTGGTACTCTATCCACAGCATTCTTAGGAGTGCTGCAGGTCTTAGAATAACATTCTATATTGACTGTATCCTGCTGAACCTACAGCCCTGTGGACAAGAAATTCCCATTCCGCATGTGTTTTCTGTAGGGTGGACATCATTAGTGTTTTGTCATTCTGAAGAATATTAGGTCTCTGGATTCAGATGTCTCTGGAGGAGAAGTGAGGCTGGTGACCTGCACAGCCTTCCCTCACTCAAAACAGTCAAGTGCAAGTCATGTCATCATTTCTCTGATGGCATGTATTCCTTCAGCAACGAAGGATGAATACAATCCAATCCCACAATTGCCTCCTCAGTATAGAACATTTCCTTATTAAGATTTCCTTATACCAAATGAAAACTCTGGGTTGATCTTCACTCTCCTCCAATTCTTCACATACTCTCCCCCTCCCCCACCAATAATGAAATAAGCAATAGGTAAATATTTCTCAAGACCCATTTGAAGCAGGGTTGTACTTTACCACCTATTCGATCTGAAATTTGTACCATTTCACTAATGGAGTAGCAAAATGAACCTGATCCCTTCAGGTCTGAGGCATAGCTGAAGTCTTTTGCTCATTAGCACTTCAGCATTAACTAGTGTATTAACTTATATATTGTATTCACTGTACAACTGAAGGGTGGAGAGAGAGCTGAGGGAATGAGGTGTCATTTCAGTGGGGGTAGGAGAGATGTTTGACTGAAGTCTTACTTAGAGTCTCATATTCTGTCAATTACAATTTGATAGTAGGAAGAAAATGTGGAGGAAGGATCAAGAAACATTAAATTGAAATAAAATGTAACAAACCTTCCTCTCCATGGAAGAATATAATATATGAATGTCTACATGTTATCATCTTCTTCTTCCTTATTATTATCATCAACAGCAGCATCTAGTGAAGGCATATTGTCTACAAGACTCTGACATAAGGTTTAAAATACCATGGTTTTTTTTTTTTTTTTTTTTTTTTTGCCACTATGTTCACAGTCTGGCTGGGGATGGAGGACATGTGTGACAAATACCAAAACAAGGCAGCAAGTGATGAATGATATGGAGAATGATGCAATAAGGAGTTCATAGGAATGACCTCTGGTTGAGAGAAAACTTAGAAGATCTTAAGAGAATAGAAGAGGAATAAGATTATAACTCCAGAGCTAGTAGAGATCTCAGAGGTAATCTAGTTCAGTCCCTTCATTTTAGAAATGAGGAAACTGAAGCCCAGAGAGGTTAAGTGATTTGCCCAAGGTCACACAGGCATTAAGTGTCAGATGTAGGATCTGAACCTAGACCTCTAACTCTAGCTAGTGCTCAAACCAGCCTCAAAGGAAGAGTAAGATTGGGTTAAGCAAATATATATTTTGTAATAATTTGAAGTCTATATAGGGGTGAACTGAGGCTCTACATGCTGGAAGAATACCTACCAGGGTGATATTTGCTACTGTGGTATGTTTGTTCTTGGCCTTTAGAATACAGTGGGTGTTCACTGGTCAGACCTTGCTAGGAAATGGCAGAAGATAGTGGTATTAGCTTCCCAGGTCACTTAACATGCAACCAGTGATGGCCCCAATTCTATCAGGTCAACTTATCTTTTTCGCATCTTTGGAAATTCAGATTGTTAATGCAACACTGTGGGTTTGTTTAAATTCGATCATATTATTCATAAAATTTATAGTCAGAGTAGAGGTCTATGGTTCAATGTGGTGATTCGAATTATCTTTGAGTTTGCTTAGCATTTTCTCTCTTTTGAATTCCTGTGGTTGTGTGCTCCAGTGATTATTGGGCAGTTGTTACAGTCATGGGCATGACTAGGAAGGTTAGCATCTTGAGCAAGGAGAATGGGGAGTATGGAAAGTGAATTGGGGGAGGGTTCTTCTGGGATTTGCACTGGGAAACCCTGGAGGTTTCTAGTATGCTCTTGGACAGTGGTGGGTGAGTGGGTCTGAAGACATGTAGAAGACATATATTCAGAATAGTGTTTATGGTTGCAAATTTGAAAATCAAAGGGCATGATAAACAGTTGGTTCCATTATATGTCTGTGACTCTGTGGGCTCCTAATAGCCATTTAAAAATCTGTTTTCTTGGCCTTAGACTACCTATATTTGAGTTCTCACTTGAAGTGTGTCCTTTAATAGACTTCCTTACAAAGGTATGAAGTATCTAGAACATCATTGTCTTAGCCAAACAGGGGTCACTTACCCTTCCACTTTTGGTCATAAGGCCATTCCTCAGAAAAACTGGGCCAGGCTTGGGAAGAAGAGGAGTTATATTTGTAAGTTTTTAATAAACTATGAAAAATATCATCATGTAGAAGAATGATATATTTTCTCAAATTTCTTTTCTTTTTTTGAGTTACAGATGTATTCTTTTCCTTTAAAATTTGGATTAAAGTCTTCTTTTGGGGTTAATGTTTTTCATCTACCACTTCACTGTTGGAAGTAGCTTATTTAAATACAAAACCCAGAGAATAAGTTTAACAGAGGTCAGCACTTGTTGTCTGATGTCTCTGATAGTTGGAAGTACTCTGAGACTAGAATTTGAAATCAGACAGACAGACAATAATATCATTGCCATGGCTGATGACTAATTCATTAGGCTGCATGCAGCCATTTCTTTCAAGTTTATATGACTTGTTTTACTAGGCTTGTTAGGAACACCCCAGATACCTTTTCTTTTGTGCCATAATCACATTGTGCAGTTTGGATCACTGGGCTTAGTGAACAAGTGTTCAGATGCTGGTGATGTGAGGATGAATAGTTTCAATATTTCTAGCCTTGCCTTCTCTTTAATGGAATAGTCTTTTAAATTCCTTTGGTCATAAACCACCTGCCTTTTTGTTTTAACAAAGTAAGGTGGTTGTCCTTTACTTTTATATTCATTTTCCCCTTATGGCCATTTGCCATGTGTCCTTTCAAGGAATTCACAGCCCTTCCCTGACATTGTCCAGGTCCACCTTCTCCAGATATCATTACCACCTCTTAGGGATGAAAGTGAATTTTATTTCTTCAGATGCTTCATTGCTTGGACCCTTCCTTTACACTTGTTATTTTCCCATTTGTGTTATAATTATTTGTCTGTCTCTTCTCCCTCCCTTTTCCCCCATTGGACTGCTTGCTACTTGAGAACAGGGATGTGTCCTATCTATCTTTGTATCCATAATACCAGATTGAATGACTCAAAAATGGCAGGAATGTAATAAACATTCAATTGAATCAAATTGAATGAAAACAATTAAGACAAGGAAATACTGGGTAGAGAGCATTGAATTTGGAGTCAAGAAGACTTGGGTTTGCATCCTGCCTCAGATATTCTTAGTAATTCACTTAGGCTCTGTGGGTCTCAATTTTTTTTATCTATAAAATGAAAAGATTAGACTCAAAGGCCTTAAAGGACCCTTATAATTGTAAACTCTGATTCCATGACCTCAGTCCTATTAATTTGTTGAATTAAAAAGGTAGGGATTAAATGACTTTGGAAATCCCTTCTAATTTCATAATGGTAGGAATATAGTAATTTTTGGATTAGCTCTAGGCAAACTAGGGCTTAAATCTTGACTCCCTAGGTGACCTTGGGTAAATAACAGCATTCTTGGCTTTGGTTTCTTTATCTGTAAAATGGAAAAGTGGAGAGGGAGTCTAATTAGATGTCATCTTAGGTCCCTTGCTGCTCTAGATGTATAGTCTCTCCTTGGGCCCTTATATTACATTCAGCTTAGTGCTTGCCTCATTGAAATTTATGTCATGTCATCCTCCCGCAGCTCAAGATGCCAATTAATCTAACTAATCTAACCAATCTAATGTATGTATATTTATATCTCAGCATCTAGCATAGTACCTGGCAAATAGTAGGCATTTAATAAGTGCTTGGGGATTAGTTGATTAATGATCTAATCTTTGATGGAAAAGATGGAAAGAGGACTATTCTTAAGTAACTTAAGAATATTAGGTGGTCTTCTATTGATGTGGCCCCTGTAGTTGTTCTATGCTTTATTCCTAGCATGAATGTTGGGATTTTCAAGTTAGGTAGGAAAATAGGGAGGCACTGAGAAGATATTCTTGGGTAAGTGGGCAATCACATTGGGAGTGCAGATATTCTCTGTACACACATTATGTGGCTGCCCTCTTTTTTATGCTTTCCTTAAGACCAATCATCATGCAATAATGCATAGACATGGTGGATTTCACAGACTTAAAGAAGCTTCCTTCACCGCAGCTCCCCTACCCTTACCCAGTCTCATCAACCCTGCTCGGCAGATGGTGCCAAGTCTAAAAGGAGATAGTTTTGAGATAGATCAGTTTTGGCAGAGTATACTAAATGCTGGCAGGGTTCCAAGAAGCCTGGAGTTGGAGAGCTGCGAGGAAGCATCCAACTCGGCAAAACAGTAAAAGCATGCCACCATTCAAATGTCTCCCATCAGGAACAAAAAGCCAGGAAGGATTTGGGAAAGACTGTTCCTTAATATTGAACATGCAGAACAGTTTGCTTCCTAATTCCTAATACAGTACTTCCTCTTACTTGCTTCTAATAATCGAAGCAAAGACCTTCAAGTTTGAATATTTACTTCTTTTGGAAAGTAGCCTTCCTTCAAGCTTAAACAAGCCCATCAATAGAAAAGGTTAGATGCTTTCAAGAAACACAAATTAAAAAAAAAATAACAGAAAAAAAAATTACCTTGGAAAATATTCTGTCTATGAGATTTTGAAGGCATGCCCGTGACTTCAGCTAAGGTCAAATTTGTTTTTTGTTTTTCTTTCAACAACTGGAGCTGTCCAATGTCAGTATCACAGGGAGAATAGGGCGCTTATCTGAAATATGGCTCTAGGAGGCAAGGACGGAAGTTAAGAGGAAGGCTACATTTGCTGGAGCTCCTAGAACTTATTGAGACTGTCTGATGGAGGGAGAAAAAGGTCATATTCGTCTGTCTTCACAGATTTCCCCCTGATGTCGCACTTCTGCCACCCACACCTTCCAAGTCGGTCAGAGATCTGGAATTTTCCAGGACTGATGGGACAGAATGTTTGGTGAGCAGAGCTCTGGGAACCTTGTACCCCAAGGTCAGACTGGTGCTTGGTAGTCCCCTAGGGGGCCCTGTGTCTTGCAACCCCAGGGACACAGATGAATGTACATTGTGAATTTAACTACCAGTTTCCATTTTAAAAAGGGACATTTTCATTTCTATGGTGGAAACACAGCATGAAAGTGGAGGTACAAACAGGTTCACTGGACTTCACTTAGTGGATATTTTCTTGGGTGCATAAACTTTGAAAGGAGCTCCTGTTGTTAAGTTTTCTATCAGAAAGTGGTCAGTAAAGTTCTGATTTGACAGAAATACACACTGAAACCCACTTAATAAAATGAACATAATAAAGGAAGGAGACAGAGAGAGAGAAAGAGAGAGAGAGACACACAGAGAGAGAGACAGAGAGAGGCAGAGAGACAGAGAGAGACAGAGACAGAGACAGAGAGACAGAGACAGAGATTTAATGAGGACCTGAAAGTGCATGAACTTTGGGGAAAATTTCTAGCTCAATAAGAATGTAAATCTATCAAAAATTTATTCTTAACAATAACCTTAAAAATTAGTATAATATTCATTTAGATTAAAATCAATAGCTCTTCTGGGTTCTTTGACATACATAAGTCCATGTGACCTTCCACTTCTAAATAAAGTACAAAAGAAAGAGGGAGATAGTGAGAGTGATAAAGAGACTGAGAGACAGAGAGGAATAGAGAGAAGAGAGGGATGGAGGGGAGAGAGAGGGAGAGCAAGAGTTCATGCATTCCTGGCAACTACTTTTCAACTATAATAAAGGGACATCCTAGAAGATAGTGCTCTGAAAATGGAGCTTTGGCATCTGGCATGGAGTCAGAGAGAAAGGAAAGTGTTGTGTTTCAGTTTTCCTCTGCCTTCCAGAACAGGTAGATGAAAAGAAGAACAGAGAGGAAGGCCGGGATGTCTTCTTTACATTCTTCCCCACTACTTCCAGTTCATTCAGGTCACATTTGGTTACCATCTTTTTTGATAGAATCTCCATAGCCTGCTCCTCAACTCCCTTTGAGCTTGGAGGTGAAATTACACCTCCTGTTACACAGTCTAGGTCAGGTCAGACTTGAGAGTCATTGGAGGATGCTACTGCTGATTAAAGGATAGGTAAGGTTTGGTCAAGAAGATACTGCCCAGGTAGAAAGCTGCATCCTCAACCCAGTCATATGACCCATTTGTGTCCCATTTTTCAAGAGCTAATGTTTCTAGTGAGAGGTGGGTGTATGTTTCAGGTGAAAGGAGATGGGGGAAGGGAGAAGAACACTACTGTTTCCCCTTCTAAATATCTACAAGGAAATGAAGTGTCAATTAAAATGATATTAAATGCTCTGTGGCCCTGAGTAAGTCATTTAACCCTGATAGCCTCCAGAAAAAGAAATGATTTTAAGTGGAAAAACAGTGAGTGCAAAGGACTAAAGATGAAACATACCACCTACCTCTTCTGCCAAGCAAGAAGGAAACATTCATTTTGGACATAACCAAAATGGGAATTGGTTTTGCTTGTCTACCCATACTTGCTATGAGAGTTAATTTTTAAATTTTTATTGTTCAATGAAGGGCGGTGTGAGAGATAACCAATACATATAAATAAGTATTTTTGAATACAAAAATAAAAAAAGAAATATTAGGAACTTTTTAGCATGAGTTCCTTTCTCCAACTCTGAAATCATAAAAAAGATGTTCTAGACATAAGATCAACTTAGCTAGAGTCAGAAGACCTGAGTTCAAATTCGGATTCTATTATTTAGTGATTTTGTTCAAGTCACTTTACCTTTTCAAGACAGTTTTTTCCTCTGTAAAACTGAAATGATAATAATATTTGTACTACCAGCTGCACAGGGTTGTGATGAGTGTTCTTAAATTGTAAAGTCATATATAAGTATAAGCCATCACAAAGTAGGCCCATTGCCTGTGTGGATGGAGGGAGATCCCTCCCTCCCCTTACATATGGCCGCTTGTCATGCTTGTACATATTTAGGTCATTGTACCCATTCCAAGCCCTCAGGTTGGAGAATTGGGCCAATTATGCAAAGGGTGAGTTTATGATTTAGCAGATCTCTAATTACATCTCTCTCCCTCTAGATGGAAGTTCTAAAGTGAAACCTGGTGTTTGAAGAATCTTCTAAAGGATTTTCTTTTTATATGCATCATCTACCATGACACATTTTCTCTGGGAGCAGTGTCAAGGAAGGGTGTTTGAAAAGAAATCTCAAGGACAGTGATTAAAAGAAACATTCACAGCACATAAAAGCAGGTGTTGGAAGATTTTTAAAGCATCATGCTGAGAGGAAAGACAAGCAAAGACTGGGATCCCCTTCCCCACCCCCCCAGTCACCCCACTCTATTCTATTAGAAAGACACTTTCAAATACCTTATTCATCAATTCTACTGGCTATTAAGTATGACTGTAATTATAATTACCTGACAGGTCACTTCTTAGTCACTATTTTGTGATTCCATAAAATGAAGTTTTGTGGCTTTACTTAGAATTCTGATGGGATGAGGTGGGGAGGGGGTAGAAAAGTATAAGAGGGGGAAGATTTCTGAGATAATGCATTAAAACAGACAAAAATATACAGGGAAAGGAAGAGTGTTTTTTAAGTTAAGCTTATTAGATGAAGGCTTAGATGAAAAAAGGGAACAGAGAGAAACTGGTTGAAACTCATTTCTCTCTTCTTGTTTCTGATTCTCATCCTCTCCAGTGCTTAACAGATAAGAATGCAGTCCAGGTAATGTTTCAAGATGCCATTTGCCCTTTGACAATTCTCCTCCTTTGCCAGTGAATGCATTTCATGTTCTAGTGCCTATGGAGAAGAACGGATCAATTATATGTGCCTTTATCCTTTCCAGAAAATGAATTTCAAAAATTCCTAAGGCATGCATGCAATACATTTGTAACCACTTCATTTGTTAAAATCAGATAATAAAAATCTCTTCCAATGAGATTTTCCTGGAGTTAAATGTCTTCCCGACATTCATAAAAATGAAGTAGTGGGAATCAGTCAGCCAGGTTGAGAGAAGGCTGCCTGCCAACTGACAGTGTGTTTAATAACAAAAAATGTAATACCCACACATTCTGGGTAATGATATGCAAATTTCTATTAAGAAGGCAGAGAGAAGTAGGTAATTCTTATCAATAGATGCATCTTCAAGTACTCAGGTTCTGTGTGATCCATTTGAATATGGCCAGTTAACACAAGCAGTTGTGGTTTCCCTGCCTCTGGTTGCTTTATAGTATATTGGAATTCAGGAAAAGTCATTTGATACTAAGCCACAAGGAGAACAAAAACGCTTCTTGCCTTTTGTTCTGTGAAAGGCACATGTTTAAACAAATGCTACCACCCAATGATATGACACAGAAAATGTTAGTTCCATATTGAAGCCTGTTCTAACAAGTATTTCTCATCTCTTGCCTCTACTCTAAGGGTCATAGGATGCCAGAGATTGAATGAGCCTTAGAGATCATCCAACCTAATCCTCCCACTTTGCAGATTCAGAAACAGAGCTCTAGATAGATTAAATATTTGCTCAAGATCACACTGGATGTTATAAGATAGATTTGGGCTAAGAATTAAAATCTCCTGATTCCTAATATAGCATTTCTATATAATCTGAAATAATGTACATTTTCATTGTATGACTTTGTAACTATGAATAGTCATTTTGGAGTTGGGCAAAAGAACAAATAAAATATTGTAGCCTTATAAAATTCAGAGATGGAAAGATCCTTAGATGTCATTTAGTAAAATCCTGTTGTTTAGCAGTCTTAGCTTAAAATCCACAGTATGCTAATGATAATGTTTAACATTGTGCCTTATTTTTGCAAAATGAATGTTATTTCATTTAATCTTCACAATAACCCTGTAAGGTGGAAAATGTATTAATAATATCCATTTTATGGATGAGAAAAATGAGACTCAAGAGAGGTGAATCAGAAGACTGAATTGAGAATTCTAGTTACTAGGAGTGATCTTGGTTAAATCATTTAACTTCTCTGCTTCTCAGTTTCCTCACCTAAAAAAATCAGAAAATTGTACTTGATGACCTCAAAGGTGCCTTCTGCCTCTAAATTCTATGATTCTTGAGCTGGGGTTTGCATTATAAGGATAATTAAAGATGAGCTTTGGAACTTCAAGCCAAGGAGCTCACAGACCTTTCTTCTGGATGGGAAGAGGCTAACCAGGAGCTAGGATCAGCAAATGGAAACACACCCTAGCCAATTGTATCAAGTCAGTTACCTACAGATGCCTGTGGTCACCTTTAAAAGCATTTTTGTGCTGCTTTTTCTTTTGTTAGGCTCAGTAAGTCAATTCAACAAGCTTTCATTAATCAGCTACGGTATCTGGTGCGGTAATTAGCACTGAGGATTTAAAAAAAAAGTATGCATGTATATGGGAAACAGTTCCTGCTTTCAAGGAGTTTACCTTCTAATGGGAATTACAATATGTAATTGACTAGGTATATATATATATACATATATATATATATATATATATATATACACACACACACACATACATATATACATATACATACACACATATAAATACATATACATACATACACACACATATATGTTCAAGGAAATCTAAGAGAAGAAAGTGTTAATGGCTAGGGCTGGGGAGAACTACAAAAGACCCCCTTTCCCATTCCCAGTCCTTGGGTTGAAAAATGCCTTTCAAACCTTGTCACATTCCTAGTCAGTTCATGTCTCTTCAAAACATGGAGCGTCAAAGTTCTTTTTGAATACCTTAATGACCTTAGTTGTCCTGAAAATCAACTTTGAGGCAAGAATGAAAGAGCTAGGTAGAGATGACAGAGATGGTACCCTCCATAATGAGGTCTTTGTTCTACAATTGTGCATTTTGCTAAGCATTCTTGCCAGCAACAAAATCTCACTACAAAATCCCTTTGACTTGTCCAAGGTTAGTGAAATATTCCTTGTTAGGCCAGGAACTTTAATGTTCTTTCAACTCCAAGTATAGTCATTGTTCCACTTTTCTACATGATGTGAATTATAAGTTCCTTTATACCAGAGAGTGCTATAAAATAAAATAATTTTTAATTAACGACCTTAGCTTGAGAAGACAGAGGCATATTGGATTCTTAATGCCTGGGCATCCCTTTCTTCCTACTAGTCTATCTCTGTTTTGTGTTGGCTTTGTGTTGTGTAGATATTGTACTTCATTTCTGTGATCAGCTCATTTAACCTTCTTCTATCTGATTCAGGCTACCTGAATGTGCCAGTACTCTGGGCCTCACTGTGCAGAACAGACAGAAGTAGCTTGACAATGGCTTCCACCAATCTCCTTGGAACCTATGGTAGACAGGTTGAGTAGAGTCTCAGATGTACCACAGAACAGTTGAAAGGATATTAGTTGAGTAAGTGAGAGTAAGGCCTTTTTGGAAATTGCATCATACTAGGAAATTTGTCCTGAGGAAAAATATAGGGCTGAATGAGAGAGCCTGATAAGAGAGATCTAGGGGTCTAGAACCAAAGCCAAGGAATTAACACACAGAAGACTCAGTCACTTCCCTAGCCTTATAAGGTCAGTGGTTCATTCTTATGCCAGAGCAAAACTTTTTGTTTTCCTGTGGTAAATTCTGGGCACAGGTGTGGTTATGGGTGTAGGATAATTGATGATATAGTAATGTGGGTATCAATGATAATAATCAGAATTAACATTTATAAAATGCTTTAAAGTTTGCAAGTAAATTTCACATATTTTATCTTCCCAACATCACTTTCATGAAGGTGATATTATTAACTGCATTACGCAGCTGAGGAAAATGGGTCTGAGAGAGGTAAAATATTTTGCCTAAGATAGCATAGCTAGTAGATGTCTAAAGAAGAATTTAAATTCAGGTCTTACTGGATTAAAATAATCTTTCTCTTATTATTTTAAAATTTATTAAAGATGCTAACCTTATTCCAGATCACAGAATCACAGAATTGCATCAATAAAAGGAACCTCAAACACTACCCTCCAGCAACCCATATGTGACTAAGGAATCTCCATCTACAACATCCCTAACAACTGGTCATATAGTCTCAAATGGAAAATGTTCAATGAGGGAGAATCCACCACCTCCAGGGTAGCCCATTATAATTCTTAACAGTTCTATCAGACAATTTTCCTATTGTAGTGGATCTGTGACTGGGAGGGAACATATTTGCCTTCCTTACCACTGTCCACATCTCCTAGAAGGTTTTGGAGATTGAGAGAACAGAAAGTCATTTCTGTTGAATTGTTAAGGAGTGAGCTGGTGTGATATCACTGGGCACAGCACTTCTGAAGGTGGTCAGAGATAGAAAAAGTGAAAACAAAAGGGCCACAGGGAGTGTTTCTTCATGTTCTCATGGCCTCAGCTAGATGGGGACTCATTCATTTCATTGTATACATCAAAGCTCAGGATTCCTCTGCTGCTCATAAATGTTGATTTCTGATATTAAATGAGTACCCCACACTGAAGCATGTGGTAACATTCTTTTCTTCCATTATGACTAAGTTTCATTTGCTGGTCATTTTCGCCTTCAAAAGTCTTGTGCCCATGACATTCATGCACACTTCATCCTATACCAGTCCATGAAAAATTACTTCCGAATACTATTTAGTAAAGCCCACTTACTTTTTCTCTGGGAAAGGTATTGGGATGGAGGAGTAGGTAAATAAATCCACAGTCATGCATTTCCTGCATTTATATTGAGCCTAAATATTGCTCTAAAAAATTTCTACCCATTCCATTCTGGCCATTTTCTTGCCAACCCCCTGCCAACCTCTGTAGCCTTTGAACCACTAGCTCTTTCTGTCTCCCCAGTACAGCATCTTCTAGACAAAAGACCATGTTCTGGGTGACTTAATCTTCTTAACTCTGGAACTCCTGGGTTGGGCTCCAAACTCTTTTGATTGGTGAGTATACCACATAGCATATCTAGTCAGCTTAAGCCAGGCTTTATAATAGAATACGGCCAGCTTTTCTGTCATTTACCCCATTGTTGCCACATTACCCTTCTAAAGTAAGGCAAGAAAGTCAGTTTGGCTGGAAAAGTAGGTTAGAGTCAGGTTGTGAAGGGCCTTAATGTTAAATGGAAAAATTTGTTTTTGAATATAGAGGATTAGGAGCCACCAGAATTTATTGAGTCAGGAGATGATACGATCAGATTTGTACTTACAGAAAATCACTTTGAAAGCTGTGTGGAATGTATTGCAGAGATAGAAACTTGAGGCAGGGAGACCATCCAGAAAGATATTTTAATAATCTATGCTGCAGATGATGAAAACATGAACTAAGGTGGTGGTTTTGTGAGCAGAGAAAGAGATGGATATGAGAGACGTTGCAGAGTTGGAATGCTGAAGCATTGGCACCTGATTTTGTTTTTGTATTCTCAGCAACTAGTACAGTGCCTTACACATAGTAGGTGCTTAATAAGTATTTATGGATTGATTCATCTGAAAAGTGAAATTACCTGTAAAGATATTGAGTTATTTTTTTCTCATTTCCTGTCAGTTTCTCAAGTTCCATTATAACATTTTCTTTCCTTTGCCATAAAGAAAATACTGATTCTTGCAAAGAATGATCAATCTAAAATATATTTGGCTTTTTAGTTTTTAGAGAAGTGTCAATCTACAAGTAATAAATATATTTAATTCTGGGTGATGAGCAGGGGTCATCTGTTTCCTTTATTGCTTTCTTTAAGTTAAAGTCAATAAACTTTTAAAATGTCCTTTTTTTAAAAAAAAATTCTTTTCTCTTGAGCAAATCTTCAGACTAGTCTTACCAATATAATTTATATAAACCATATTCTTTATGAAATGGCATACTAGTTAGTACATGGATATAGTGTAGGGGCAGAGGATATGTAGTATTTATCAACACTAGAGGATAATAGAATGTGAGTGGGACTTAGCATTAGAAGACCTGAATTAGAGTTGCATATCTTCTAATTACACACTTTGTAACCTTGGCAAAGTTACTAGACCTCTCTGACTTTTAGTTTTCCTATTTGAAAAATGAGGTTTCTACTACTTATTCTTCCTAATTCTCACGACCATTTTGAGGTTGAAATGTAATTATATAAAGCTCTTCAAAATCTTAAAATGCTATGCAAATATAACCTATCATAGTGTAATAGATCACTAGAAGGCTGGCTGTTTGCAGTCATAGTTTTTGGCCACAGTAACTCATGATGAGTAGTTACTAAGGCATTGAAAGGTTTTGATTTGCATTAATGGCGCAAGTACTTATACCACGGAAATCATGAACACTTCCAGGATGGAACAAGTATTATTTTTCTAATAAAGGCCACATAAAAAGTGCCCAGAACACAGCCAGTGCTTAATAAATATTTGTCACATTCGAATTATGGAGTGAGGCTAAATAAGAAAGTTGAATTTGGAACAGTTTTATTTCTTAGCACTGGACTCCATCTCATCTGGTCATCTGTGGGCTTCCATTTCATAATTTTAAATATTTTAAGTCACTGAAAGGATTTCAGATTCTTTCATATAACTTGCTTCCTATGGGGTACATCTCTACACAATGTGGTAAAACCATCCATATGACATTTAATTCAACAATTTATTAAATTATTAATTAAACAGCATTTATTAAGCACCCTACTATGTATGAAAGACTATGCTAGGTGTTGGCAATACAAATACAATGCACTCCCCCCAAAAAGCCTCTATCTTTCAAGATTTGACATCATACTGGGAAGGACTAATAACTGACATTAACAGAAAATTTTTAAAGGTTTAAAAAGCATTTTATATCCATTATCTTACAGGACTGGTGTGAGGTAGACCCTGCAGATACTTGTGCTACAAATGAGGAAAATGAGAATCAGAAAGGTTTGGTGACATGTCCAAGGTCATAGAACTCAATAATATCAGAGTTAGAATTTGAACCCATTTCTTTATATATTATACATATATGTATATATGTAAAATATCCATATGCAATATGTAATTATATACAAATATATATTATAACATGACAAATGATATCATTATATTATGTAATATTATATAATACATATACATAATACCTAAGACCAAAGTGAAGGGAGTGTTGGTGCATGATTTTCTGTTTGCAGATGATTGTGCACTCAGTGCAGTCTCTGAAGCTGAGATGCAATAAAGTATGGATCAATTCTCTGCTGCCTGTGCTAATTTTGGCCTAATAATTAACACCAAGAAAACACAGGTGCTCCATCAGCCATCACCACACCATCCATACGTGGAACCATCGATTACAACATGTGGAGAAGTTTTGAAAGTTGTGGATAAGTTCACTTACCTTGGTAGTGTACTTTCCAGGGATGTACATTGACAACGAGGTTGATGCACGCATTGCCAGAGCTAGCTCAGTGTTTGGAAGGCTCTGAGGAAAGGTTTGGGAGAGAAGAGGTATTAGATTGACTACCAAGCTGAAGGTCTACAGAGTCATTGTGCTGACCTCATTGTTGTAAACCTGTGAAACATGGACAGCCTACCAGGGCCATGCCAGGAAACTGAATCTCTTCCATCTGAACTATCTTAGGAAGATTCTGAGGATCACCTGGTAGGATAAGGTACCAGACACTGAAGTCCATACTCAAGTTGAACTGTCAAGCATTCAAACTATGCTTCAGAGAGCGCAACTCAGATAGGCTGGCCATGTTGTTCAAATGCAAAATGTACACTTGCCAAAAAGACTATTTTATGGAGAACTCACATGGGGCAGGTGATCACATGGCGGTCAGAAGATGTCATACAAGGACATTCTCAAGGTATCTCTCAAGAGCTTTGGATTTGACTGTGCTCTATGGGAGATACTGGCATAGGACTGCTCAGCATGGTGCGGCCACATCAGAAAGGGTGCTATGCTCTAAGAGCAAAGTATAATTAGACAGCACAAAGTAAACGTAGGATGTGCAAATCTGGAGTATCCACCCCCAAAATTCATATAGACTATTTGTGCCCAACCTGTGGTAGAGCATTTCAAGCTCGTATTGGTCTGATCAGCCACAGTAGGACACACTGAAACTTCACTTTATCATGGTGATGTCATTTTGGTCCTCTTCGAAAATGAAGATCAACAACCAACTGACAACATATAATACCAAGTCCAATACACTTCCCTGTACTTCATTCTGCATATAGATTTCTCTGAGTGTATTTTCTAGGTATTCTGACCTACTGTAGCCATAGAGCCATAGAGATTAACAGAATCAAAGATTGTGTATGTGTATATATTGGGAGAAGGAGTAACTAGAAGGTATTTAGTACTTGCTTCCCACTCTTCATTTTTGTTTTTTCTTTCCATTTTGGAATAATCAACATATGTTCTTGGTGCTCTGATGCTGGAGAGAGGGATGATAGTTTTCCCTTTTGAATTCCCTTTCCCAGTCTCCTAATTGAAATTTGATATTCTGTATCAAGTGTTTCATCTGTAACATTTATATCTAGTCATTTGGGCAAGACACCCTGCATAAAAACAATTATGCTGGGTGATTCCCAATTATACACATGTGGCTGAAGTTTGATCCATGCCATTAAGAGCTGCTGATGCCATTTCAGGAACAAGAACCCTCAAAGCATAGTAGAAACACATTGCTCTCTGGGAAAAAAAAGTGTTTGACAGCATCCAGGCAAGGACTTCAGTTCATATTAATTCTCTGATTTTTCCTGTCATCTTCAGCATTTAGAAGCTTCTCTCTTTAAAGATGGATTGTAGGAATATTGGGGGGAGGGAAAATATGTCTTATCCAGCTTGAATTCACAGAAAGCCACTTTACCAAGCCCCCTTACCTATATCTTTCCTCTCTCTAGGATTGTGTTTGAATGGTGATACTCTTTCTCTTAGGCAGGTTTTTCCACACTTGTAAGGGTTGTAAATTAGAAATCTAATAATGGTAACCTTTTGTGATAGAGTAGAACTTCCTAATTTTAAATCATTTTCACATCTATCTATTTTTATTATCCTTCAGAACATCATTACAATATATTTAAGGTGGAATTATCTTTATGTAATAGATGAAGAAACTAAGGCAAAAGACCAAAACCAAAACCCAAGAAATGGTTAAAGTGACCTGATCATGTCAAAGCTGACCAAGTTTCTTGACTCTCAATAGGAACTCTTTATATGACTCTTTACTCAAATGGCCACTTTTCTACTCCAGGGCCTAATCACCTATTGTGTGGACAATGGTAGCAGCCTCCAACAATAATCAGTATTTTGCAACAGGAGCATATCATGGGTTTATCTTTCCAAATCCTTACTCGATAACTTGGCATTCCTAACTACCATTTGAATTCATTTATTTAGAACTGGAAGAGATTTGGAGACTATAGAAATTAAGTTACTTGCCTAAGGTCACACAAATTCTCTACCATACTGAGTTTCAACTTGCTCCCCATTTCTCAGCTTGTGTTTCATTCAAGGAGAACCCACTTTTGTTATTCAGCTTACTGAGCTAATAATCAGCAGAGAGCTTGTTGGCCAACAGAAACTATACAGATTTTTATTGTTCTAAGTTTTCAGATCCCAACTCTGGGCCAAATGTTGGAGCTCCTTTTCCCTACACAGAATCCTGAGGACTACATATTATTTCAAGAATTTCAGTATCAAAAATTACATGGCTGTATAGCATTGTCATCATATTCTCTCTATGACCATTCTGTGCCTTCAATTTTTGGGCAGGATTATTTTATCACAAACTCAAAAGTAGCATTCGCATAGAGTACATTTTGGAAATAAAAAGAAACAAAGAGAAGCTTAAATAAAGAGACTTCTAACTACTTGCTAATTATGTCTCCCATATTTCACTATTTTTATATCCCTTGTAATTTTAAGATACATTGTTATTGTTACATGTTATATCTATATCACTTAAATTTCCCACTGTATTCTTTCCCCCACCCCTCCCACAGATATGTCAAAAGTGTGTGTGTGTGTGTGTGTGTGTGTGTGTGTGTGTGTGTGTATGACGGAGAGAGAGAGAGAGAGAGAGAGAGAGAGAGAGAGAGAGAGAGAGAGAGAGAGAGAGAGAGAGAGAGAGAGAGAGAGAGAGAGAAGAATGAATATTCAAGGAAAGAGATCTTGAGGGGAAAAAATATCTGCTCTGCCAATGTGATATTTTTTTTTTATTTGTCTTAATCTCATTTTGATTGGATATGGATCAGTAGATTCACTTGAGATGTGTCCATGGCTCTATCTATACTGATAAAGGGAAACAGAGGGTTGTTCAATTACAGACTGAATCTGGAACCATTTTAACTCTTTATATAATTAAGGCAGATATTACTTAGAATTATTTGGATTAAATGATCTATATTGGCTATCAGGTGAATCCTAGATACACAAGATAACTCTTGCTTTGTTTGCCTAGTCACAGACTAGCATAGAGTGACATAATGAAACCATTTGGAAATAACTCATCTGCAAAAACTATAGAAGTGATAAGATTGTAAGAAATTAAGCCTAGAGTCTGAATTCTGATGGCAATGGAAGAATTATGATCCTAGGTCATTCTCCAATGAGGTAATGAACTAACCAAAGTCAAGACAGTCAAGATCCTCAGTTCTGTACAGCATACTCACTGACATAAAAAGAAATTTTCTGAATATTCATGTTCTATAGATAAAACTTCTTCATGAGTTGACATGAACTGACACTGAAAAAAATGAAATCAGAAAAGGCATACTGTTCCAGGACAAACTAGAGATGAAATCCATGCTGATGGCAACACAATTATAGGGATTAATTTTCAAGAGGGGAAGGCAAGGCACCACAAATTTATTAAGACCTTACTGTGTACCAGACACTGTGCTGAGTATGTGCTAAGATGTATGATAGAGAGGAAAAATTATGAATCATATTGCTACTAAAAAAAAAAAAAGGCAGTTCAGAGGACATAGATTTATACATGGACTATATCTAGAATTACATAATAGTTACATGTAACTGTTATGTAGTTAAAATAGTTATCTATAATATAGTTATGTTATATCTATATATAGTTATATAATATGCTTATATTAGTTATGTATAACTATATAAACTATATACATATAACTGTGTAAATTTGTTCTATAGGTATTTGACTTGGAGCAGCTTGTTTTTCCTTACTTCATCTTTTTTTTTTTTAAGAAAGTAAAAAAAATGCTTTAATATATAATTGGATTTCATCAGTTCTTTCTCTGGATTACATTTTTTATTATGGGTTCTTTGGAAGTATCTTGGATTATTGTCTTGACTACAGCAACTAAATCTTTCAGAATTGATAATTCTTACAATAGTAAATTAACTATTAATAGTAGACTTGTAATCTACTAATAATTAAACGACTAATTAAATAGATTTAATTCCCCAAACAACCGACCCACATCATAATCTATTGGATGAGTTGGGTGCAAACCAAATCAATTCTCTGAGATACTGCTAATAATCACTCTACTGAAAAGTCAGATTCATAGGCCAAAACAAGACTGGCATTTTTCCAGGTTGTAACATTGCACCCATTAAGAAAGGAAAGAGTTGAAAAGTTATCTATAAGAGTGATATCTCGTGGCTCCCCCTCTAAAATATATATACATATGTATATATATATATAAAATCTTCTAGGTGGAATTAAAAAAAAGAAACAAGGGGTAAGATTGGAAATAGAGTACTGGAGTGGGGAAAACAGAGATTTAATCCAGTCCCTGAAGCTGATCCACTGGATGATATCAGATTTCATAACTGCTTTGTCACAAGTTTCCCATTAGTAAATGAAAAATAGTACTTGCTTCTTAAGTTACAAGGGATAGTTGGAATGATATTTTCTTTGAACTAATAGAACTGGAAGTTATAGAAATATATATCAAATTGAAAAGGTAACATTATTTGAAATTCCAAAATGAATGTGGAACTGACATTTATTTAATTTTGGAATAAAACAAGTATTTTCATAACATAGTGTAATAAAAAAAGACAGTTGTACATGAAACTGCAAATCTGCTACATGCAACTTGCTACTCCTTTCAAACAGTCAACAAAATTATCATGTAGTTAAAAAAAAATTTTCCCCTCCCTCCCTACTCCATACCCTAGAGACACCCTTAGCTGGTGTCTGATTCTCACCATCAAAATCCTTCCTTTCCAGTTGGTACACTGCAACTGCATCCCTACTAGATGATGAGCTTCTTAAGGCTGGCAACTGAAATTTATTTGAATTGAAATTCCCCCTCTAAAGCCCTATACATTTTAAATTCAATTCATTCTGCCTTTGTTCTCTCAGATCCTATTGATCTTCTAAGATTGCATTTTGCTTGACCTTATAAACACTTCTTCTGCTTTGCTCCTTGAACTCATTCCCCTTGGCCTCCTCCATCTACACTGAAGAATTCTCTAAACAGTAGAGAATTCCTATCTCTATCCAGTGGGGAAAGGATCTGCCAGTCAAGTCAATGCCAAAGCCAACTGAATGAAAAAGTAATTGGGCTAGTCATTAATACAACCCAACCACAAGTTCAAATGGTTCTGAGATCTCCACTTGGCAACTGTGTTTGCTGTCATGAAGTCTCAGTCATTGTGGGCCTACACATGGTGAAGGGACAATGACACATTTTTGCTTTTTTGTTGACTACCCTTTAAAGAACAGAACCCTACCCCCAAAAGTTAAAGGGGTCTGGTTCAGTCCAAAATTTCTGCAACTGGAGAAAGGCACAGTGAAAAACACATCTAATACTTGGTCCAAGAATCAGAGTTCAAATTCCTACTCTTCCTGCCTTTTACAACCTCTGTACTCTTAGATGAGTTACTTCCCTTTTCTGGGAGCTCGGTTTCCTTACCTGCCAAATGAGAGGACTGAACTAGATGCCTGATACCTTTTAGTTCTAAACTGAAGATACTATAAGATGACTGGCCCAATTTGCTAGGAAACCCATGGTTATTCAATTCTTACAGAAATACTACACTGATTTGGAAAAAAACTTCAAGAAGTTATGAGTTTGTGACGATCCTAAAAGCAAAATTATTTTGAACATAAACACCAAGCTTCTCCAGGTGTTATTTTCCTTCTGTTTGTTTGTTTTCTTTTTACTTAGAGCCACCTTTCCTTTGTTTGGAGAATAAGCTCAAACATATGCTGACATTTTCTTCCCAGCTTGATTTGCAAACTTCTTCATCAAATACCATATATTGTTTTTCTTTTTCATTGTTCAAAGGTGCTCCAGTAGTTTGGAGGAAAAATAATGATACCCATGAAATACTCCCTGTTTCTTATGGAAAACTGGTCCCAGGTATTAACTATTTTATGAAATTGAAGTTACATGGTCACATGATTCAATTACTGTGAATTCCAATTTGGATGGAAGTATCCTCTCTCAAAGACATAATCCATCCTACTTAAGTCAAATTTGCTCTTCTTTGAGAGCTAAAATGTCTCTCTGTCTCTTAAAGTCATTGAAAGTGATCTTATCCAATAAAAATGGCTTTTGTCTTTATCTAAACAAATTAAGCCTCCCTTTTAGAAAACAGACAATTTGAAGTCAACAATAAATAGGAAAATCATATCTGTAATAGAAAAAAAAACTTTATCAAGTGAAAAGTCAAAATATTCTGGGAAGATTGTATTTGTCCTGATGGACCCTTTAAGGAACATGCCTGTGTCTTTTAAATATACCAAATATTACCAATAGGAGAGGTGGCTAATGGTGGTAATGTTACTTTCACCCAAATGCTGCAACAATTTGTTTCATTTCATAGGACACTGGAATTTTTCACCGTATGGTGTTCATGGTGAACATAAATGAACAGATCACAAGAAGGTAATTGTAACTGAACCACTTGTGACTATTACAGAGGACAAAGTAGAAAAATTCTATGAAGGCCAAGATCCTTCAAATTAAGATAATATATATAGGTACATAGTGACTTGATTGTAAAGCTGAGCAAAGGGGAGAGTGGTGACACTGGGCAATCACTTGATTACCTTGAACCTCATTTTCCTCATCTATAAAATGAGGCAGGTAGATTAAATGGCACCCATCCTCAGTGGGGATCTAAATCTTCTATATCTGTGCTCCTTTGAAATGAAGAAGTCCAAGGCTTATGGGCTATGCAGATGCTCTATTACTGTATATCACGAATAATTCCTTCAAGATGACAGCTAGAAGGTGCTACATTCAATGAGCACCAAATGCTGTGACAAAAAAAAAGATCACTATTAGCCTTTAATTTTATTTTTTTTTTATTCTTTGAAACAGGATCTCCCTAGCCTAGTCAGTTCACAGTTACAAATCACTCTGCATCTGTTGTTCTGTCTGAATTCCACCAAATAAGATGTGCATGCCAGATGAAACTCTTTCCTTCTAATCTCATCACCAGGCTGCTAACTTAAGCCTTGATTGATATGACCTCCCTCAAGGCCCCTTTCCCATCTAATTAGAAGGCTGGAGGGTGAAATACTAATTCCTTTACTGCCTTGTTTGATAGAGAGTAGACCCTGGACTTTTAGTTCATTCCACCACATCTGCTTCTAAGGCTGCTTTGAACTCCATGGAACAAGATGCCCCTTCCAGGATAAGTTTATAGCTTCTAAAATCACCACAATACTGCTAACTCAAGTCCGGATTGATATTACTTCCCTTAGCTTCCTCTCCCCTTTGAAAGGTTGGAGAGTAGAGTGCCAAACTCCTCCTAATGTCTTCCTTTATAGAGACCAGAGGCAGATCTCTCAATTCACTCTTCTTTGCATCTGGTGCTTTGCTTGGTTTCAATTTTATGGAAAACGATGCACTCATAGCAGGTCTCCCCTGTGCCACATTTCCTGACTCCTTTAATATTGGCTTCCCTCATTAGACTGTGAGCTCCCCAAGAGCAGGGATTATGTCTTTCTTTTTATTAAGTGCATACTTAGCACAATGCCTGGCACATAGTAGGTACTTAATAAATGTTTGTTGGATTAAACTTGATCCCACTACTCATCAGAACAGGATCTTTGACCTGCTCTATTTCTGATCCAGTTCCCCTCTCATTAGACATCCTGCTGGCTCAACATACTAGTGCCACGCTTGCTACACAAACCTGACTGTCTTTAGCCTGCTGTAGCTTGGAACTCTCAAGCTTGAAAGAACCACCAGCCTCAGCCTCCCTAGTATCGAGGATTTTAGGTATGTGCTACTATGCCTTCAAAGGCCTTTAAACAAATAAAAAAAGGGAGAGGAAGGAAACTACAAAAATAAATAACAGAGAGAGCAGTTATCAGTCAAGACAATGGAGAAAAGAGCCATCAATAAAGCCAGTGGCTTGAAGTTGTCCATACGTGTGTATATAGTGCATGCTTTATAAAAATGGCAAACTGGAGATCCTAATGCAAAATATTTGACAGTTTCTTTTGTAATCACAGCAAAAAAATAGAAATATATGGGCTGGATGGAAATAGAGTTCAGGGTATTTGTAACTGGTATAATGAATAGATACAAAAATAGTGATCAATGTGTGGATGGGAAAGTTCTAAAAGAGAGTACCAAAAGCATGTTCTTAGCCATGTGTTGTTCAATAGTTTTTAGCAATGCCTTTTATGAAGACATATTTGCTGCATTTATCAAATTTACAGATAACCCAAGCAAAGAGGAAAAGTTAATTCATTGATTAACAGAGTTAGGGTTCAAAAAGATCAGCAGGCCAAACTATTGATTAAAATCTAATAAAACAAAATTTAATGGGTATTAATGAAAAGTCTCATACCTGTTTGCAATAATCAGCTGCATTGCTGCAGTAGATAAAATTCTTCTGGATAAGTCATCTGGGCAAAATCTGGTTGTTACGGTGGACAAGAAATACATATGCAACAAGAGTGTGACATGGCAGCTGACAGGCCCACATACTCGTGAAATTTGTCAGTGTCCTTCCTAAAATGAACACTATGTATGCAGCCCTCAGCCCTGGTCAGACCTCCTCTGAAGCATTTCATGCATTTCTGGTTTCTGTCTTTTAGGAAGATCATTGATAAGCCAGAGTGTATCTAGATGAGGGCTGCAAGTTCCTGCCAGATTAGGACCAAATGAAGGAACTGAGGAAGTAGAATAAGGGATGTTTAAAGAGAGAAGAAGACAACAGAGGTTGTGAGAGAGCAGTGTTCCAAGTATTTGAAGGACAGACACCAGGGAGATGAATGAAGATGAATTAGACTTGTTCTGCTTGACCCAGGAGGTAGATCAAGGAGCAACAAGGGAAATGGTGCAGAAGGGCAAGAAAAGGCTTGGCATAAAGAAGTGCTTCCTCACAGTTTGATTTTTCAAAAGCGGGATGAGCTGTTTCAGGTGTGAGTCATTTTTCCATTCCTGAAGGATGTCCTTGACTGCACAAAGCCACTTTGTGAAGGTTCGGTAGAAGGGATTCCCATTCAAGTAAGTGATCTCTGAACTTCTTTAGAAGATTCTTTACATTTAGCAGAATTTAGTGCTGAATTTTACATCACTACAGAGGGAGAAGGTGGTCTTTAGTTACCAAATTTCAATATTTTATAAAAGTCATTTTTATTCCTTTCCTATATTGGTTGGAAAAAGAAAACTAGCAGATTTTTCTCTGACCACTAGGTAGCTCCTGTTATTGGTTAATTGTACCTTCCCACCTGGTCACCAAAAGATTCATTGGATTAGAAAATCTTGAAATTAAAAAAAAATAGAAGAGTGACTTTGGTATTGAGAACATCCAGGAACAGTTGGTAATCATCCTTATAACTGTCTCATAAAACTATGTCTCTTGATTATAATGTTTTTTATTGCATGAGGAAAAAAAAATGAGTTTGGGAGAAGGAAACATTCAAACAGTTTATGAGATTTTCATGTGATAATTATCTATTGAATTTTTGGTAATACATAGTAGATTGATTTTTAACATTCCCACAGACACAGTGCTACCTAAACACATACACACACATACACACACACACACACACACACACACACACACACACACACACACATTTCAGCAATGCTTAGATATGCTCTGGTTAGAACTCAAGAAATTATACCAACGAACAGGGCTCTGAGTTGCCAGTTTAGAGTCATGAATATTTGCAAGTAGAGTTGATTCTCAAAAGGAATAACATATCTAGCCATCTTCAGTTTCTTAGCTACATTATCTCTTGTGCATATATCATTTCACATATAGGTGACCACAGATAAACATTTTATTCATTTCCATAGCTGTGAAATTCCAGGGGATCCAATCTCCAGCAGGCGTTTATTAAGCACCTACTATATGTTAGGTGCGTGTGCAAAGACAAAGAAAGATAAACAAATTTTTAAAACAGTCAAAACAAAAAACAGTCCATGATTTCAAAACGCTTACATTCTCCTAAAGGGATACAACACACACACACGTGATAGCTGTACTTATAGATATAAACATAGAAGTAGATACAGATATATATGCATATCTATATAGATGTACATAATTGTACATTATTGAGTTTAATGATCCTACTCTATACTACTGATTAATTTTCTTTGGGGAGTTTATATTTCCAGATTCAGCAAGAAGGGAAACCAGATACCCAAGACCAAGTGAACTTTGTACCGACTATGTAATCATCTCTTCTGTTTGGGGTTATTCAGGCATTAAATAATGACAACAGTTTGGAGCAGATGTAAGGGACTTGATTCATGTTCATTCTGTTCTATAACAGCTAAAGGAAATACACTAAAATTTCTAAGAAAGGAGAAATTCCATGCATATATTCAGGCCAAATGTGAAGTTTTAAGGTCTCAAAGAGGATTTTAGAAACTGTGATAATGATTTAAAATAAGGTTTTTAATGAATTCTTTACTTTTCCTTCTGAGAGAAGCTGTAAAAAATGGGTTGCTTTTTTAAAAATGTATATCAGTCTTTTCCTATTACTCTATGCAACCATCTGGAAACTTTAACAATTCTTTGCCATGGTTAAGTTGTAAAACTTCTGCAAATTAAGGATTTTTAGAAACAAGAAACTTTAATGGATGATAACTTTAGAGGAAGTATAACCATTCATTTTCTATTATCAGAAATTCTTTGTAATTCTGTCTTTAAGATATGTACTTGACCCCAAAGATAATATCATGGAATTGAAAAGTTTCCACTGTTCTACGTATAACTATTTTTTATAACAGGAGAGAAAGGAAGAAAAGACTATTATTTGTAACCATTTAATGCCATTACCCCCAAGAAATCTTTCCAGTATAGCAAGTTTTCCCTTTTCCAAGTAAGTGGAAAACAGGAATAGAAAAAGTCCTTAAGTATTGGTCTATGTAGGAATCTAATTTTCATAGAAAACTGTACCTGTTTATTGTCTGGTTAATGGAATCATCTTGGAGAGTACAGGCCTGGTTGGGAGGCTGGGAAGCATGCTCAGTATGCTTGGCTGATGAAATTCCCATGTGAAAGAAGTTGGGGAATATACTTCTGATAAAGCGTGATGACGTGGAATGAAAGGACTGTCCTCCATGATCTGGAACACAAGTAAACATTCAGTAATTCATTTTGATCTGCTGACCACATGTTGAAGAAACTAACTGGGGACAGGCTACTGAGCCACAACCATGGTACGTACAATAGACACCAGCTGGACCAAATCAAGCGTCTAGCTCATCCTCTTTTCCTGACTAGCTGTATGCAAGTGCAGGGGCAAGGAATACTATCAGCCTTTGAGAGAGGAGAGAGGTTAGAGCCTTATCTCCCCATCCCCATGAGTGCATGGCCCTAGTATTGCTTCTATCTCTGCTGTGTTTATTCTTTTCTTGCTTTTAAGTGAAAGAGTATGGAAGGTGGCTATGGCCTTGTGAGTTTAGAAAGGGCAGGAGAGCAAGACACCAGAAGCTTGGGAGTTGTAGCCCATGCAAGTATTGGCCAAAAGCTAGATGAGGAGAATTGAGGTACTCATACTGATAAGGGTATGAGTACTGATAAGGTGTGAATATCAAAGCTGATACAAGCTTTCAGGATGATGAATTTCCTAGTGATAAGGATTTCTGGGAAACCTGGTAGAGTCCAGTCTAAGAAAAGAGCTGGTGGGAAATGAAAATCATGAATAAGATCTGAATAACCCTAAGTACAATGCAATTGGATCACTTAGTCAGTGAACTGCCTCTGAGCTATGGTATACTGACATCTCACTTTGTGGGATTCATCTAACTTTTGATACTTTTGTCCTATTTTTCAGAAAAAAAATCTGAAGTATCTAGTATGTTTTATTCTGTTTTCAATCTGGGCCATTAAAACTGTTGAATGAGCATGTGAAAGATGATAACATCTGAAATATATTCCATTTTACCTTAAATCTGGCTAGTATAATATTTCACTTAAATTTCAAAGGGTCTTAGATCTAGAAATAGAAGGGAGTTTTGAGCCCAAGTGGGTATTTTACAGATAAAGAAACTGAGACCCAGAGAGATTAATTGACTACAGATCTAGGGTTTGAACTCAGATCCTGCGACTTCAAATAGCATTCTTTCAACAGCACAGACAATGACAAAACCATTTCTGAGGGAGAAATGACATAGATCCTCATGTAACTACATGTGAGTAGATGGTATTTTTTGAAACTATAGCCCTGATTGATTAGATTGATCATTTCTGTGGTATGCGTAAGGATAAGCTGAGGCTAGTGGAAAATTTGGTAAGATATCGATCTATCGTACTCAGCATCTATCATTTCTGGTATACACATACAATCCCTACTGGGCATTATTCTAGGAAGTTTTATGCTATACTTTTTCACATTGAGGGAAGAACCCTGCTTACCCATTGACATGTTTTAGAGCATCAGATAAAGAAACTTATGTTACTACTTATATTTCTCAGTTGAAAAAGAAGCTGAAAGGTCTACCAAAGGGTAAAGCTCAGAGCTATGGCAGAAACAAAAGATGTTCTGATAATAAAGTATATTGTCAAGACCCTCAATAAGGAGAGTCCTTTTGAAAAGCCCAGGCATTTGAAGGACTCACAAATTAGCTTAACAATGAAAAGCTAACCCATAAAGTTGTGGAAAGACTGGGCAACTTGCTTGTTGAGAAAATAATCCCAAAGAAGGGCCCTATCAAGACTCTTCACCACAACAACTTATTACCTAAAAGAGAGTCCTTTGGACTTTCTAATGAACAGATAGAGAAAAATGATGGATGTTTGCCTCAGTGAATGCTGAACAAAAGAGAGAAAACACCAGCTGTATAGAGATTGTCTGACCCAGAAACAAGAGGAAAGGAAGAAGGAAGAAAGAAAGGAAAGAAGGAAGGGAAAATGCATAGATTCAGGAGATGGAATGTTGCATTTCTGAAGTATCTAGTGCTTTTTATTTTGTTTTCAGTTTGGGGCATTAGAGGTGTTTATGCTGAGTCAGTCTAGGTGACTCTATTTAAAACCTCATTTAAAACTGAGTACATGGCAACTATATAAGATGGTATTCATGTTCACATTCACGAATTCCATCTCCACGTGAGAGAGGAATTGTTGTTCAGTATTTTCGGACTTGTTTTACTCTTCATACCTTATTTGGGATTTTCTTGGCAAAGATGCTGGAGTGGTTTCCTATTTCCTTCTCCAGTTCATTTTACAGATGAGGAAACTGAGGCAAGTAAGGTTAAGTGACTTGCCAAGGGTCTCATAGATAGTAAATGTCTGAGGTCAGATTTGAACTCAGGAAGATGAGTCTCCCTGACTCCAGAAGCTATCCACTGTGTCACGTATCTGCCCTCTTCCACCCCAATTCCATCTCCTTACAAATTACTAGAACAATCAAGAGCTGAGGCAACACTAACCCTATCTCCTCATTTGAAACAGGAACAAACCAAAATTGTCTTTCTGCTATATGGAAATTGCCTACTCCTGTCTAGAAGAAGCAGAATACAGATTAAATGCTGGCTAGTCCACCAACTTATGTTGCCTTGGTGTATTAATAAATTCCTTCTGTCTTGCTTCCTGAGTTTGCATTAATTGATTGGGGAAGGGTGCTAATGTAGTTTCTTTTAACAGTCTTGTGAGAGTAACAGCTAGGAGTCTAATATCATTTTAGCACAGAATGTATGGAAGGGTGAGAGGTCTAAGACCAGAAAGGAAGAGCCATTGGAGTTTATTAAATAAGAAATTTACTGAATCTTTGGGAAGGTTAATTTGACAGCTCAGTAGTGTAAACAGACTAGAATGGGAAGAGAGGTGAGGCAGAGAGAACAGGTTCTTTAACATCCCAAACTACTTTCATTTCATGATTGTTTATTTCAGATAAAATTTATATCATTCTCATCAGTGTTAAAAATCAGGCTCCAAAAGTATTGACTTAAGTTGGATACAAATAAATATTTACATTGTAGGCAATTTGGCACTTATTTTCATAGAACATGAAGATAGAATTTGGAACAAAACAATGAGTTTGCATTAACGGAACAAATAAGTTACTTTGGTGCTCATTGCCTCTTGATGAACAGGATTTATTTTTCAAACTTAGAAAAATACCTAAGATAACGCTTCCTTGTGAAAGTATAGAATACTTGAACTAGAAGACAATAGGGAGGGTAAATAACAAGTTTGTCTTTAATGTAAAAGCCCTTAAGCTTAAAAACTGAGAAGCCACACTTTCCTCCTTCCTCATTTTCCCACCTAGTATGGGTCTTCTCAGAAAGCCTTGAATGCAAGAAATTTGGAAAAATTATGTCTATGTAGTTCCTGTATAGAAAAACATCCTCATATGTAGACTGTGCACCCAAAACAAACAAATGAGCAGGGAACGGGAACCAAGCAAGCTGTTGTTATTGGTCATCATGTGATCACATGTAATGTGATTTATTTCTGGCATCGAATTTGAGCAAAGTGAACAGGAATTATTTATTTATTTTTTTATCACTTTAACATTACTAAAACACTCCAGGATGCAAATTGTAATGATTGCTGTTTTGTTGATAAATGATAAATAATAATGGCATGGATTAGCTATGTACCATTGTTTATTGAAATAATACTTTTAAGGGAGGCCACAAGGAAACAAAAGGACTTTGGGAGGCTAGAACTTCTAAAGTTAAGATGATCATAAGGTCAAAGAACGTTAAAGTTGTAAGAAACCTTAGTGTACATCTAGTCATGGAATCACAGATCTAGAGTTGAATGGAATCTTTGAGTAAATTGGATATAACTCCTCATTTTACAGATGAGGAAACAGGTTGGGAGAGGTCACACAGTAAGAGTCTAAGACAAGATTTGAACCTCAGATCTAATCAACATCCTTAATTGAAAGATTGAGTCATTGAAATGCAGATAGAGTGTTATGTCTAAGGGTACAGAGGGCACTTCTGTAGAAACAAACTCTATGCAAGTAATAAAGCTGAAAATCAATGCTATATCTTCAAGAATTAGATTGAAAAATATTTGAAACTAGGATTTAGGAAGAAGTTAGAAGGAAGAAAAAGGAAATATTCAATCTGAACAAAAATTAAATAAGAGGATTAAAGACCAAAGCAGCTAAAGATGTGTGCTTCCTCTTTTGATCTTAGTTTCCATCTCTCTGAGTATCTTTGGATCCCAAACAAATGCATCAAGGAAAATAATTTCCCAGTGTTTCTGATCTCTCTTGGTCCCTTCTCTTTCTCTCTATCTCCCTATCCCATTTCTTCTGTTTCATGTGCATCTATACAACTGGGGCTGAACTTGAAAGAACACACTGACAAAGACTCTGAGTTGGCTTAAAACTTAAATAAGAATTCTGTAGCTGTCCCCAAAGTTTCCTGGTAACCTCTTTTCTCTTATAAAAGTTTTCAGAGACAGGTACTGAAACACTCAGTGTTTGGAATTGATGGATGCTTTAGGCTTAACGGAAATGAATTTTGTTTTAATTGATGCAAAAATCATTTTAAAGGCATTGCTCATAGCAAGAGATTCTACTCAAGCAACAAGGTGGATGTAGTAACTAAAAACATAATTACACCTTTGGAATTGTGCAGGCTTTGATGAACACTTCTGACAGTTAATCCAAAACCACCATGCAGGATGTACACCTTTTCTAAATATGGAAAAGTGAATAAAATTCCCTTTGGTGCTGTGTGGAACCCATGAGAATATGCATTAACCTTAATCGAAAGTTCTCTATCTACAAGAAAATGATACATCTGCAATTCTCATACAAAAGCAGAAGTCAAATAAGCTAATATTTACCAATAATGACCAACCAAGAAGGTTACAACTCAATTTCTGCTTTTTTGTTTTTTGAGAAAAGAAGAAAATCAAGAAGTAGAAGGGTATTACACATAATTTATTCATGTATTGTATGACGTTATTTAGTTCGGCTTCCTACTCATTTGGTTTCCAGAGCAATTGTTTATTCTAGAAAATCAATTCCATTTATTTCTTTAAATCAATAGTTCTCACATTTCCATTGAGTTCCTTTATACTTTTTCAAGAGACTTGAGAGATTTCCTGAATAGCAACTAATAGCTATTTAAATTAATCTGCTACCTGTTATGTGATGGTTATTATACACACTATACTCACGACATCTATCTATCTATCTGTCTCTATCTATCTATCTATCTATCTATCTGTCTGTCTGTCTGTCTGTCTGTCTGTCTGTCTGTCTATCTATCCATCTATCTATGTATATATCTAGTAAATACTCTTTCAGAGATTACATTCAGAACCAACATATCTCAGGGTCCAGAAATTGTTTGTATAAATATATAAATAAATATATATTTAATATATCCATATATTAAATATATATATTTTATATATAATATATATTATACATATAATATACATTATATACATTATACATTATATTATATATTTATACATATTTTATATATATTTAATATCTAAATATTTATGTCTAAATATCTAAATAAATATATATGTATATAAATGTATCTCTAAGAAAACCCACCTGGAAAGTTTTAATAGTCAGTCTGATATGAAGAACCTATGCTGTTCAGCTCCTGTAGACCCTAAGACAGGTGTGCAGAACCTGTGGTCTCCATACCTTTGAGGCCTCAGGTTCCCCACACCTGCTCTAAGGGTTCTTATCCAAACTCCCGTTTGCACTGGCAAGTTGGGTCCTCAGAGGAAAGCTACATCTACCCTTCAGATTCATAGGGAAGCTTTATGGGATTTTTTTATAATGGGATTGAGGGAGATTGGAGAAGTTGATTTCATAGAGGCTGAAGAGGCTAAGGAACTGAGAGGCTAGGGAATTCAAAGGGACCAAGGATTGTTTTGAAGAAGAAAACTGTGAATGAGATGGTGATATAGAATAAAAGAAAGTGATCTAGAACAGAGATATCAAACCCTTGGCCACTGCCATAAGCTATATAACTTTATTCCCCATGAGCCATATCAAAATGTTATTGGGAAATATTTAACAAAATATATTAAAATACAATACAACATAATGTTAATTTGTAGTCTGTCAATATGTGACCCTCAAGAATCCATTTTTATTTGAGTTTGACACCATCAGCCTAGAGATCCATAGAAGATAGCAGAGGCTCTGGACCAGCTGTACTGAACTTTAAAGGAGGAGATGTAGCTGCTTAGTGACAGTAGTAGAGGGAATATCTGAAAGGGACATTAGGAAACAGAGTAGATCATTTCCTTCTCTTAGACCGGGGTAGGGAACCTCCAAGTTCCAACTTGTTCTTTGAAGTTTGGTCAAAGGGCCACACTTAAGGACCCAGAAGGTCACATGTGGCCTGGAGGTTGCAGGTTTCCCATCCCTTGCCCTAGACCTATGTATCAAAGAGTAGAAAAGTAGGAGCAAGCAACCTTGGAGAGGGTGTTAAGAGATACTGTGTCTTCAGGAGAAAACATGATTTTAATGTGCAGCATAAAATAGAAGGGATGTATGTTTAAGACTCCTAAGATCTTAAATTTTGAACTAGAAGAAACCCTGAAGTTTCTATTTCCACATTTTACAGATAAGGAAATTGAAACCCCAAAAGATAAAACGATTTTGCCAAGATCACACAAAGGAAAGTGGCAGAACAAGAATTTGAACACAGGCTCTCTGTTTTTAAATCTAGTGATCCTCCCACACCATGAGAAAGGTTTTAGAGAGCACAGTGAAAGGAGGACTAGAGGAAGATAGTGACAGGATAAGGGCTAAGGCTGAATTTACTATGGGGATACAGGTAGCAGCTACAGCCACTGAGTCTGGCATCCAATGTGGTTGGGGTCCCAAGGCCAACTGGCTGGTGGAAGGTTGGAGGTTACTGGAGTAGGAGTTTCCTTCATAGGACCCTAGGAAAGTAGCAACTTTGGGAGCCAAGAGAAAGAGCAGGTTAGTTGAGGGAGGGAAGCACACCTCTTCAGAGAGAAATTGATAAGAGAACTGGCAATAGAGTTTGGGAAAGAATCAAGATCCCCATTCCTTATCCAGGTGGAAGGGAAAGAAAAGATGAGAATAAAAGCTTTTATGTTATTTACTATGTGCCAGGGACTGTGCTAAGTACTTTTTATAAATATTTTATCATTTGATTCTCACAACAACCCTGTTAGTATAAAAGCAAGGACCCTGACATACACAGGTTCTTAGATCTGCTAAACTAAAAGAAAAGGCAACTTTTGAGGTGTCAGCAATCTCTTTAGTCAAGTACATACATCATTCACTTAGTTCAGGGGAAAAAGTCAGTACCCTCAGCTTTAAAGAGAATACAGACAGAGAAGTAAAGATTAACAGACAGGGCTTCCAGCTGCCTGACCATAAGCAATACAGATCAACAGACAGATCCAATTGTCTGATTACACATCCATAGTTACCAGAGAGAGAAGCACCAACATCTGGGTTTTCAAAGCTGAGGGGGTTTTCTTAATGGCTACCTAGAATCTCATCTGGACAAACAAACACTTCTAATGAATAAACCCCAAAGTAAAACCTTACCTCAGAGAATATATGCAATTTTCAGAGCTGGAGGGCAGGATCCTCTGACCCAGTGCCTGAATAGAAATCAACAAAAGTGAGGCCTATTAATGGGTGGGGAAGATCTAATGAACATTACACATAGGTACTATTATTAGCTTCCTTTTACAGTTGAAGAAACTGAGGCAAACAGAGGTTAAGTGATGTGCCAAATGTTTGAATCATGTCCTTCCAGGAGTTGACATCTGGAGCACAGCCTTTGTTGCCCTGTGCCAATTTTGTCTCTGTCCAGCTTCAAGATTGTTCATTTTAGCAGGTTTACTGTCTCTCACAAATATGAAAACTATAGATCCTCTCTTCTGTATTAAGTGTGTGTGTAAACACATATGTATATACATATACACTAAAGGCTTAATTACATGTGTACTTCCTAAGTCTATCCAAGATCAACCTATGATATATCTAGGTCCTCTACATTATGTTTCCAGAGAAAAACTGGCACATTTTCAAGATTAGGCATTACATTTATATAGGATTTTTAATTGAATAGGGCCCTTTCACATGCATTTTCTCATTTGATCCTTATAATGTTCCTGTAAAATATGTAGAGTACATATTACGCCCATTTTACATATGGAAAAATTGAGCCACAAAGAAGTCAAATGGTTCATCTAATTTCCAAACCCACAACTTAACTAGCACAATTAGATTCAACACATTAGTTTAGGGTGAGTAAAAGTTATACATATGATTTCAATAAAAATCCAAAATATTGGTCTTATGTGTTTGTGTAGGAGAGAAAGTGGTAGGGTGGAGGAAATAAGTTGAGTAAGACAAACACTTAGCTCACTGACCCTTCCTCTTGTCTCCTGATCTTATTAGGACCTACATTCTTGGACCTCTACTTTTGTACCTGGATTTCCATTTATCTTAGTCCTTTGGGGTTCAATACTTCAGAGACACTAAAATTCCTGATCCTGCCTGACGTTTGGTTTCTGTCCACTTGAATTCCAGTTTGGATCCTAATCTTTCCCCAGGAGAAGATTCTGCTCCCCACCCAGTTCTCATCATTGTTTTAATTAGTAACACATGTCCACCCAGAGTGGAGGAGGACATCTAGGATCACAAAATTGGGTGGGAAAGAAGGATACTCAGATGCTGGATTTGGCAAAGACATTTGGCTTTCTCTGTTAATCCCCTGAGTTTATCCTGCACTGATTCAGGAATCTTGAAAGTCAGTCTTTATACCAGCATACTGGAATGGGAGTGAGAAGAAGAACATAGATCTCAGGGCCAGGGCAAACAAGCCCAGGATATAAGTGCATAGCCACACAATCATGAGTCTTGGTGAAGCTAGCAGTCAGCTTAAGACTCAGACAATGAAGACTGGATACCTAAGAAAGGCCAGATATAGACATATGCCAAAGCCACAGGCTCCCTTTGCTAACTATGGGCACTGTTACCAGGATATGGGAGATCCAATTAAGGGATTTCCTGGAAGGTAGATTTAAATCTTGGGTTTTAACATTACAGATATAGGATGCTAGAGAATCCAAAAATACCTTCAGAAACTTTGCCATCTTTTAAAAGTCTGTGTCTTGATATAGCACTGGACTCCCCCTCAGTTTTTAAAAACTCTTCCCAGTTAAGTGTCTCCAGAGCCCAGAATTACATATCTCTATAAGACACACTTACTTGCATTACTCTAAGTAATACCCACAAACTTGAATTTCTGGAATACATGATATTTAAGAACTTATAAGAACTTCAAACTTGCCATAATTGGAGATTGCCATATTAAAGGTAGAACATGCCACAGTAGCTTTTCAACTCAACATTTTGAGATTAAATAACAGGTTGGAAACTATTACACTGACCTGAAGGTTCCCTTTGTACCACTTTGCTTGGGGTTCTAGAATGTAAAACCATGATACACCAGGGATGACACTAACAGACAATGGTGGTGTTCTTGATGCTACTAAATACTCTGATATTTGGGGATCTTTAGAGTCAGAAGAAGACACTATATCCACATGCAAGGGGAAAGATGAAATAAAAGGCCACACCAGGACCCCCAAGGATGTATCAGTGTGTCTACAAGCATTATTTAGCCACCTCTTCAATCATTTTAATTTCTACTTACAAAAATATGTATGAGATTTTTAAATGTTCATAATAGCATTGTTCTTTATCAGTTTTTGCATTGCCTTGCCCAGGAGAAATGAGAGATGGGGGGGAGAAGAGGACAAGATGATTCCAAAGAAATCCTAAGGCAATTTTCAGTTTTCTGATTTTGAGACATCTATGATATGCACATTTTGAAGACTCTCTGCTCAGTTTTATATATAGATATTTCAATTAATTGTTCTTTGATTTGCTAGGATTTGGCTAATAAATCATATTTTAGTACCTACGGTCTGTTGAAGAGGTCAAGATGCACTCAGAAGGCAGTAAATTACATTCCCAATAATGATTTTTTGTATTGGGGAGAAAAGAAACTAGACCTCAAACAGCCAGATGGATATTCAAGGACATGTTATTCACAAAAAAGTTACAGAAATGTCAGAATCTTTCTACTCCAAATCTGGAAGCCTTTCTGTGTACATAGTTATCTCTCCATGACCAATTTTAAATTCTTGTGCATGATGTTGATTCTTCACTAAGGATTTAATTCAATATAATTCACCATGCATCCATTTATTTATTTATTTATTTTTTGTATTTTTTTAATTAATTAATTTTGTTTATTTTCAGTGTTATACAATCACTATCATATAACTTTAGATTATCATTTTTCTCTTCCTCCCCACTCCCTCCCACCTTCCTCCCTGAGATGGCATACAATTTTATGTAGGTTCTACACAAACATTCTTATTAAATACATTTTCACTGTAGTCATGCTGTGTAGAAGAATTAAATTGAATGGGAGAAATCATATAGCAAACCAAAACATAATACACACACACAAAAATGATCTGCTACAATCTGTGATTGAATTCCATGGTTCTTTCTCTGGATGTGGAAGGCATTTTCCCTTAGAAGACCATTGGCAATTTTTTTTTAAGTCCTTGCATTTCTATGAAATTCCAAGTGTATCAGAAAAACTCTTGCACGCTGTGGTCGTTGCTGTGCACAAAGTTCTCCTGGTTCTGCTCCTTTTACTCAGCATCAGATCATATAAGTCTTTCCAGGCCTCTCTGAAGTCTTCTTGTTCATCATTTCTTATAGCACAATAGAATTCCATTACATCAAAAGTGATTTGGAGCATTTTTTCACCAAGCATTTATCAAACTCCTAATAGGTACAAGGTACTCTATGGGTATTACTAGTGATGTGTATGTGTGTGTGTGTGTGTGTGCATGCGTGTGCATATATGCATGTGTACATGTGTGTATATATGTATGTGGCCATATGTAAGTGTATATACATATGAAGGTATATGTGTGTGTTGTGTATGTGTGTGTGTGTGTGTGTGTGTGTATGTGTATAGGTTGCCTATACAGTAGATAGAGCTCTAGACTCAGAGTCAGGAAGACCTGAATTCGAATCCAGCCTCAGACTAGAAATGTGACCCTAGGAAGATCATTTAACCTCTGCCTCAGTTTTCTCATTTGGAATGTGGAGGAAATAATAGCATTGACCTCTTAGGGTTGTTGTGAGGATAAGTGGAAATAATATTGTAAAGCATTTTGCAAACTTTAAAGTGCTATAAAATTGTTAGCTCTTATTATTATTATTGTTATTTTTATTCAAGAAGCTTACAATCTAATATGAGGGAAGAGTAACCAAACCAACAAGTAACCAAAATGAAAGGATAAATGGGGAAAGTGTCATGGTCAAGTGATACTAAAAATGTAAGGAGAAAAATGTCCCTTTCATCTAGGGTGATAATGAAGGCTTCATGCAGGAAGTGATTCCAAAACTAAACCTTGAAGGAAGGGAGAGACACATTGATGGGCAATTAATTCCAGTCATTGGCCAGAGTGGGTAGAGGAGATGGGGAGAGAACATGATTAAATACACAGAGACAGGAGAGGGCAGTATGAAATCAGAGTATATTGAGGTCAGTTTGGCTACAATAGAGGAGGTGATGAGAAAATAATAAGGTCAAGTGGAATCAGACTTCAGAAGACCTCAAAGGCCAAGATGGGCAAATCTTCTATTTGGTAGATAAATGTGGGCTACTGAAAGTTTTGAATGACATATGGGCAGTGAGTTTACAGCAGCATGAAGGAGAGATTGATTAGAGGAAGGAAGACTACTTAAGAGACTGTAATAATCTACATCGGAAAAGAAGAAAAACTGAACTAGGGTTGTAGAAATGGGATTGAAAAGGAAGAGACCAAGGCGAAATATGCTGTGAAGGTAGATTTGTAGGATTTGATACAAAGCGGTCATAGATAATAGCATCATGGTTTTAGAAGTAGAAGGAACCTCAGGGATGACTTTGTCCAACTGTCTCTTTTAAAAGCCTAGAGAGGTCAAAAGACTTATCCAGCATCATATGATGGAAGTAGGAAAGTGGCCAGAAGTAGGATTTGAACCACAGTCTTCTGTCTCCAAACTAAGGTCCATTGTACTCTTGTTAAACTATACTGCCTTCAAAGGTTAGTGCTCACTAAGATAAATTCAAGGATGGAGGTGCATAGTTGGAACATGAGAGAAGATGGAATGATGAATTGCAGACTATTAAATATTAGATACCAGAAGGACCTTTCACATAGGACACAGTTGAAAATACAGCACTAAAGGACTGGAGAGAAGTATGGTATATAAGTTTGGTAGTCATTTATGTAGAGATGAGGATTAAGGTCATGGCAGTAGATGAGATCATCCAGTAGAGGAGACAGAGTATGGAGAGAAAAGACCTAAAAAGAGAACCTTAGAGGATCCCTATTTTTTTTTTATCATTAAATTAACAAACATAAACAAATATGGATGAACATTCACATTTAGAGATGACAGAAGGATAAGAAGACTGAGAATGGTGGCCAGAAAGGCTGGGTGAGAAGAATGGGAACGTATTGTCATGGGAGTCAAGGTAGGAAAGGACATCTTAGAGAAACTGGCCAATAAATATTGCTAAAAGTACAAAGAGTAGGAAAAAAATGAGTTGAATTTGGTGGTGGTGATGAGCAAGTGATTAGAGAGAAAAATTTCATTAGCTATAATAAAGAAAATTAAGTGAGACTGCAGAGGGTTGAGGAGAAAGTATGTGTTGAGGAAGGGAGGGAGCAGAGCTGTATAAAATATTCTTTCTAGAAGTAAGAGAAAAGGGTAGAAAACTGTTGAAGGCAGTCATCAAAAGGGGCTTCCTGGTCCTGAGCCCACTGACCGTATGTTTGGAGTAGGTTCAAACCATATGAAGCCAATCTTGTGTTATCTTGGGAAACATCTTGTTGCTGCATCTGGAGTCTGCATCTGACCAGATGTCAGCACTCCCTGAATCTTCCTAGCCTTCTCTATGTCATACAAAACATCTTATGTAACAGAGGTTGTGCTTTCTACAAGATATTTAAACCACTACTCCCTATAACCCTCTCAGGTACTCCAGTATTCCAGTGCTGTGTGGTGTCACAAATTGGAGCAGCTACGTGGTGCAATGGATAAGAGCACCAGTGCAGGAGTCAGGAAGACCTGAGTTCAAATCTTACCTCAGACACTTGACACTCACTAGCTGTGTGACCTTGGGCAAGTCACTTAACCCCAATCGCCTCATCCTAGATCATCTCCAGTCCTCCTGATGAATATCTGGTCACTGGATTCAGATGGCTCTGGAGGAGAAGTGAGGCTGGTGACCTGCACAGCCCTCCCTCACTCAAAACAAATGTCAAGTGCAAGTCATGTCATTACTTCTCTGATGGCATGGTCTTCTTCAACAATGAAGGATGAACACACTTAGGTGTCACAAATTACAGCTCCCTTACCTATATTAAAGATCCTCGTCACTGCTACTTTGGTAATCCTCTTTATTTTAAGTTGACAAAGAGAAATGAGCTATCTCAAAAGCACATAGAATTAAGGCACATTCTGCTTTTCAAAGTTTTGGAGGTAGTGAAGTAGTGCAGTGTACAGAGTGTTGAGTCTAGAAACAGGAAGATGTGAGTTCAGACACTTGCCTATGTTTACTTCCATTTCCTCAACTGTAAAATGGGGATGATAACAGTACCTACTTTGCAGGGTTATTGTAATCATAACAGCAGCTGCTTGTCAAATGAAGTATTTGTGAAGTACGTAGCAGAGTGCCTGGCACCTAATAGGCTTTCTGTATGTGCTTATTCTACCATCATCACCACTTCCTTTTATCATAAGATCATAGATTTAGAACTGGAAGGTACCTTAGTGATTGTGCAAAGGCTGTTCTTTCATAGATAAGGAAACTGAGACCCTGAGGATAAATGGTTTGCCAAAAGTCATCCAGCTAGAATAAACATTCCTGTTTCTCTACCAGTTTTGTCACATTCTCTCATTCCTCTGTTATAAACACTATTTTTTTTTTTATTACATGTGTTGAAGTAAGCTTATCAAAGTCAGGGACCCTGTCTTGTTTATCTTTTTATCTCTCCCAGTACACATCATAATGAGTTTCACCTGCATTCCAGGTGCTTAATGAGTACTTTAATTTGAATTTAATTTTATATTTGTATTCTCCATATCCCCAACAGCAGTCTTTTCATCATAAATGTGACTCTGCCCTGTGGTTCTCTCTTCTGATTGGTGATTCTCTGGAGTGGACCACTATTTCACTCTCAATCCATACTTGCTTCATTCCTGGCTCCTTTCCTCATTATTCAGAGCTCTTTCATATTTGCCAGTAGCCTTGCACCTACTTAGATATCCTTCACTCTCCTTCCCCCACCTTTCCGGGTCCCATTTATGTGTTATCTTTCCCAATTAGAATAAATTAGTTAAGGGTAGAGACTGTCTTTTGTGTTTGTACTTATATCCTCAGGAATTAGTACAATATCTGAAATATAGTAAGCAATTAATAAATGATTGATCAATCTTCAAAAGCTTCTTGAATGAACGGTAAAATTCTAATATATCCATTCTCTATTCCACCAAGAGTCTGCTGTGAGTATCTTCTGCTATAGGATCATTCAATTATCACTCATATTGGACAATTGGACAATTTTAGCCAGTCAGTCGAAACATTTACTAAGTACCTGCTATGCACCTCCATAGTGCCTGGAGGTTTTAAAAGTAAATAAATAAGTAAATCAAAGATAAAAAACAGTCACTTCCCTCAAGGAACTCACAATTTAATGGGGAGAAAAGGAAAAAGAAAGAGAAAACAGATCTGACAGCCTCACAAAGAGAATTCATAGGTTTAAAACCAACCTCAGACTCTAAAATATAATTGTTTGCCTCAAAAAAGTTAGTGAACAGTTCTGAGAAGAGCAAAACCATACCATGAAAACTATCTGAACATTTTTTAATACCTCATTACTATCAATTCGAAAAAAATAGCCTTTCCCCCCAAAGTCACTACCTTGTGATCATATTGTAATACTTTTCTCTATTGTGCAAAATAAATCAAAGACAGATCTCTCTCTCAGACAAATTCCAAGAGCTTTTAGTTACTGAAAGAATATAAGCACCTTATTATGAGGTGACAAGGTATCAACTGGCCTTATAGCCTGAATCTTGGTCAGTGTTATGGGAATACTTTTGAGAAGTCTTAAATATTTAGCTTAAATCACATAATTCTACACCAACTTAGCTATTCAAAGGTACCTTTGTGAAAATCCTACGAACTATAAACTGGGGAGAGTGGTTAGGAGAATGGACTGGTAAAATTGAATGACTTACAAATGCTGTTTCGTAGTACTAAAATTAAATTCAGCGGTTTGAATGGTGCTTTGTGCTTTATGACTGGAACAGAGCTATTTGCAAATATTTCCATAGTAGCAAACCAAACTCAGTTCCTGAGTTCCTGCCAATTGTGAAGAATAATGTTGTCCAAATGGCCCTTATAATCATGCAGTTTACATTGTTATTGTCCTTTGGTTACTTTGCCTCTGGAAAAGGAAGAAAACCTTTCAGCCTGACATCTCTTGCATTTATCTCTTTCCTAAGGGCTGAAGGAAGCATGTATTTGGAATATAGCATGATTATAATCCTCCTTACATGAGGAGGTGACCATTTTAGCTAGCTGGACATTCAGGTCAAATGGTTGTTTGCGGGAGGGACTGACATTCTAGAGACTGAACAATAGGGCACTTAGGTTCAGTGATGCAGATTGCTGTCCTTTGTGACTCTTGCATGTGTCCTTCCATGAATCCTCAACGTACTTGGGATCCTTCCCTTGAGCTCTTGACACTGTGAGGATACTGAGAGAATATGTAAGTTCTCCATTGCTGTCTCTACACAATTGACCCACCTCTTTTTCTGGACCTTCTTCTCTCTGATGACTCACTTTATCCTGCTCCAGCAATGCAATTCATATTGTGGCCTAATCACACTAACCTCCTTTGGTGGTGACCACAATTTGGTATCTTCAAAAACTGTGGTATTCTATGACTTATGCCTTTTAGTCACATTAGAAGAGCATGCATGTTAATACATATGGACCGCTGTTTCAGGGAGAAAGAATAATTAGAAACTCTGCAAAATGTCAGAACCCACTCACTTCCACCTGTTCTATTCTGGGCCCAGCTCACTGTCCATCTGCACTGTGTCCATGATATATGCACTGACCGACTGGCACTATTGTCTGAATAATAAGCACTCTTCAACAACACTTTTTTTTCCTGCTGTGAATAGTGAGGTCTGATTCTTTGGAATGATTGTTAATAGTTTGCAGTTCTTTTAGGAACTCTTTGTTCAAGTCCTTTGATTATTTATTCATCGGGGAAAGGCTGTTGCCGTTGTATATTTTCATTAATTCCCTAGATATAAGATCAAATCTTTATTTATAAGCAAATAATTCATAATATTACAAGGAAATTTGATTATAAGGAGAAAAAGAAAACTGAAAACCTTAGATGACTAAATATTAATCCAGGAGATAGTTGGAAATCATCTCAAAAGTCATTTACAATCCCAAATAAGAAGGTTTCTCTGACAGAAGCCCCTGTATCAGTTATGACTTTTATTGCTTCCCCTCTGATGCTTAAAGAAGAGGTTTTTTTTTTCTCTCTCCAGCTTCATGCAATCCTTTATGGTTCTTCCCTACTTCCTGTATGGTCTCTAATAAGGAAAACACAAACTTCTAGGATTCATCCAACTTTCAGTACTGTCTTGTCCATGCAAGGCGAAGCCCAAACCTCCAGAGTTCTCTTCTCTCTGGGTAATTCACTCCTTTATTCTCTTTTTCTTTTTTTCTTTCTTCAACTATCACACATGCTTCCAGGTGAACACAATTTAGTCTTCTTGCTTACAGAAATAATAGACAAAAGGGTAGAGGGAGAAGAACCCATTTGTTATAAAACTGGTATCACCATTGGAATACTGTCTGTCTGTTCATATCCTGTGGCCATTTGTCAATTGGGGAATGATTTATAGTCTTATAGATTTGACAAAATTCTTTATATATTTGAGATATGAGGCCTTTATTTGAGAAACTATATATAAAAATTTTTCCCTATTTTCTTCTTTTCTTCTGACTTTGGTTACATTTCTTTTATTTGTAGAAAAACTTTTAAATTTAATGTAATATTGCATTAAGAGTGATTCAACAAATAAATCATTTTTACTATTATTAATACTTAAATTAACTGGAAAGGACATATGAAGAAAGACATTATCTGCATCCAGAGAAAGAACTGATAAATAGAAGTATGTATACAATAATTTTACATACATACACATACACATATGTTGTCTAATGGCAGTCATCTCTAGAAAAAAAGAAAAAATATGATAACTTTATTATATATTGTAAAGGAATAGCAAGTTATAAATAATAGATTTGCAGTTCAAATGTAATCATTGTTTTTTAATTACACTATGTTATGGAAATACTTGTCTTATTCCATAAATTAAAAATAAGAAAAAATAAAACCTAGATTTTTACCTCTAAAAAAAACTGTTATCACCATTACTAAACAGTAAAGTCAGGAAAGAAAATCAACTTTGTTTGTTTTTTAGGGAAAGGGCTCAAGAGAAGGTGGATGATATGGCTTTGGAGCCATATGCTATCCCCATTAGACGTAAAAATGAAAACTTTAAGATCAAAGTGAACTGTTGAGATGGAGGAAGTATTCATAACGGAGCTCACCCTGTCCAAGAATCTTCAGGACTCAATCACTTCTTCAAGAAAGGAAAATGCTTGTAGCAGGAAAAATATGCAGTCATCTTTTGCCAGTTTTCATTTTTTCCTTTCTGTTTAAAAATAAAATATATTTCAAAAGGAAATTTATTATGTATAAGCTCAGTCCTCAAAATATTATTTTTAAGACTTAATATGCTAAATAAGGTTTATGAGTTCATTTTTTATGCCCTGTATTCTTAAAATGAGGAATCTGTATTTTGCCAAACCTGAAGAGTAAAGTCAGAGAACAGGTTAAATTTATCATCCAGTTCAACTCATTAGCACTTAATCTTGAAAATGTTTTGTCTGTAATCTTTACTAATATCCATGATGCCACAATGAAGAGCAATAAACATTCATAAATTTTTGTTAAAATATTATAGCACAGTAATTATTTAGGTTTTGGATATAGGATTCAAGCTATGTTCACTATTGAGCCATGTTGAACATTGACTTATCTGACACCTTCCTTATATTGATTAGATGCCACAGAGCAAATTTAAGGTCAGTTTAAAGAACTATTAATACACAGAAAAATTCAGATATGAATATATCACAGTAAACCCAGAAATCCAATGAACCTTTAACATCCTAATGGTGGTTATGCTGATCACCAAATAATTCATTATTTTTTAAAAAGACCTATGATTTCTTCAGTGTAAGTGCTCCATCCTCTGGTATGGCTCTTCCATGCCTTAGCTGAAAGTTTCATGGCTGAGAATATCTCATTACCAGTGACCAATCTTCAGGTAATGAACTTCTGTAAACTTAACTAGGCCAGTGTTCAGATGACTGAAAATTGTCTACTTAAACTTAAAGTCTTTCCTGTTGGGTAGATCCCAGACTGTATGATGCACTAACAAAGGCTTCAGGAATTCAAGGTCAAATCCATGTAATAATGAGGCCCAATGAGATTTTAATGGTTAAACACAGTAACTGACAAATGAAATTGTTATGTTAAACTAAAAGTATAAAACAATCTTTTCTTTAGAACACTTCTAATTTCTAATTGCTGCACTTGTTTCACAGAGTCAAAATCACTGTGAAATAAATGTTCTTAATCACTGAATCAAAATTATTTCAGGTAGGCAATTTCATTAAGTGATTTTGCGTATGATGATACCCTTTTAAAATAAAATTTAAAAATTCAAGTATACATTAATACATGCATCCAAGGCATATATATATATGTATATATGCATATATACATACATACATACATATATATACACATATATATGTATATATTGACTAAGAAAATACATGAAGCCAGAAAACTACTATCACTTCAGTAGTGCTCTTCAAAGAACTTATATTTTATCAATTATGTCAGCACCTACCTACATTTGAAAACAGTGATGCATATATATGAGATATTATTTATTCAGTCTTAAGAGATATTTAGGTTATTTATCACGCTGAATCATGCTAGAGATTTTGTTAGAATGAAGTAAGGATCTAAATGACAATACTTGATTCATATATGGATAAATGGATCCTTTATAGTAACTCCCTGGAGGTCATTGGCTCACAGTTTAGGAAATACTAAATATTATTAATCAAAGACTTTCAGGTGAAAACTCCTGGAGTTCAAGACAGTATGGCCTCCTGAGATTGTATGTAGGAAAGGGGCCAAATAGGCAATCATCCTTTCTAATTTACGTGCCAGGGAAATGCCATTTTCTGTAAACAGATCTCCTGTTTATTCCAACAATTCATTGCCATTTTAAGTGTTTGTCCTTTTGTGCATGGCCTTATTAATCCAATGGCATTTTTCTCATGGGTTTAATTGCATTCTAGATCTATTTATGCCTGCTTCTATGATTTCTGTAACCAGTTTGATTTGGTAACATGCTCCAATTTTATGTCCTTTCAAAATGTCCTAATCAATGCTATTCTTTCCTATCTCAATGGCATTAATAAAAATGTAGAAGAGTGGCTTGATGATTCCAATTACACACCACCGGGAGCTGCTTTGAGCTTTGGTCATCCGGGGCCAGGAAGAGAGTGATCTCCTCCAGTGCCACCTAGGTAACGCTTATGTCATGTTTGACATTTTCTCAAATGATTTCTTCTCAAAAGTCTTAAATAACTTGCTACATTAGTAAAATCAGCTCATGTGGCAAGGCCCCAAAGGAACAAATAGCTATGCAACTGGCAAGAGCCAGGACTGATTTCCAGTGGTTGAAATAACATTTGTGGAAAGACTAAGGCCAGTTTTATGTGCAGTTGGATCGGAGGTCACTTATGTAGGCCAGAAAATGAAACAGAAGATGAAATAGGAGGCCTTCCATGTAGGTGGAATAATGAAATTGGAGGCTCCTCTGTCATTGTAAAAGAATGCCCTCACTTGCTCAGTGATGGTTGAAAGCTCTTTAACAAAAGGCAGGGTCTTGCATTTTGCAATTAGAGAAATTTAAAATGCAAATACACCTAGCAAAAGTAATACTTTGTCTTAAATTTCTACTAAAGTTTTAATAATCTAGTAAACATCTATCTTTAGAAAGGGAATATATCTTTAAATACGTATGAATTATATCTTCTCTGAAATAATCTAGTGATCAAAAGCAGTTTTCTGTTAGGGAGACTACAATAGGTCCTTTAAAGGAGAAAGATGACATTGCATGTGGCAACAGGCTTTGCTAGAGACATACACAGGTAGACTTTATATCAACATTTAAAAAAATCATTTAGCAAAAATTTTTAATTACCTATGGTTTAGAAAGCACTTTGAGGATGTGAAGAAGGAACGTGGGGGAGAAGAGGTAAACAAATGGATTGAACTAGAAGAAATGGGTAGAAGTTGTAAAGTAGCAGATTTTATGAGGAAAAATTCTAGTCCACATTCTCCTAATAATTAGAGCCATCAAAAAATAGAATAGATTATTTTAGGAAGGAGAGGAGTCCCTGCCGTTGTAAGATATTTACAGATATACTTGATGGAGGTTACCTGTTGGGTATGTTCTAGGATTTAGAGGTAGAAAGGAAGGAAGGAGAGAGGGGAGGAGGGAGGAAGGGAGGAAGGAAGGAAGGAAGGAAGGAAGGAAGGAAGGAAGGAAGGAAGGAAGGAAGGAAGGAAGGAATAAGTACTTCATATATGCCAGGCACTTTGCTAAGTCAATGGGATATACGTAAAAAAGACAATCTCAATCTTATTTAAAATGAGAATGCAACATGTGCATGGGGACAGTGGCCAGGGAAGGATGTCTTGGTCTTGGAATTAATAGGGATAGTAATTAGAGCCACTGAGCACATGCCCTTTCCAAAAGCAATGGTAGTTTTGATTTTATTACTGTTTTCAGTTAGAGAATGAGAGTGACAAGGATGAGTGAAGAGGTTTTAATCAGTCAGCAACCATATAACTGCCTACTACATTCCAGGTATAGTTTGCCAGAATTCAAGAAAGATGGTGGTGAAATGACTTGGACAGGTTAGATATGGTAAACTCACATATTAGAACAGGGGTAGAAGCTTAGTGATCATCAGATCAATAAATTGAGTCCCAAAGAAATTAATAATTGTGACTAACAATTACATAGCACCTTAAGGTTTGCAAAGATATGTTAATACATATATAATATGATTCCCACAAAATCTCTCTGAGTTAGGTACTTTTATTGTCTCCAATTTACAAATAAGGAAACTGAGGCTGACAGAAATTAAATTAATTTCCTAGAATTGCACAGCTAGTTAATGTCAGAGGCAGGATTCATCTCCAGGTCTCTTTAAGTCCAACCCTCTTTCCACTACACCTAAAAAAGGATTCTTGTTCACGTAGTAGGCATATTAAATAACTTTGGAGGTGCTGTCCAACTCTGAGATTCTGTGACTGAAATGATGTCAATGCTTATTCTTAAGGAGTTTAAAGCCAGTTCACAAGTTTGTCCATATTTGACTCTAAGAATTAATATGGAGTTAAGATAATCTCCAAATAAATGTAAATGATGTTGTGATGCTCACCTCTTTTGTGTTTGATTATAAGAAGGAGGTTGAGTTCTACTGTCACATTAGAAACCTGGCCAATTCCACATATACAGGTGCTGGAGTGAGATAACATATATCACAAACAAGATAAGATTCAAAATGCAGTCATGCCCCCAAAATGTAATATCTTTGGAATATAATCCATCATTATGGCAGCAGCAGTTCACTGAGCTAGTCACATCTCACAAATGAAGGATTTTAGAATCTGGAAAACAATTTTTTCTGGCTCTGAGATTAGCCTATCCTTAGATGGAGAGAGCCATTGATAAGACACATCAGTTGACAGTTCAATTCATATATCAGGCTAGGTCTACACAACATCAGATTCCCTTGGTAACAAATTCAATCCATCATAAGAATGCTTTGATTGCTTGCTTCAACCCTTCAATGGATATGTGATCTCATTGATACATGCACTCCTTACCTTGGTGAGGATTATGCCCCACTCATGCCTTCCCGCACTGTGCGCAATCCTTTGTACTTCCTTCCATAAAATCTCCCTCGAGAAACAACCCAATGTCCTGGAGGACTTCTATGGCTTTTAACATTGTGTATGTGCCAATGTGGCACTAGGTCTAACTGTTATTTCTAACAACTCAACAGGATTTTATCCTTTTCCTATTATATGCATCTTTGAGGCTGTGTTTTACATCACTTCTCTCCCAAAAATCATTATTAACAGTGGGATTTATACCTACGATACATCTTTCCATTTTCTTCTTGGTTGCCCATAATTTTGACTCTTCAAGGATTGTGAAGCTCTATAGTTCACATCTGTATAGCATCAAAAAGAGAATCCTCATGTTAAAGAGGTGGAGTTTGTTGTCAAAGTATAACTTAGATTTATTAAAATTACTCTGCCATTCCCCAAGGGTAGCCTGCACTCATCCTTATGCTCAATTCTGAGTCAAGTTCATTGTCCATTTGTAGGATTTGCTAGTCTAAGATATATGAGATTAACTAACTCAGGGCATCTAGTTTTCCACCCAGATGGAGCATGCTCTAATCTATTACTCATCCAATTTATTTTTCCTATTTAGATTGCTAAACCAATCTCCACTGAATAGCCATTGGCCCCATTATGGAGACCCTGTAGGTATCCTGGAGCTTGATACAATGAACACAATGAGATTTAAAAATAGGAGCCTCTGGATAATCCCATCATACACACGATACTGATAAACATTTTTGACAAGGAGGGAGGGAAAGGAAAGAAATTAAAGAAGCATTTATTTAGCATCTACTCTGTGTCAGGAACTGTGCTAAGCATTTACAAATATTATTTCATCAGATCCTCATATAAGCCTGAGAGGTAGGTGCTATTGTTATCCCCATTTTACAGTTGAGGAAACTGAGACAAATAGAAGTTAAGTGATTTGTCCAAGGTTACACAGGGATAGGAGAGAAAGTAAAGAAAGAAATGGTTTTCTTCACACTTCCCCAGGCAGCTGGCCATGCACATTCAGATAGAAAATGTTAAAGTGCTATGTAAATGCTAGCTGTTAATATAGAGGCAAATTGTAGGAAGGCAAGTAGTGTGATAGCTAGATAAAAATTTATGCAATAACAACATTGTAAAGAGGAATGAAATACTTAAGAAGTCTGATGAACAAAATGACTAGTCATGATTCTAGAGGACTGAAGATTAAACATGCTTTATGACAGAAAGTGAAGAATTATATACATTTGTGTATATGTAGATACATGATATGATAAATGCAAGAATTTGTTTTGTTTGAGTATGAATATTTGTTATAAGACTTTTCTTTTCTTTTTTCCTTTTCAATATGGTGGTGAGAAGGGGAAGGAAGAAAAAATTGTTAATTGAAAAATTTAAACCTAGTGAAAAACAACAACCGCAAAAAGAAAGAGCACTAGACTGAATTTTAGGAGACCTTATTTTTTGACTGAATGACTTTGGACATGTCCTGTCACTTCTCTAAGCCTCAGTTTTCTCATTGTAAAATGAAGCAGTTGGCTCAGAGGATCCCTTAGAAACTTTCAAACTGAAATTCCATGAGTCTTTATGAGAAACATAATGGATTTGGGAGTCATTTGGGATTGGTTAAAACAAAGAAGGATGCTGTAATCTTGGAAAACCAGGAAGTGACTAGAGAAATTCTTCAGACTGCAGTACAGATAAGTACCACTGAAGTTCCATGGTTTTTAGAAACACCTTTTGAAGTTGTCAAGTCAACAAGTAATTGTATGAACCCATTCTTTGGGCTAAGCACTAGGGAGACAAAGAAATACAGAAACAGACCCTGTCCTCAAGGAGGTCGTAACCTATGGGAAGAGGTAAATTGCAAATGACTAGGAACAAAGAAGATAACAGGATAAATTGGAGATAATCTTAGAGAGGAAAGGTACTAGCATAAGATGGATTTGGGAAAGGTTTCCTGCAGAAATTGGAATTTTAGCTGAGACTTGAAGGAGGCCAGGAAAGCCAAAAAGCACAGATGAGGAGGGAGGGAGAGAGGTCCAAGCATGGGGGAGGAACAGTGAAAATGCACAGGGTCAGAAGATGGAGTGTCTGTTCAAGGAATAGAAAGAGATGAGTGTTACAGGATCAGGGTATATGGAGGGGATTAAGGTTGAAGAAGACTGAAAAGATAGGAAGGGGGCATGTTCTAAAGGACTTTAAAAAACAAGATTTTATATTTGATCTTTAAGGAAAGGGGGAGACACTGGAATTCATCAAAAAGACAAATGGCATGATCAGTCTTCCGCTTTAGGAAGATCACTTTGATAGCTGGTTGGGGAGAAACTTGAGACAGGGAGACCAACCAGCAGGTTGGTAAAGGTATGTAATAATCCAGACATGCTATAGTCCAGGTATGAGGCATTGAGGACCTGCACCCAAGTGGTGGCAATGTCAAAGAAGAGAAGAGGGTATAAGTGAGAGATACTGCAAATGTAGACTCCACAGAGCTTGGCAAATTATTGGCTATGTGGAATCAGAGAATGAGGAGTTGAAGATGACACTTGAGTTGTGAGCCTGGGTGAATGAGAGGATAGTGATGCTGACCATAGTAATAGAAAAAGGGGTGAGAGAAGGTTTTAAGGCAAATATCGGAAGTTCAGTTTTAGACATGTTTAGTTCAATATCTATATGGGACATCCATTTCAGGATATATAATAGGCAGTTGGAAATGTAACACTGCAGCTCAGCAAAGAGGTTAGGGCTAAATAAATAGATTTAAAAGTCATCAGTGTAGAGATGATAATTGAATCCATGGGAACTGATGAGATCACTATGGGAAAGAGTGTATCGCAGGAGAAGAGAAACGATCCTAGGACCACATTTAGTGGACATTCTTTAAAAAGAGATGCAGTAAAGACAACTAAAAGGAGCAGTCAGCTTGTAGGAGAACCAGGAGAAAAGTATCACAGAAACCTAGAGAAAGAGAATGTCAAGAAGAGGGTAACTGACTATCAAAGACTGGAGGGAAGTCAAGAAAGATGATGATTGAGGAAAGACTTTTTGAGTAGGATAGCATAGGCATAATGATGCATTTTTGGACAATTGAGAAGAGTAGGGATATAGAACTAGATACACCTTTTCTTTTTTATATAAAGCGAGCTTCTGGTTTATAAATAGTGTATAAATTGGCAAATCTATTTTCTACTACATCACAACATGCTCTTTGTTTAGAACAATGGTTAAAAGAAACAGAATTCCAAAGAACTAATTGAGTACCTTGCTGCTAGCTTAACTATTAAAGAGACTTTTTCAACAAATATTTCCTTATGTTTCTCCTACATACATACTTTGTCAGATCATATTTCTGGCTTCTTGTAAGTAATCATAAATCATTATACTGTGCAAGATTTTATATTGTATTATCATACCATATATATAATATATAAATATATATCATAACTAAACATTAAATCACAAGCTTCCTTACTGAAGGCATATACTTTTTTGAGTAAATTTTTGTGCCAAAGCTTATCTGTCCTGATATCATTTTAGTTGTCCTTTTCTATACTTTTTGTGGAGAGTAGTGTTGTGCAATGAATAGAACTCTGGATTTGGAGTCAGGAAGACCTGGGTTTCTTTCCCACCATAGATACATGCTGTGTGTCCTTGTGTACCTCATTGTGGTCATCTGTAAAAAGGGAGAGAAGGCTCCTATGGGTCATTACAGCTCTAAATCTATGGTCATAGCACCCTATGCAGTGGTCTAGACTTTGATACATAGTGTCAACCAGTGCTATCTATTATCTCCTTAGGGCATGCACCTTCATTTATGAAAGGGTGGCAGGATTATCTTTTCAGCTTGATGATGGTCATAATTTCCTTAATTCTTGTGGTCCACAATAGCCCTCTGGGGACACTCTGTGATGGCTTCTAGGTCTCTACTATGCCTTGTAAGAAATAATTTGGTGGCTATAATTCTATCCATGGAATTTGGACTATCTCTTCCTATTTGCTTATACTGAAGCTACTCTGCTACTTTCCTATCCACTGACCACAGCAGTTTCTGTTTTTGCTTTTAAGTTTAGCTGTTATTACCCAGTAAACAACACAGCTCCTGGAGAATGCACACACAAACAAGTCTATGTATATATACACATACACATACTTATATGTATATGTGTGTATATGTATATATGTAGATATACGTATATATTATTTTTTTTCACCAAGGTTAATTTTTAAGGCTAACAAATGCCCATGCTACTCCCTAAGGAATCAGGGGTGATAGTCTCTTTGTACTCTACCCTCACCAAATGAAATCTGGAATATTATATTCGTTCTGGGGGCCACAGTTCAAAAAAGATATTTGTAAGATGGAGACCATCCACAGGAGGGTAACCAGAGGTGAAGGGCCTTTAATTCATGATAGTTTAAAAAATTTTTGAATGTTCAACTTAGAGAAGATAAGACTGCATTTAAGTATCTGAGAGACTGTCATGTAGATTAGACTCTATTTGGCTGTCAAGGGAGAAGCAGAGATAGAATGTGAAATTTTCGAAGAGTCACATGTAGATATCATGACACCTTCATATCATAACAGGAACATTTATCTAACAATGAGAAGTATCTAAAACTTGCAGGCTCTGCCTTGGAAGACTCCTTCTCATTGGAGGACTTCAGGCAGAGACTGGATGACTGCTTTGGTAAAGGATGCATGTGACCAGTGGCGATTGGTTTGTCCTTTAGCCTCAGTGATAGGGACAAATAATTGTTATATTTGCTAAATTCAAAGACCCTCATCTTTATTGTATAGTATTGAATAGATATGGAAGTTAAGTCCCTAGTCTGTAGTTTCCTGGGTCACCTCCTGAATCCTTCCCATGGATGGGAGCCAAATTGGCAGTCTACTAATACGTAGGACCCTGACAACTTGTAATAATAGATTATACATTTTGGTAAGAGTAAAATTTCATTCTTGAATTTGCCATAGCTCTTAGATGAGCAAAATCACATTCAATAAAGGCAGCTATCTTGCTTGTTGAATTATATCTATAATCATTTAATTCAGTGCTCTGGACATAACTGGGGCTCATGGGTCCATAACCTTGGGGTTAGATTGGGCCTTAGACTAATATAACTCCCTCATTTTACAGATAAAGAACCAGAAACACAAAAACTGAAGTTATCTGCCCAAGATCGCATAAGTATTAACAGCCTGGAATTGAACCCAAATCCTCTTACTCTAAATACTGTTTCTACTGTGTCAAGATGTTGTGTGTATTTGGAGAAATATGCTTATTAGGTAGTTGAGAGATAATTTGGTGTAGTGGATAGAGGCCTGGTTTTGAAGTAAGAAAGACTGAGAATCAAATCTCACTTTTGGTGTATAAAGGCTGTGTAGATCTGGGACAGTCAGGAAACTCCAACTCTAAATAGCAAAAGCTGTCAATTTGCCTTGCTAGAGGGAATTTCCTCACTAGGAATTTTCTCTATCTACAGGTATGGACAAAAAAGGCATAGATGTGGGAAGAGGCTCAATTTACGTTCAGAGCTCTCATATTAAAGTTTCTAACAGGAGGTCCTACTCCTTGATAAGCTGCAAAATAAAGCTGTCTAGAACCAAGAGGGACTCTCTTCTTTAAGGCCGTCTCCCTTCCTTTTACTTTGCTGCTTGCTTCTCTCACCTGTCAAAGCTGCAAGGGTTGCTTAACTACGCCTAATCACATCTCTGTGCAACAGGGCATCTCCATTCTGTTGATTAGAAAATGAAAAAGACAAGCATGAAGCTATTCAAAGTCATAAAGGAAATCAATAATTGAGGCATTATTGCAACTGACTCTTCATTCTGGACCAGACTGTACTGCATTCTCATCATTAATTGGTTAATCCAGAGAACATCTTGGGGACAGGTTAATTTATCATCGCTGTTTTTTTTTTTTTTTTCACATGAGGTAAGTAAAAGACTCAGCAATTTTCATAGCTTTCTCATGGATTGAGAGTACAACAGGATTCAATGATGAAACCTGCTAGAGATCACCTCAGAGCTCCAGAGTATTGATTTATTTTTTCAGCCAACATTTATTAAGGATTGGTTATATGCAAAACAAGAGATAGAGGCTTAGAATCAGGAACACCTGAGATTAAATATTATCTCTGACACATAATGATTAGAAGAACTTGATTGGAAGAATTTTACCTATCAGTGCTTCTAGGGAACTCTAAGACTATAAATTTCTGGACAGTTGTGACTGTGCATTGGTAGATGAAACATCTTCATGGTGTTACTGAAAAAAATCACAGAATCAGACATCATACTCTTCCTTCCCTAATTTCTCCTCAAAAAACGAGAATGAGAAAAGAAACAGTGGAATACGCAGATGCATGCGATGCATAGTTCCTTCCCTTATGGAACTTGCATTCAAAGAAAGGGGTTAACATTTCCACACTGTATTAATCAGCAAAAATGATAGGTTTCAGAGGAGGGGAACTAGCAAAGTACTCTGAGATGCCAGGGAGGGCATAGAGCTTCATGTTAACAAAATGATGTGAATTATAATAATTACCATTAGAGGCAATAATATGGCATTCATAAGTTCTTACTGGGTGATCACTGGGAAGATTGTATTACAAATCAGTATGTTAACAGAACTACAATGATTTCTACTTTACCACAAACCAGAAAATCCCTCAGGATGAGAAGGTGATAATGGTATCATCTTAGTAGGCACAAGAGTTGACTTTGAATTATTGATTTATAAGAAAGATTATATTCAGTTTTAAAAAACATATGTGAAAAAGACATTTTCTTTAGTGTACATATTAATAATTTTGTATCACAATTATCCTGGTGAATTCATTCATCCTTGAACCACATTTATTGAGCCTCTACTGTGGACAGAACACTGTATACAAAGGAAATAGGCATTTTCCTGGCATTGAGGAGCGTATCCCTTCAATGGTAGAAACAAGATAGACAATAGAAAAAAATGATTAAAAGAGGGAGGCAGATGAACAGATTATGAGTATTATCTTCAAATGGTAAAGAGCTAAAGTATGATTCAACCTAGGAGATACTAATTGGAAAAAGTTTTCTGATGTATGTATTTCTTAATTAGATCCTAGATCATGATAGATCATGATATCCAGAATTTAAAGAAAACTGATGCCAACTGGGCTATTCCATTTTTGTCTTTATGTTACCAATACTTAGTACTTTGTATTGCCAGTGTGTAGTGCTATGGGCCTGACACATAATAGGTACTTAATATACTCGTGGCTGATTGGCTTCAAATAGAAGAATGAAAGTTTGCTAAAAAGAGGAGGAGATGGCATTCCAGGTGAGAGGAATGATAAATATCAAGGATAGACAAAAGAGCCAAATATATTAGTGTGAGGCTCATGAGCTCTAAAATCCCTTCCAGGTCTAAGTCAATGACCCTATGAGCTAGGTCTGTCTGTATGAAGAAGGGATAAATGAAAATCTTACTGTGCGGTGGAGGTGGTGTGTGTGACAGTCAGTGGAAAACCTAAATAACCTGCTTTAATGTCATCTGTCTAGAACACGACTAATGAGATGTTTGAGGTACTTCATTAAATACATTTCTTTAAATGAGATCTACATGTTGAATTCTGCCTTATTCTAAGTAGCTGTAGAGAGATGGAAATGTGCTTTCAATTTTTTATGACAAAACATACCATGGCAACATATTACATTGTAGTGTCATGTATAGTTTGAAAATATACCACATTTTCAAAAGGGATAATTAAAATTGGCTTAGAGATACATTTCTAAGACTTTATGCTTTGCTATTTTTGTTCTGAGAAATGTTCCTTCAAGAGACTGGAGAAAGTAAGGTTCTTTTTTGAACATACTTTATAAGAAAGAATAATTACCATTCACAGAAAATGAGATTTACTTTGAGGGCCAGTCCTACATGTAGGTGAAATGGACAAACAGCCTATGTGGTACAGACTGAATGGTTACAGGAACCTTGCCTGGCCCACAAAATGTCCTACTCATTGATTTACACTGTTGTTGATCTGAAATTTGAATGTGTTAGAATTATTTCCTTGGGTAAGGTTTCAATGCAAGGTGACATTATCTTTAGAACACTACAGTGAAAATGTATTTTACCTAGTAGTGAAGAGAGGAGGGGGAATTCTGAAATCTCTTTTAAAAGATTAGCTAGTTAAGGTAAGAGTGAATGATGAATAATTTGCTCCTAGGCAGGGGGAAAGCCAAGAGCAACCTTGTATGTAGCTAGGGAGGATGACTACTGGGGAAAGAGTGTCAAAGGGAATTGGGAGTGAGGAATGGAAGCTAACACAAGTCCACTTTGTAATTATGTTGTCCCAGCTTAGTCTGTAGACGTCTAACTTTATCATTTTTTGTTTTGGGGGGCAGAAGTATTAACTCCATGTTATTATGATACTTAATCTAGTAATGAATTTGACCAAGAAAAAAATAGAATGTTTGAACTGTGAAATAATCTAATGTTTCAGTAAGGAGATCAATGTACTACATTATTCTCGTACATTACTATATATTCTCATATATTATTCAGTCTCTATAAACTGGACTTAATGAATGAAACAAACGTGGTGGTTAGAAAGAAATTCTCCTTTGTAAGCACACTACTGGAAATCTAAAAATCAGGCCCCAGTTTGAAATCTCTCACTCTCAAGCTCTTAAGAGTTTCTGGCATTCTAACTCTATCAGGTCCCATAGGTAGTAATCTTTAGAGGCTTGATTCTCTTAATCCAAATACAAAAGGAGAGATCTAACAAAAGCAGAGGAGAGGAAATTCCAGGTGATAGGAACGATAAGGTAGGTTCTACTTTTCTTTTCTTTAAAGATCTGTATATGGCCTCTACTCTTCTGTATTTAAGTGAGATTAATGCCAAATAAGTAAAGGAATGAAGATTCAATCTGGTAATGTAACTATGAGAACAGGAGGCAAGATACAGGCAGTGTCAGTCAGCTGACTCTTTATTTGCACAATCATAGACTGGATTTTATTTTTTTTTGGGCTGGTATGTGTATCTCATGCATAGTTTATTGCTGTCCAGGCTAGGAATTCTTTTTCTTCTGCTTAGAACCTTTCCCTCCCTTTAAGAATCAGCTCAAAGGCCAGAAGCTTCAAGAAGGCATACACTGGTCCAAACTTACTTGCATTTATTTTGCTTATGTTGTATTACTTACCGTATTTATTCTCCTTACCAGTTAGATTTTAAGTGCCTTGAGATCAGGACCTATATTGTTTTTTACCTTCGTAAACCCAGGACCTCTGTATGTAATGAGATGTTTGAGGTACTTCATTAAATACACCACACCAGAGACAAGGACTCATGCTCGTGGTGAACTTGGTGGGCCCAGGCTAGTTATGAACTGAACTGAATTGGAGCCTATTGTCTCCAGAGACTGAGGTGGTGCAGGGGAGAACATGTTCCAAGGTGCTGAAGAGAAGTGTTTATACTTTGTTTTTGCTATATCTCTGAAGTGAATGACTGTTTTTAAAGGTTAATTGATATTTATTGGTTAAATGGCATGGAATCTCTAAAGACTGATACCTAACATTAGGAGAAAACAGCTGAAGGGAGCTTGAGCCAATGGCAGCAAAGAAGAGATACCCAGCAGTCTTGTAGGGTATCCTGCAACCTTCAGGGTAAGATGGGATGGTTTAAGCTTTGGGAAAATAGGTGTGGGCACAGTCACTAGACTCTCCCTTCCACATTCCTTCCATCTTCCAGTGCTCATTGGCACTGAACTTTGTCCTGAAGTTACCACTTCTCTTTTCACCCCTTTCAAGTCTGGTTGATTTTTTTTGCTCATATCACCTACACCTAGGACAAAGAGGTGAAAGAACTGATATTTGCCATTTCTAAGCTCTCTGCCATAACCACTCAGTGCAAAGGCTTGCAGTTCTGTGTGAAGAACATTAAATAGATTAGGATAGCTGGATCATAAATTGTGGACAAGAGAATAATGTGTAAGAATATTGGAAAGAAAGGAAAGGCTGAAATTATGAAGACCTTCAAAGGTCAATAAAAGAATTTTTTATTTGAATCTGGGGTAAATAAGGTGCTACTGAATTTTATTGAGTACAGATATGACAGGGCGATATTTATACTTTAGAAAAATCACTTTGGCGCCTGAGACAAAGAAAAATAACGTACAATATTTCACAAATTTCCACTTCATTCCTGACTGCCGGCCATGCTAGTCTTTTCTGTATTTGTCTAATTTTAGTATATAAACTGTAGAAGCAAAAACATCTGCCTTCTCAGCTCCTATTCCCAAACTGCTAAGAAGGGTGAAATTAGGATGTCTATGTCTGCTACCAATTCTGACTTTCTCTTGTCAGATGGAATCTCAGCAGTGCTCAGTAATTCCTCTTTTCATCAGATTTACTCTCTGTCGTGTTCTCCACGGGAGTTATTCCAAACTTCCTCTGTCCTCAAGTCTACAATTTTACTTCTACTCACTCAGCAGATGACCTCACCTTCTCCTTGCCAAGAGTAATCCTTTCATTTGATGCTCCCCTTCCTTTTCTCCTCCATCTTATGACCCTGATAATCTTTCAAGTGTTCTTTGAATTTTTTTTACTCCTCTTTCTTGGCTCTTTCCCTACCCTCTGTAATGTGGTCCTGGAGTAAATAATTTGAACATATCATCATTTAGTACAATTTAGTTGCAATGTATCCTGGGGCCCACCAACAGTGGGAGAAGGGGCATTACATATACCCAACTGAATTGGTTTATCATTAAACCCTGAACCTAAGCACAAACAGATATTCTCTTGTCCTTTACTTTTCACTTTATCTTTTGTCTAATCACTTTCCACCAACTTCCACCCCACCCCGGATCAGGAGTCTCAGAGTTTTATCCCTTTTCAATGAAGTAGTTTTTACCTATTTAACACATATATTAAAAAAAAAAATCTGTGTTATCTTAAAGATTAAGCTTCCCTGTAAACAGGCAGCATTGAGGCCATTAAAGTATACTACTTACCTATTGACTTGCTGGATAAATTATTACCAATTGAAAATCCCACATATACCGCATTGGGCCTGATGTCCCACTCATCGTAATCTAAGAGACTTTGCTGCTAAGCTTTCATAAATAGTGGTCCAAAAAGTTTATAGCAGCTCTCGTTCTGGTGGCAAAGAACTGGGAATTGTAGGGATGCTGGCCAATTAGGAATGACAGAACAAGTTGTGGTATATGATTATGATTAAATACTACTGTGCTACAAGAAATGATGAGCTCAATGAGCTTAGAAAAACTTTGACAGACCTGCATGAAATAATGAAAAGGAAAATGGGCAAAACCAAGAAAATAACAGCAATATTGTTAAGAACAACTCTGAGGAACTAAATAATTTTGACTATTATAAATGCCCAAAAAAACTACAAAGGACATATGAAGGAAGATACCATCTGCATTCAGAGAAAGAACTGATAAATAAGAGTATGCATAGGGTGGGGGGGAGGGAAAAATTTTTATATAACCTTACATATTTAAAAGGAACAGCAAATTACATAATCATTTGAAGTTTCATGTGCAATCATCTTTTAAAAAATACACTGTTATGGAAATGCTTGTTTTACTCCATAAATTAGAAATAAAATAATAATAGAAAGAATTAGTAGTCTATTTTGCCTGCCTCTGTTTCTTTATTAACTATAGCTCTTCATCCTCTTCCAATTGGTTTTTGGTTCCTATCATACTACTGAAGATCCCTATTACCATATATTTTCTCAGTATTTAACCATTTTTTTTTTTAAGTTTTGGATATTTTAGGTGCCATTGCTTAACTCCTTGATTTTCTATCTTCTCAAATGGATTTAAATTCTATCAAATCTTTAAGGAACAATTAATTCCAATATTAATTAAACTATTAGCAATAATAGCAAAAGAAGAGATCTGACTATGAGACAAATATAGTCACCATATTTGCCAGGGAGAGTCAAAACAGAAAAAGAAAACTGTAGACTCACACTCCTAATGAACATTGATGCAAACATTTTAAATGAAATAGTAACAGGGAGATTAAAATAACCTATTATAAAAATTGTTTGACCAGATTGAATTTGTAATAGCAACTCAGGATTGATTTAATATTGGGAAGCTATACACTTAACTAAGGATGTTTATAACAAAAAATTCCCCTGACTTCCATGACTCTATTATCTTTTGATTCTTCATTCTTCTCCTGTTTAAATGCTCTTTCTTCGTCTTAGTTTATTCCTCTTATCACCTAATTGTGTGTGTGTGTGCATGTGTGTAAGTGTCCCTTAAATGAGACTCTGTCTTTGATCCATTTTTCTCCCCTATCTCCTTTCATAAACTCATCTTCTTCTATAGCTTTGATGATCACTTCTTTGAAGATGATTCCAAAATCTGTATATCCAGTCCTACCCTAATCCTGTCCTATTTCCCAAATGCAAGGTAGTGTAACATCAAGGACTCCAGCATACACAGGAGGGCCTGCTAGCACAGGTTCTTGGAGCTTTTTTTCTGAAAGGAAAGCAACTTTTGAGGTCAACAATCTACTTTAATCAAGCATATATATCATTCACTTAGTTCAGGGGAAAAATTCAGCACCCTTAACTTCAGAGAAAATACAGAGAAATAAAGACCAACAGACAGGGCTTCTAACTGTCTGACCATTACATACATAGTTATCAGCCAGAGAAGCACCAACATCTGGGTTTTCAAGGGGGAAGAGGGGTTCCTTAGAGGCTACCCAGAGTCTCATCTGTCCAAATACTTCAAATGAGTAGGCCCCAAAACAAAATCTCACCTCGCAGTATATATATATGTACACACCTAATCAACCTTCCCTTAATGGGAAGGCCTATTAATAGGTGAGGAAGAACTTTAACCATCATTAACATAATTACTATTATAGGCAGATGACCCACTAACTTCTCAAAGTCAATATGCCCCAAACTCTCCTCTCCTCTCCTCTCCTCTCCTCTCCTCTCCTCACCTCTCCTCTCCTCCCCTCCCCTCCCCTCCCCTCCCCTCCCCTTCCCTCTCCTCCCCTCCCCTCTCCTCCCCTCTCCTCCCCTCCTCTCCCCTCCTCTCCTTTTTCCTCTGGGTTTACTGGCTACATTTCTTGCTCAAAGATCAAGCCTTAAACCCAATTCACTCTGAAGCTCATAGACTGGACAATAAGTCCCCACCCATCTAGCATAGACTAGATGTAATAAATAAATAGTAATTGTTTCGCTTTTACCCAGGAACCCTGAGGGTCGTTGCCTCCCAGTGTGATTTTTTTTTTTATTAAAGGGGCTATCCTTTGAGTAATTTAAAGAAGCCTATTCATTGGATAGGTGTATCTCACTAAAAGTAAGATTGTGATAACACCTAAGCTTGAAAGGGTCTCACATTGCATCTAAGGCCATCTCCAGTCATCCTGATGAATATCAGACCACTGGACCCAGATGACTCAGGAGAAGAAGGTGAGGTTGGTGACCTTGCACAGCCCTCCCTCACTCAAAGTCTACTGCAAGTCATGTCATCATCTTGATGACATGATCCTCTTTGAGAATGAAGAACAAGCACAAACAAGAAAGCAAGCCCCAAACCAAGCTCATTATCTTTTCCTCAAATGCTGAGCTCCCTCTCAACTTCTCCTTTATGGTAATGGTGCCACCATACTCTGAGTCACTCAGTTTCAAAATGTTTAAGCTACCTTTGACTCTTCCCTCATTTCCTGCATTCAATCACTTGTCAATTCCCATTGGTTCTACCTTCACAATCTCTCATATGTCTCATTCTTCCTTGCAATGTATATGGTTATCACCCCAGTTCAGGTCTTTAGTACCTTACTTATTATTCAATTCACCAAAAATTTATTGAACAACTATTAAGTGCTAGGAATATGAAACAAAAATGAAAACTAGTCATTCTCTTCTTTGAGGAGCATGTAAAGAAGCAGGAAGTAAGAAGAGGAATGTACACAAACCTCCTTAAAATTGCCATTCGCAGGGTCTGACCCTTTTCTCTGCCACTTCTTCTATCGTCACATATCACTTTCCGAATCATCCTGAGTCTGTTTAGGCAATGGCCACCTCTCCGCTCTCATTCCCATACTCTCTCCTTTTTACTCCAGTCCAAGGGCAACACCTGCAGAAAATGCTTGCCATGTCGTCATAAACAAGTGTATTATCGGCTGGGTACTTGGCAAAGATTTCATTAGTACTGGCTATTACAAAGGAGCTGTTTCCCAATCGGCTTCAAATGTTGTTTATTTTTCACCTTTATTTGAGAACTGCAATTCAACACACAGCAGGCAGAATGGTTTATTCAAAGGCTATTTAGAATTGAGGCACTTATATAGGGGGGCAATATCCTTACACTTGGAGAGTTGGCCATGTGGCAATTAACTTTGACATATTTAAAGGAAAATAGCTCTTGCTTTCAATTCTGTATAGATTTGTTGTGTTTAGTGTTCTTTTTTTCTGACTGGCATGGGGTGGGAGAGAGGAAAGGGAGTGGTAGAAGGCGGGAAATAGTAAGAGGAAAGAGGGATGTGGAACATACGCTTTTCTTCGGGAAGAAACAAATGAGCTCTCCTGGCATTATGTTGATACTTTTTATGCCACTGCAGAATCCTTGTGCCTGTGGCCAAACTTGCTGATTTTGCATTTTGTCATGGACTAGTACATAGTACATCAAATTGCTGAGTGATTTATGAAGAAAGTCTCAGTCCCTGCTGGGGAGCTGTTCCAAGACTTGGAGCTCTGCTGTAATCTCATTTGAGGCTTTCAATTTGGATTCATTTTAGTAGTCTCAGCCCAGATCTTAGGTACTCATTGAAAACTGTACCATGATTCACTATCTCTTCATGAAGCATCCTCATCAAACGGATGCTGAGCTGGCTTTCTATAGTCTATAATCTTCACAGTTGATATTCAAGATCCTAGAAATAGATAATGCATGTTGCTAGGTTCCTTTATTGGTTCTAGGTTAGCATCAGTGACAAAAGTCCAAAACAGGGAGAATTCAGAAGGATCTAGTCTATTCCTAAGTAGATGTCCTGAAACTAGAAGAAGACCAAGGAATCCATTTCCATTATTAGTGGTAATATGGTGCACTGGAAAGGTCATTGGATTTGGAGTAAAGACAGATGTATTTGCATTTTTCCTCTTGTGCTTATTAGTTATATGATAATAGGCAAGTCAATTAAACTCTTATACCTTCAGCATTCTCCTCATGGGGCTGTAAAAATCAAATGAGAAATAATATAGGTGAAACTTTTACTAAACCATAAAGCATTGTAAAAATGTTAGTAATTGTATGTATATACACATACATATACTTATGTATATGCATGTGCATATATATGTGCATGCGTTCGTGTGAATTTGTATGAAAAGACCCATAATAAAAGTTGCTCTCTATTCATGGCGAGAGTATTCCAAAATCATGGTTATTTTTAATTCCTCCTCCCTTTCATGCCTTTCATTCAGTCAAATTCTTTAAATTCTTTAGAAATTCTCACATTTCTCTCTCTCTTTCCACTGTCACTATTGTCATAGTTCATGCTCTTATCTCCTTTCTTCCAGATTCTTTCAAATGTCTTCTAAATGGTCACTCAGCTTCCAGCTCCCCACCCCTTGTTACAATCATCCCTATTGCTCACTGCTGCCAGACTAATTTCTGCAAAGCATTACTTTGATCTTTTTTTTTTTTTTTTTTTAGTTAAATGATTTAGTTCTAGAAAAGACTGTAGGGGTCATTCAGTTCACTCCCTTCATTTTATGGAATGAAGCCCCTTCAGGCTGCACTTTGGATTTTTTCTAACATCCCAAAGCCTTATTATATCCCAGCTCTTCATCTTGAAAACTTACTCCCAACCAGGAATTCATATATTGAAAGTATCTCCAGCACTAAAGTATCTTATGCTTATAAGTATTATCGTAAGTACATAGCACTTATAAATATATTATAATATATAAGCACATAATACTTATAACGTATAAGTATGTAATACTTATAATAAATATAAGCATATAATATATATACATATGCATGCATATGTATGTATGTAATACATAAAAGTATCGAAAGTATATTCAGCAGCTCTTTCTTCTATTTCAATGTCACCTCTGGGAATCTCCATTTAAGGAGGCACTCTGGACAGCTATGTCTCTTTCCTCTCCAGGCAACACTCAAGACTTCTTCTAACAAATGTCCCTTGCTTTCCTCCTCCAGTTCCCCCCCTCCCCCATTTTTCCCTCCCTTCAGCTTCCTTTTATGTGTTGTTTTCTCCCGTTGGAATGTAAACTCCTTAAGGTTAGGGTCTCTCTTCCTTTCCATTTGTATTTGAATTCCCCAGAAGTTAACTGAGTGCCAGGCACTTAGCAAGTGGTTAATAAATGCTAATTGACCAATTTACTAGCTGTAGATGAGGGAAGCAGGTCTTGAGCTGTATAGCTTGTCTGAGGTCACCCAGGTAGTAAAAAGCACAGCTAGAATTTGGGTTTAATTCCTTTCCTGACTTCAAAACCATGTTTGTTGTCACTCTGCCAGAGACATCATTCCCCTGACTGAAAAACCTTCAGTGACTTTCCTATTGATTACTAAAGAATAACTCATCTATTAATCTTTTGCACTCAATTTGTGTTACTCATTTAACACTTATTAGAAATAATCTGGAGTTATAGCTATTCTTGTATGTATCTAATTTTTTGTACTAGTTTGCAAGCTTCTTCCCAACAGAAATTAAGTTAAGGATTTGTGGAGCAAATGAAGAAATAAATGTTCATGATCTCTAACTGAAGCAAAAGTAGTAATTCTGGTCCCTGGGAGTAAACAAAGAAGTCACTATGAGATCAATACTTTAAGACAAATGCGGTTGGGAAACTTAAGCAGGAGTGACATCAGATCTTCACATTCAAAGACCGAAGGAGAAGAGATACAGGGATAACTTCTGTGAGGGAGGCAGATACCCTAGGATGGATGGAGATGCTAGGATGCTAAGCATTTGGAACTGGGAAGCTCCACCACAGGAGAAAAGCAAGGATGGGGAAGGGAGGTGTGTGGAGAGGGGAAAAGAAATGCTGCATCATTTGGTAGTTTCCCATTTTTTTGTTTAGCAATTATTCTTATTAATTGGGTACCAAGTTCTATTATTTCTACCTACTTGGGTAGGAATACTGTTAATGGCCTCTAAATTTTGGTAGGCTATGGTAAAGTTCCAGTTGCCTTGCCCTAGGTAAGGCTGGGGCTCACAATATTAGTTTTGCCCAATAAATAATTATGATCTCTTTTATATGGATCATTGAATGTCCTCAAACACAAAAGGCAAAGACTGTAATTTTTGTATTTATTTCTTTTAGGTTTACAAATGATTGACTCGCTACTCTGGGATTCAGAGAGGTGAAATAATCGAAGAAAGCAGTGAATCAACCCAAGAGCCATGTCCTGTTTGAAAACAGCAGAACATGCATATTCAAAGATGCCAGGTTCTCTGAGGTTTTAAAAAGGGCAGAGTAACTAATGGTGCTGAAATGGTAAACTTCTATTCAATAAAGCTTAATATTAATTTTTTCTTACTAATAGAGAAGACACTCTGGGGACTTTTACCTAGAGTGTTGTTAATTTATCCAACCCCATCCCCACTTGATGTATGTGCTAAGATTCTAGATTAATCAATTTCCATCATGGGTCATGAACTTAAGTATGAAAACATTTTGAAATCCATTTGATGAAGTGAAATGATGTGATGTCTGAAGTTATCTGGAAAAGGTTTGAATCCCAGAAATTGGAGCAAATGTGGCTTTCTAGCACATTGCTGAGAAAGAACCAGAGGGTATTGGGTGGGAGGGAGAGGCAGGGAAGGACTCAGCTCTATATAGGTATCCTGCATCCCCAACCCCCCTTGGATAGGAACAGGATTTTTTACAGTTCAAATGTCCTGGAGAGTGCTAGACTTCTTATCTTCCCATATGTGGTCTCATCTTGGGAACCACAGACATAGGAAAGCAACCAATATCTGTGAATTATTACTTTATTGCATTGGCACTGTAAGCTTGAGCTTACTTTCTCTTAGACTTTATATTAAGTGTATCATGGATATTCAGGGGGATGTTTTATATCAACTGTTTTTATGGCACCACCTTAGTAAATACCATTTCTAAAAGCTACTTAAGCATAGTGATTTTCAGTTGATAATCTTGGCCTGGGGAGCACATTGCTGGGGCCTTTAGCTGGTGACATTAAAGAATTACCTCTAGGTACCTCTAGACACCTCTAGGACTCTGAAAAGGATATAACTTTCTGGCTATAACACTCTGAGGACTTGATTCCTTAGGAGTGGAAGTTGGGATAAAGATCCTTAGAGCTTGCAAGGGCTATGTCATCTTTTAGCTTCTTAGTTAAAAGTCAGGATCTTGTAGAAGAAAGTTCCAATTAAGGAAAAGGACTGATAGCCTAGGCAATATGACAGAAGAATGCTTGTCAACAAGTACAATTCCCTTTGACTTCTCTCTTTTCCTGTAATATTTGGTCTCCAAGTAGATTATAAAGAATGTCATGTCCAAAACAATGCTACCACATTATCCTCAGTTGAACCAAGGTCTATAGGACTCAGCACTATTGAAGAAAAAGAGTTATTTAAATTTGGGTTAAAAAATTCCTTCCATTTGAGTGCGCAACCAATCTTTTATTTCACATATAATGTGGCTTCTAGGTTTTATGCTTATAAACAGAAATAAATACTTGTGCTCTATTATGTGAACTAGCCTCATTTAGTACCTTTGCCCCTGTTGCTCTTAGCATTTCCCCAGCAAGCCAGGGTCTTATGGGTAAAGGCTGGGGGTAAATGGTGTTATGCCTGCTCATATAGCAAAGTAAGACAAAAACTCTTCTGTTCGACGTGAGAAGTGTAGTACTGAGAAAAAAAAGAAAGGTACTGGATTGGGTGCCACTAGACCCAGCACTGCTACGTACTACCTTGGTTATATCAACTTTGTTAAATCATTTTCTCTGTAAAATAAAAGGATTAAATCCAATAGTCTCTTAGGTCCCTTCTGATTCTAAATCTATGCAAATAAGCATTTTAAAATTGGTCACAATCTGTTGCCAGCCTACTTTTTAGTCATATAATCCATTACTCCCCATTACATATTCTGTGTTTTAAACATCCTATCCGGACATTCTGTCTCTCACTTCCATGTATTCCCCACCCACTTTTTAGAATTCCTAGCTTATATCAAGGTTCAGTTCAAGAATTCCGTCTTACATAAGGTTCTTCTGGATGCACAGAGAAGAGAGTTTTCTCTGCACCATATTCTTTTGCATTTACTTTGTGTATTTCTTTGTATTTTCTTCCCTGTCTAGAACAGGGAAGGGGAATCTGTGGCCTTGAGCCATACATGGCTCTCTAGGTCCTCAAGTGTGGCCCTTTGGCTTGTGAAGTTTGGATTCAGTCAAAGGGTTATGCTTAATTACAGAGTCCCCATCCCTGGTGAAGACATTGCCTCCCCTGGTAGAATGTAAGCTTCTTGAGTTTAGGGATTCTTTTGACTTTATCTCTTTACCACTCATGCCTGGCATTTAGTTTTCATTTGATAAATGCTTATTGATAGTGGTTGGTAATGGTTGAGCTCCATCTGTGATTTAAAATACCTTCTCAGAAGAAATAAATGTGGTCATAGGGTCCTAACATTTATTTATCTCTGTGTTTCTAGAATAATATTTTGCATATAGTAGGTGATTAATTGAATGAGTGGTCTACATTCGATTGCTCTGATGAACTTTCTGTGTTGTATATCTTTCTAGATAGAACTAGATAGCATTATTAGATTTAAACTCAGAATTATCATGGATGGCAAAGGTTATTTAATCCAACTCATACCTGAAGCATACATTCTCTACCAGAATGATCTGAATATCCTCATGCAATGAGGATAGCTCCATGAGGGCAGGGACTTCATTTAGAATAACCTCTGACACATACTAGGCGTTTAATAAATGTTTATTGATTAATTTATCAATTGAAGCATACCTAGAAAAATTAGACATACCACAAATCAGACTGAAGTAGGCTTCATCTCTGAGTTCATCACTATTAAAATATATTCTCCGATGGATGACATGGAAGCTGTGCTAAGCACTTTTGACCTCATTTGATCCTAAAAATAACCCTGTGAGTTAGATATTACTATATCCATTTTTTAATACGAGGAAACTGAAATAGACAAGTCTCAGAGTTGATGAATATTTGAGACAGAGTTCAAACTCAAGACTTCTTGACTCTGAGACCAACACTACATTCACTAAGTTCTGCTGTGTCTGGGTGATGACTTGGTTGTATTACAGTGGAGATTCCTTTTGGTTTTGTGTTGTACCAGATGGCTACTGAGATTTTTTTCAACTTTAAACTTTATTAATTCTTAAATTTTTGAAGCTATTGATGTGATTGAAATGGTACTTGTCAAATTATATGGAAAACAGCCTTAAATAGTTTCCCTTGTGGATAATATAGTGAGAATTGCTCGTATATTTGAAGACATTTGTGACCAATTAATTGAGAATTTAAAGTGTTCTTATTTTGCATATTGAGCAACTAGGTGGCACAGTGGATAGAATGGCAGACTTGGAGTTAGGAAGACTCATCTTTCTGAGTTCAAATCTGGCCTCAGACACTTACTAACTGTGAGACTCTGGTCAAGTCACTTAATTCTCAGTGCCTCATCTGTAAATGAACTGGAGAAGGAAATGGCAAACTACTCCAGTGTCTTTGCCAAGAAAACCCCAGATGGGTTCACAAAGAGTAGGACATGACTGAAAATGACTGAGCAACAACAAATTTGCATATCAAATGGGTGAGACAACATGTGTAGTTAAAGATGCTTGTTCTATTGTATGTGAAGTTAAGTTGTGTAGAGGACTGGGCACTGGATTTGGATTCAGAAAGACATGAGTTTGAATCTTATTTCAGAAATTTACTAGTTGTATACCCTGTTAAAGCCACTTAACATTTATCAGCTACAAATGAGGATAATAATAGCAGATACCTTACGGGGCTATTGTGAGAATCAAGTAAGATAACACGTGCAAAGCACATCACCAGCTTCAAAGCACTAGGTGCATGATAGCTATTATTTTTCTCAGTTTCTACTAAAAAATCTTCTGACACTATGATTTTGGGCAAGTCATTTCATATCTGTGGGCCAAATTTTTGTGAAGAAATCACATGACCAGATTGAAACTAAAAGGCCCGTGATTTACTTTGGTATCTGCTCAATGTCAAAAAGATTTAGAAGGTTCCTAGCATGTCATTCAGGATTTAGAGGAGGGTATGGACAAGACTCCCAGACAATGAGACTGTGTGGCTAGTTTGTGATTTGCTTCATTGGAGTTCCCATATCTCTGGGATAACAGATACACTGAAGCATTGAGGATTTTGAAAAAACTCACATCAGCTCTGAAGGCTGCCACATCATTCTGTTGATTCATTCATATTGCGATTTCAGTACACTACCACTCCTAGATCTTTTCTCACATGAATTCTATTTTAAATACAGATCATTCTTGTATTTTGTTTTCTCCTTGGTACGAATTTATAAGTTCACTGCTATAGGCAATTCCTAGACTGGAAATACCACTGAGAGTTGCCTAGAGCTCCAGGAACTCCAAGGACTTGCTATGGTCATATATCTTATATGTATCAGAGGCAGCATTTGAACTAGGGTCTTCATGACTTGAAGACTTGACTTCTCTACCTTTTATGTCATGCTGCCTTTCATCTTGAACTTAGGCATTTTATTTTTATAGAAACTACACATTTTATCAGATCTTTAAGGATATTTAGCCTGCTTCTGTTAATACAAATAGCAGGGTCAAAGCAGGCAATGGTCAACATAAATATAAAAGTCAAGAAAGTTATGAATTAAACCCTAGGGATTTTCTTAAATTCAGAAGTAGGGAGATGTTTTCCCACACATAAAAGCAAATTGAGCTTGTCATCCTCTCTTGTGAGAAGATCAAGGCCTTGAATTCCCCCTTATTCTGTGATCTTTGTCCTTGTTCAACCTCTATCCCTTTTCTCCAGTTGGAAATGATGAGGTGGCCATTCTTCTTGTCAAAATGAATACCTCAGATTGTTTCTTTGTTTTTATTCCCTTCAAATTCCTTTGGATATTATCCCTTTTTGGCAATCTTGAGCATACTTGCCTCATATATGCTCTCTCTTTCATCGCATGTATTTATCTTTCATGATTCTGGTCCTACCTTTCTGACAACTTCTATCTTCTATGGTTTATTATCCTCCTCCAGCATACAAGGCTATGTCTTATGTCTTCTCCTATTTTTCCTTACAACCATTCCCTTGCTGATTTCATCCTTTTTGATGATATCAATGACTATTTCTATCTAGATTATCCCCCTGTCTGCTTATGCAGCCCTAATTTCTTCTCTGTATTCCAGTGCCAGATTTTTAATTGCCTCCTGGGTATCTCCTCCTATTGGCATATCAAATTGAACATGATGAAAAGCACTATTCGGTTTCTTCCCTAAACTGAACCTATCAGCAAACATCCTCATTTCTGCTGACAGCACTATTTTCCTTCTAATAACCCAGGTTTTTGAAGCATCATTGTCATATTTGTCTTTTCCTGCTCCCTACCACCTCCCATATCCAGTCAATTCCATAGCCTGTTGATTCTACCTCCATAATATCTTTTTATTCCCTTCATTCCATTCCTATTGTCACCACTTTTTGCCTAGGGTATTACAATATTCTTCTACTTTCTCTTTTCCTCCTTCTTTTCTTTTAACTCTTTAAAGCTATCTTCCATTTAGTGGCTAAAATAATCTCTTTAATGGCTCTAGGATAAAATGCAAAATCTTAGTCTGACATTTAAGACCCTGCATAATCTTACTCCAATCTACCTTTCAAGACTTGTTTCATAGTAGTTGCTTTTATGGACTGTATTCCCATTACTCTGTTCACCAACCTTGACATCTTACCTCCCAATACCAATATGTATTCATATAAGGTGTTCCCCATTAAATTAGTCTCATTGATCATGGTGCTGCAAATCTATAATTTCAGCTACTAGGGATATTGAGGCTAGTTGATCTCTTGTGATCAGGAATTCTGAGCTGAGGTGGACTAAACCAATTGAGTATCCACACTTTAGTAAAATATGGTGAACCCCTGAGATGAAGGTGGGTGAAGTATGTGACCATTTCCTAAGGAAAGGTGAACCAAGCCAGGTTATAAACAGAAGAGTCTAAGCACCCTTGCCTGAACTATTTGAGGCTACTTTGTATACCAATAGAGAGATGGGGACCATGAATTTCTCCTGCATTTCTAGTCTAGATGAGGCAAAGAGATCCAACATAAAAAGAGAAAGGTTCACAGAAACATAGAATTTTAGGAGTAGAAGGAAAATCATCAGCCATCCAGTCAAACATATATGTGATGGGGAACCTGTTCTTCCCTCCAACTACCTTCTATACCTGAGAAGTGGTCATCTGGATTCTTGAAGACCTCCATTGAAGGGGAACACACTACGTATAAAAGGTATGGGACCAAACTAAATAAGTTTGTCTAATCCTCTTCTACGTGAAAGTCCTTCAAATGTGTGAAAACAGTTCTCATGTCCCATATGAATCTTCTCTTCTCTGGTGTAAACATCCCCATTCCTTCACCAATATTCATATAATATGGAAACAAGACCCTTTATCATCCTGGTTTTTCTCCTCTAGATATTTTTTTTACCTTATCAATAATCTTTTAAGAGCTTGAGTGCCCAGAAGTGAAAAAAAAAGAGAAAAGAATTCAATTATGTAATATCTATGGCAAATCTCAATTATTTAGAATCTTAATTAATTTGATGGATCCATGATTTTATTCAAGAATACATTTATCTCAAGGGTATTCTCTCTATCAAAGCAGAGAACAACCAGACCTCAGTTCTCTTACCTATACAATAAAAGGATTTGATCAAATGACTTCTAAAGTCGTTTCCAGCTCTAAATCTGCCATCTTGTGATGTTCCTACATAGATTGTTGTCTATTTTGAAGATCTCCCAAGCTCATTGAAAGGCTTCCTCTGAATCTTTTAATATTTTATGACCAACATTTGAACATGTGGGCTATCTATCTCATTAGAAAATAAGAATTAGGACTATTTTATTCATTTTACTTGTATGCTAATTATTTAGCACAGTATCTGTCGCATGATAGGCACTTAATAAATGCTTGTTGGTTGATTTATGGGTTGTTCTGTTATTTCTTGTTTTTACTGCACAACTGACCCAGTTTGATTTGCGGCAGTAACTTGTTCAACATTCCTTGCAGACAAGTGATCTATCAGTAAGTCAGTATTTATCAGGTACCTACTATATGCCAGGCATTGTGCTAAGCACAACATACTATAATTATATACTTACTGTACTTCTCCTCAGTGTCTAATTGAGACATATTATTCAATTAACCAGAAGTACTTCATTCACCCATGAAAGTATACTGTGAGGTTATGTAAACTTAAGGTTAAATGGTAATGGAAATGTATGTGATTTTATAATTAGTAGTGTAAACCTGACAATTATGTGTCATAAAAATTCAGCATTTATAATACAAAATGCTAATGAGTCACAGTAGTTTTTTAAAAATAAAATTCAGAATAATTCGTAATGCTTTAAAAAAAATTTCCACTAACTTTGACAAATTCATTCTAACCTCATGCACAAATAAGCAGGTTTAACTTTTGCATGCAAGATTTTCCCCCTCCCCCAAATCTTAGCTTATTGCCATTTCAGATACTGAAAATAAAATTTAAATTTATTAGTATTTCAAGATTTGTTATTCAACTAATATGTGTGAAAGACTGAGCTAGGTAGGAAAAATACAAAGATAAATAAGACATGGTGCCCATCCTCAAGGAGCTTGCACGCTATCAAAGGACATAAAATATATGTATAACTTGCTATCGTACAAAATAGAATATGATGAATCTATGTGAAATATAAAATTCTGTGATAGCTAGAGTTCGAAGAGATCAATTCCAGCTAACTCTGTTATGAAAAGCTTGGCAGAGGCAGCACTTGACCTGCCCCTTGAAGGTTTTAAATGCGTTCAGCTTGGAGCAGGGTAGGGAACCTGTGGCTTCAAGGCCATATGTGGTCCTCTAGGTGCTCAAGTGTGACCCTTTGACTGAATCTGCACTTCGCGGTAGGCAATTTCCCTACCCCTGGAGCCTGGGAAGTTAGAGAATTCCAGGCATAAAGAGCAATGTGGGGGAAAAAATAGGTTATAGAGTTCTAGAAGACTGATACAGTGTGAGAAGGATTCAGAATCATGGCACTCACTCCAGAATATAGGGAGTTTTTGATAGAAGTGCAGGATCTACTGTATCAGATAAGCAGGATTTACTGATTATACCTATACTACTAAATTCAGACTGACCAAAAACCTTGCTTGAAGTTTCAGGACATAGTGGGGAGGAATAAAACATGGCTGGGTATCAACTAGTACAGTGAGGACAAGATGACGGAGAGAAATTACAAAAATGTAGCAGGAGTGGAGAAAGGCCTGAAGATCTTGCATCCATTAATTTCCATGCCAAAAGGCGTGTGTGTGTGTGTGTGTGTGTGTGTGTGTTTGTGTGTGTGAGTGTATAGTTATACAGGTGCAGAAGAGGAAGAGTTATATAAAGAGAGGAGGATGGTCATTGCTAGGGAAGAAGATGAGGAAGTAGGGGAAGAAAAATGGGCACAAATACTAGGAAAGAGATCAAGAATAAAAATTTGAAATCTCCTATCATTGGGTTTGTTGATTTGGCTTTTCCATTAGAGGGGACAGAGTTATGTTTTGAAAGGGGTGAGGACATTTACTTATGCACAGAGAGCAATTGGGATGGGGGGAAGTAGGGAAGAACATATATTTATGAAATATTTACTATGTGTCAGCACTGTATAAGACACTTTACAAATATTATCTTATTTGATCCTCAAAAGAACCTTGAGAGATAAGTGCCATTATTATTGCCATTTCATAGTGGAGGAAATTGAACCAAATGAAGATCAAATGACTTACACAGGGTCACGTGGCTAGTAAGTGTCTGAAGCCAGATTTGCACTCAGTTTTTTCTGACTCCAAGTTTCATTCTTTCTTATTTATTTTATAGGTAAGATCTATCTAGTTCTGAGAGGGGTAAATTGAGTTTCCCAACTCATATAGTTTTACTGTGTGTGAAGTGAAGAGAAATTGAGTTTATTTCATTTGAGCATCACAAGGAATCCGTAAGATAAGTGCTATTATTGTCCTTGTTTGACAGATGAGGAACCTAAGGCTGACAGACATTAAATGACTTACCCAGGGTTAACCAATTGATAACTCCTAAATTTCCATGTTTAGTCCTCATTCCTCTTGAGTCCTAATTCTACATTACTGACTGCTTGCTGGACATCTCCTCTTGGATGTCCCATAGGCATCTCAAAATGAACATATACTCAGAAGAACTTAGAATGATCTATTTCAGGGGTGAGGAACTTGTGACCTTAAGGCCTCTATTTCAAAGTACGTAACACTTGGGCAAGAATTGACAGTCTTGTTTGATCTCTGGGACTTCTCAGAAAATCACATTTTCTTAGGTCCCTGAAAACATCAGTTTAGCTCACATCTATTTTCCCATAACAAAGCAAAGGAATCCTAGATTCCCATACAAGCAATCAGTTTAACAAGTTGTGGAGAGAGAGGCTGCTTTTAACCTAATAGAAATATGCCAAAACAATTGCACCTGAACTTATTCAATATAATTTGAATTATTGTCAATACAACTCTCTTCCCTTCTCTGGAAGACTTTGACTTCCATTGGACCTATAATGTCTTCCAGATTTAGTTTTACTTTACATGGCCCGCTTTTTCCGAAAGACAAATGTATCAATTGATAGATCAATCTCCTTTCTTTTTAATTCTTTTTTATTTTTAATTTTTAAAATTAATTTTAATTTTTAATGTTTTAGATTGAGATTTTTAATTTTAACTTTAAATTTAAATTTTTACATTTTAATTCTTTCCCAAACTATAACTTGGCTCTAGCTCCTTCTTGGTTCAGGAACTCCTCCTCTTAGTCCAGCGATTTGATGTGGTTCAGAATCTTCACATGGCTCATGAACCCTTCTATTTTGTCCTGGTATCTGGAAGGGTTGAGGAATATGTATGCCTTTTTTTCAGGAAACTAAATTTTCATTTTTGTGCAGTCTCTTTTAAAATTTGCTTTTCTCTATCCAGCTCAATAGGCTCTAGTTCTTTTAAAGGTCAATCCCAGGAGTATAACTCTAGTGTTTGAATGAGCTATGAATAAGCAACTGATATTTGATTACCATCAATTTCGATGTAAATGAGACAAGAAATTCTGAGAAGTTTATATCTTCTCAAAGGATTTCACACCCTCTTAAGGAGACAGTAGAGCTATTCAGAAGAGGCTTGCTGATTCTCCCTGGGCCATTCAAGAATAAATTGCTATTTGCACACACTACCCTACATGATTCAGTGTCAATTTCCTTAGTACTATGTAAGATCCTGGAGGGTGGTCTGTTTAATTTTTGTCTTTGTATTCCTATCCCTTAGTATAATAGCTTGCACATAGTAGCACTTTTAAATCTATATTTTCAAAAAATTAAATTTGAATTTAACTGTCTTAGACATTATTGAATTATTGTATTAGACATTATTGAAATTCTCTGATGTTTTGTTGAAATCAATCAATAAGACAATTTGCAAGCATTTGTTTATCATGAACCGTTCTAAGCATTGAGGATTTAAAGAAATGGAAAAACAAGGTCCCTGCCCTTCAAGAAACTCATATCAGAAAATATGAAAATAATGAAATATTAAACATATACTTACATCTATATAATATGTATATGTGTGTATGTATACCTTTATGAATACAGTTGTTGTTCAGCTGTGTTGTTTGACTCTTTGTGACCCTGTGGACTATAGCATGCCAGCACAGTCCATAGGATTTTCTTGGTAAGGATACAGAAGTGATTTGCCATTTCCTTCTCCAGGAGATTAAGGCAAACAGAGGTTAAGTGACTTGCCCAAGGTCACATAGCTAATAAATATCTAAGGCTGAATTTAAACTCAGGTCTTCCTGACTCCAGGCCCTGCAGTCTATCTACTGAGCTACCTAGCTGCCTATTTCTCCTCACTCCCATCTCCCTCCCTCCCTCTTTCTCCTTTTTCTCTCTCTCAATCTATCTATGTCTGTGTCTGTATCTGTATCTATATCTATACCTACATCTATTCTATCTATCTATCTATCTATCTATCTATCTATCTATCTATCTATCTATCTATCTATCTGTAAACATAGGGGCCCACAGGAAGGACAGAAGGCTCCTTCAGAAGATATATAAATGTATCTATATACAGTAAAGTGTATATTATATACATATACATACATATATACATACATACATACATATATATATGTATATATATATATATATGTATATATATATGTATATATATATATATATATATATATATATATATATATATATATATATATATATATATATACATATGTAAATAGAATGCCATTTAGAAGCATTCATTGGGCGGGGAGAGAGGGGAAAGGACCAGAAAAGTCTTCCTTCAGGAGATGAGTTTTGAAGGAAGGCAGGATGTAGAAGTGAACAGGGGATACTGTTCCAGGCACAGGGGACAGCCAGAGCAAATGCAGGATAAAGAAATGGAGTGTCACATTGGAGGAACAACCAATAGGCCAATATTGCTGGGCTGTAAAGTGCATGGAGAAGAAGAGAAAATGTTAGGAAACTGGAAAGGCAGGAAGGGAACAAGTTGTGAAAGATTTTAAGTGACAAGAAGAGGATTTTTTATTTTGGATTCTGGAGACAATAGAAAAGTCCTTGGAGTTTGTTTAGTAGGGAAATGATATCGTTAGACTAGTGGTATAGGGAGATCACTTTGGTAGATAAGTGAAGGATAGATTGGAATGGGTGAGACTTGGGGAAGGGAGATCTATTAGAAGTATATTGCAGTAGTACAGGTGAGAGATGATGAGGGTGGTGTTTGTATGAGTGGAGAAAAGGGAGAACATATGAGAGACGTGAAAGTTAAAAACAATATTTGACATCACATTGGACGCCTGGGGTAAATATTCATGAGGAGTTGAGTATGACAACAGATTATGAGCCTGGGGAAATGAGAGGATGGTGATAACTTAGATAATAATAGAAAAATTGATAAAATGGGAGATTTTTGCATGGAAAGATAGTGACATGCTTTTGACATGTTGAGTTTGAGATATCTATCCCTAAAGAACTCCCAATTTAAGAAGGGAAAAGAACCATTGATGATATGGATTCAATGGATAGATTAGAATTGAATTTGTAGATTGGTGAATCATCTGCTTAGAGATAATCATTAAAGTCATAGGATCTAAGAAAATGATCAAGTGACGTAGTGTAAAATAGAAAGAGAAGGAATCCATACAGAGTCTTGGAAAATACCCATAGTTAGAAGCCATGCACTAAATGAAGAGACCAAAAAAAAAAGACTGAGGAGTGGTCAGACAGGTAGAAGGTGAAAAAAAGAGTGAGCATGGCTAAGAAAACCTAGAGAAGAGAGTATCTAGGAGGAGATGGTGATCTACAGTGTCAAAGGTCTCAGAGAGTTCAACAGTACAAAAGACCTTTGCATTAGTTAATTAAGTGATCATTGGTAAGTTTGGAGGGGACAGTTGAATGATGAAGTCAGAAGATAGACTGTAGGTTTAGAAGTAAGTAAAAAGAGAGAAAGTGGAAGCACCTTGTATAGATGCTTTTTGAAAGAGTTTAACTGAGAAATGAAAGAGAGGCACTGAAGGATAGCTTGTGGGAAGGTCAGATCAAGTAGGGTTAAGTTTTTTTTAAATGATGAGGAAGATATAGATATGTGTTTAGTTGCCTAGGAAGGAGCCAGTAGATAGGGGAAGACTGCCAATTTTAGAGTGTGGGAATGAGGATCAATAGTACACATACAGGATTCTGTTTTGGCAAGAAAGACCATCTCTTTAGGTGGGACAGGAATGAAGGAAAAGAATGAGGAAGATGTGTAAGTAATCGGAGATGAGGATTATAGGAAAAAGAGGGAGCTGTCATTAAAAGGAATTCTTTTACATTTAAAGCCTAGTTTATTTTTTTTAAAAATGTTTTTAAATTGTCAGAAGAAAAAGGGGCTTGCTTCCTTTAAGAAACAGAGGGAAACACATCTGGCAAGATTTCTCTGTGGCTCTTTTGAGGAATTCAAATAATTAGATCTCTGGCAGAGTAAAGGCTGTAAAATGTAGAAGCCTGTGGATTTTAGTACAGAAATCAGTTCCATATACTGGAATCCAAGGAAGTAGATGGGAAAAAGAGTCAGTGAAAAAATTATCTTCCCTGAATTAGAAATAGAATCATGGACAAGTCATAGGGAAATGTAGCATGCATGTAGCTATTATTTTTCTTTGACTGTTTTGCCCAAAGAAGGTAGCAGAAAAAGCCCACAGAATGGAAAATCATGTCAGCAGAAAGGAAAGGGCTGAGGGATGGAAGGAGCAAAGATTTCTCTGAGAACTGGTTGGGAATATTACAAAACAAATGAGTAACTGAAGTCTGAGAAGATGTAATCAAAGTCTTCTACTCAAAAACTGAAGATGTTTTTTCTTCCCAATTCATTATTTTTCAGGACTTAAAAAATTTCTCTTGAGTTCCAAAATCTCTCCCTCTATTCCCCTTTTCCACCCATTGAGAAGGCAAGCAATAGGATATCAATACATCTGTGAAATCATTCCAAATATATTTCTGTATCAGTCATATTGCAGAAAAAAATCAGGAGAAATAAAGTGAAAAAATATATACTTCAAATTTTACTCAGAGTTCATCCGTTCTCTGTGTAGGTGGATAGTATTTTTCATCATGACTCCAGAGTTATCTTGGATCATGGTATTGATCAAAATAACTAAGTCTTTCACAGCTGATCGTCATCACAATGTTGCTGTTACTATGTACAGTGGTCTGGTTCTACTCACTTTACTTTGCACGGGTTCGTATAAGTCTTTCCAGGTTTTTTTTTTGAAACCATACCTATCATTGTACCTTATAGCACAACATTATTTCCAATTCTTTGCCATCACCAAAAGAACTGCTATACATGTTTTTGTATATATATAGATCCTTTCTCTTTGATCTCTTTGGGAAACAGGTCCAGTAGTGGTATTGTCAGATCAAAGGGCATGTGCAGTTTTGTGTGTCTTTGAGTAAAGTTTCAAATTGTTTTCCAGAATGGTTGGACCAGTTTACAACTCTAACAGCAGTATGTTGATGTTCCTGCTTTTCCACATTCCTTCGAGCATTTATCATTTTTTCCTTTTCTGTCATGTTAGTCAATTTGATAGGTGTGAGTTGGTATCTCAGAGTTATTTTAATTTGATTTTTCTAATCAATAGTGATTTAGAATATTTTTTCATATGACTATAGATAGCTTTGATTTCTTCCTCTGAAAACTGCCTGCTCATATATTTTGAATATTTATGCATTTGAAAATGGTTTTAATTTTTATTAATTTGACTCAGTTTCTGTATATTTGAGAAATGAGACCTTTATCAGAGAAACGTGCTGTAAGAATTTTCCCTCTTGCTTTCCTTATGACTTTGGATATATTGGTTTTGTTTATGCAAAAACTTTTAAATTTCATGTCAACAAAATTAACTGTTATACATCCCATTATCCTCTCTATTTCTTGTTTGTCACAATTTCCTTATCCACAGAACTGACAGGTAAAGCTTTCCATACTCCCTTAATTTGCTTCTCATGTCACACTTTATGTTTAAATCTTTTGTCCCTATCACAGTAAACAATGTGACATCTATGTGTAGTTTTGAGCAACCTGCTTTTCAGTTTTCCCAGCAATTTTTGTTAAATATGGAGTTCTTGTCCCAAAAGCTTATATCTATGGGTTTATCAAACACTAGCTTACTATGGTCATTTAGTACTGTGTATTGTGTACCTAATCTATTCCATTGATCCTCTACTCTATTTTTTAGGCAGTACCAGATTGTTCTGATGATTACTGCTTTGTAATATGGTTTAAAATCTGGTCCTGCTAGGCTACCCTCCTCATTTTTTCCTTTGGTTCCCTTAATATTCTTGACTTTTTGTTCTTCCAAACATATTTTGTTATTATTTCTAGTTTTATAAAATATTTTTTTAAATTTTTTTGATTGGTATGGCACTGAATAAATTAATTTAGGTAGCATTATCATTTTTGTTATATTGACTTGGCCTGCCTATGAGCATTTAATATTTCTCCAGCTGTTAAGATCTGTCTTTCTTTGTGTGAAAAGTGTATCATAATTGTATTCATATGGTTCCTGGTTTTGTCTTGGCAGCTAGACACTCAAGTATTTTATATTGTCTGCAGCTATTTTTCTATCTCTTCCTGCTAGGTTTTGCTGGTAATATATAGAAATGGTAATTATTTATAGAGGTTTATCTTATATCCTGCAATTTTGAAAAAGTTGTTAATTGTTTCAAGTAGTTTTTAAATCGATTCTCTAAGTTACACCATCCTATCATCTGCAAAGAGTTTTGTTTCCATTGCTGTAATGTTAATGGGATAATAAGATCTTCCCTGCCCATTAATAGGCCTCACACAGAGCCCATTGAGGGAGGGACTTGTCTAAGTTGGATCTTGCTTAAGGGAGGCTTGTTTGTAAGAAGGCTTCTACCCCTTTTGGTACTAAATTGATTGGGCACTGAGTCATGAGGGCTGTGATGCCTTCTGACTCTGAGAAGTGTACATATACTCTGAATTGGCATTTTGCTTTGGGGGCTTGTTTATGAGAAGGACCTTGTGATTTCCTGGTTGAGATTCTGAGCTGCTGTATGTTCAGATTTCCTGACTGCTCAAATAAAAAGACTCTCTCAATCTAGTAGTGTATGTAAAGTGTATAACAATATTGCTCTGATTCAGGCAGTTAGAGCCCTGTCTGTTGGTCTTTATGCTAATTTTTCTGCTTGGAATTTTCTCTGTTTGCATTTTCTCTGACATTCAGGGTGCTGACTTTTCCCCTGAACTAGTGAATATAATTAAAGAAGATTGTTGATCCCTTAAAAGTTGCTTTCCTTTAAGAAAAGCAGATCCAAGAATCTGTGCCAACAGGCCATCCTGGGTGCGCCAGGGTGCTTACTGTTACAGTTGCCTATTTTTATTCCTTAAATTTCTTTTTCTTGTCTTATTGCAATAGCTAGCATCTGAAGGGTTGAAATTGATTTATCTCTAAGGAGTTTTAGTGTCAAGCAGTCCTAATCCAAGAGATATATACATAGTTTGGAAAGATTCTTTGAGTTTTCTATTTAGCTTTGGTAAAGTAAACCAGAATCAGATTATACAGTGGTTGATAACAATTAAAGATTTGTCGCAAGGTACTTGGTTGCACCTGGGTTTTTGAATTTATCTAATTCTTGAACAAAACATATCACTTTCTTGTTTGTAGTTATTAGTGAAGGTAGCACTAAAAATGCTTTATTTTAATATGGCATTTTAAAGAACATAATTTATAATAGTTAAATCTTTATCTTGTTCTAATTATCTTATTGGAGCAATATGTGGAGCATGCTATAATGTTGATATATTTCATCTTTGTCAGTTATTGAAACCAGAAGTGTCAACTATTTGGCCCACTGCATGTGACCCAAAACACTCTTGAACATGGCTCAAATCAAATTAAAATGTAGTTTCTATTTGATTTTAACATGTGGATGTATTAATGAAAAAAGGAATGCATAATTAGATGTGGCTTTTTAAGTCAATATATGGCATTCAGGGATCCTTAGGTGTGGTTTAGAGGTTCCTATTTCTATTTGAGCTTGACACTACTGGTCTATACCTTGAGGAAAAGCCTATCTATCTGAACTGTCCAGTCACATCTAGACAATGCCCTTATGACATTTATTTAAAATGTAATCATGGTGCCTAAGAATATTATATAGTTCCTGAGGTTCTTGATGTGAAAGCCTACTCCTGCCTTGTGAGAACAAATGATGTCCCTAAATTCAGAAAGGAAATCAATATCTTACAGTGCTTTGGGGTTGACATTAAGCATATCAGTTCTCAAAGCTTAGTTTTGTATACGTAGAATGTATAAGGGACCGGTCTGAATGTGACATACCCTGGACTTGGTACATGCTGGACCTAGAATCAGTGAAGATGTAGATTTGAAACCCAATCCTAACATTACTGGTTGTGTATCTATGGGTAACCTTTCTGAGCCTCATTTTATCTACCATATGGCAATGAAAACGTTTCCTATAAGGAAAGAGTTTTGTAAACCTTTAAAGGTTATGGAAACATGAATTGTTTTTGCTCTTGTAGTTATTTTTATCTTGGAAGTTATTTTTTAAAAATAAATTCCTGCTATGAACTCAACTTGCTTGTCTCTATCACAGTAAAGGGTAAGAGATACCCCAAAACTTTGCTATCTGACCCTTCTGGTGGCTGATCACAGATAAATGGAAATGTACTGTATCAGATAAAACTCTCCCTATGTTTCCTGGGAGTATTGACTCTATTTCACATTCCAGGTGAAAGACTTGTAAGCATGAGAATAGTTATGCCTTTCTGATAAAAAAAATCATTTTAATATTCAATTAGTTGTTCTCTATAGAAACACACACATGTGCCTAGGAAGATACACACACACACACACACACACACACACACACACACACACACACACACACACACTGAATCTAGGTTTTGAGAAAGTGGTGAAACTACAGGACTGTTGTAGTAGTATTTCAAGAAAATTAATGAAAATGTATGAATTTGCTGTGAAATTAGTCTATGTTGACGTTACCCTGGTGGTATCTGAATTTGAATGGACAGTGTGTGTGATTTTAATGGCATAAGAATTCTCCTGTACCAGAGGAACTCACAGTTGCTCATTTCTAGGGAGTAGTGGAAGGCATAAAGAACTTTAATGACTTGTTCAAGCATCATATGACTAGTTAATACTAGAAACGAGATTTGCCTTCCAGTCTCCATGATTCCAAGTCTATCACTCCAGCCACTCCGTGTTGTTTGTAGCACAGTATAACACTACAAGGGAAATCAGACAAGGTTGTGGATCTTTGTTGTTTCTACTTAATTCATATTTGCAATGTCTTTGAATTAAGATAAAAATTTAACAACTCCCTTTCCTTAGACAAGGCAGGGCCATCACTTCCATGTCTAGTTTGACAATGTGAAGGGTCATATTCATCTTTAGAGTTAGTACGCCTTTGGCCATTGCTAGGGATCTTTTCTGTGGGGGTTCTGATATTGTTCTGAAGGATTTTTTTCCCCTGAAAATACTTGTGTTGTTTCCTGTTTCCTAGGCACCTTTCTGAAGCCATATGTGGAAACAGGGTAAGATAATTAGAAAACATAAAACATTTATTCTCAAGGTTAAATAAGTTTTGCCAAAACATTGATTTAGTATTACCCTGAAGCAATACCATGTTGGTCCTGTTTAATTTCTGTTTTTGGAAAGATGCAACATTTGCCTCTTAAGAGAACTATAATGGGAAGAAAATGCCTGTCTTTCATTGGTTTGTTACCTTGACAACTTTGTACAATAAATGTGTTAACTTTTAAGCTTTGATATGGTATGCGAAAGGATCTTAGATGTAGATACAGAAGAAGGAGACCACAATGGCCACACAGTGATGCCCTCTACCCCTTTCCCCTAGAGTTCATCACCTTCCCACATTTTATAGATGAGAAAATTGAAGCCCATTAAGGTTAAGTGAACTGTACATGGTCACATAGGTAGTAAATGTTTGAGGGGGGAATTTGAAAACAGGTCCTTTCACTTCAGAGTTTATCCTCTTCCCACTGTATTTTTAATTGTGAATATGCAATATTTAAAATTTCTGTCTTACAAATGAGATAGAATTCCTAAGGTGAAAAGTGATGTGTGTTTATATATGCTATGTTTAATGTGTATCTGAATTTGAATTGTTTCCATATTTGGTTATCAAATATCCTATATTCTAGATTCTGATGGATGATTTGGGGGTGATGAATGAACCATTTCCAAATGCATCATTAAAGGGGAATAAAACTCTTCTTCTCTCCATCTGTGCGAGGCAAAACGAATTTTGAGAACATTAAGAACTGGGTTATTTGAACAAAGTAAAGACCGTATAAACAGACTGTTATGAAATGAATTTACATTTCCCTTCACTTCCTCCAGCATTTTAATTTCCAGCCAATTGGTTCTATTAGAAAGTGTGACAAATGTGGTGAGATGAAATATGAATACACAGGTCAACCAATTTTCTATCCCACAGTTACAATAAGGGAATATTCTTAGTCATGGCCTATCTGTCAATTTTTATTTAAGTATTCATCTCAAGCATTTTCAACAGCTTTGATATACACATTTTGCCTTGTCTCTGGCACTATATATCTTTAATTGATAGCTATTTCTCCTTCTAACCTGAATGCATATTGCATGGGAGAAAATAAATTACAAAATTAAGAATTCTGAAGACATTTTTTGTAAAACAAAAGAGAACTATGTACTTGAGTTTGAAAAATAATGATGAAAGTATTTTCTTAAATATTCCTAGCATAATTTCACAATGTACAAACTATGCATTATGATCTATGATATTCTTGTCCTATAAATTTACTTAAGATATGTTTATTAAATATGGAATAAAATGGGTCTGTCTCCTCAATCAGGCAAATATAGAATTATTGACTGTGGCAAGCTTTAATAGAAGTAGGCATATACAATAATGAAATTGTGGCCTTTCTATGCCTTAGGAGATGGTCTTCAAGATTTCTTTGACTACAATTTCATCACCAGGTGGTCAGCCTTCTGCTGATGAGATTCATTCAACATAGCTGGGTTGGATCTCAGATGAAAGATGTATGATTCATTGCCAGACCTACTTTGGAAGCTATTCTAATTTTATAAGACCTTCCACAAGTGATGTTTTTGGCATGGTACTTACAAACCTATGGCCTGCTCTATGTTTCAATAAGGCACTGAAAAATTTTTTTAATGGAACAATAGTTTAACAATACAGATTCATAGAATCTCAAAGTCAGAATAGAATTTAAAGGCTATTTAAATCCAATCCATGCCTGAATAGGAATCTCCCCTACCTTCTCTGGGACAGCTTTCCATTGAGGATGAACATACCATCTCTCAAAGCAGTCAGTTTTACTTTTTTAGACAACTCCAATTTTAGGAAGTTTTTCAGGATATTGAGATTAAATATGCCTTTATATAGCTCCTACTTTCTGGAACTAAGGAGAATAACTTAAGAATCTTTTTCCACATTACAACCCTTCTAAAAACCTGAGGATGATGACCATGTGTTTCCCAAGTCTTCTCTACTTCAGGATAAATACCCTTAATTCTTCTAACATACTTTTGTGTGACTTGGTCTCCATCTGTTCTTTTCATTATTCTGGTCTCCCACTTCTGGGTGCATTACAATTTGTCACTTTCCTTCCTACTGTAACCCTTGTGTCAGACAGAAGTTCAGTTTTGATATGAAGGACCTAGGCACATTGAGAATTCCACTTCTCTGTCTCACTATTACCACCAAGATAACATGGTACCATTGGTATTAGACAATTCCCTCTTTCTAGCCAACCCAATAGCAATTTCTTTTAGAAGCATATAGATTCACAAACTTTTGCATAAGAAATATTATTGCTAGGTCAGAGGATCTAGATGTAATTCATCTTAGAACCACAGAAAATAAAATTATCTCCTCTTTTCCAGACAACTATAAAAATTGGTCATTTTACAATGTTGCCTTGGGTAAAGTTCTGGTAGAGGACATGTGAGGGCTGTTCCTCCATGTTGATACTTACCAAACAGTCCTGCCTGGACTGTCATCTGTGAATTTTTGTTTTTCTTGCAGCAATCTCCTCCATCGTTCCTCAGAGCTGCTGCCAAAAAGAGCCGCTGCTTGCTGATCCAGGTCCCATTGGCTGTCCTGTTTCACAGCTCACACTTCCTGCACATTTGCTCAGCTCCCAGAAGAGGACAGTCATTTCATTCTCCCCATTGCTCTCTTAATTATTCTGGCTGGTGTAGCTCTTGCTTCCTGCAGTGTTCCTTCTTGCTGTTCTCTTCCTCCTTTAGCAGATGGATGGTGTTTGTTTCTTTTCCCAGGAGCCCAAGGAAACATTTTCAATTCCTGCCACGATAAAATTTGGCACCAAATATCTGTCTCTGTCCAACCTGTTTCACAGCTCATAATATAACTCTGTTTCTTTAATCTTCTCTTGAACTTCCTTTATTGTAGCTTGCTGAATCTTTCATGGATCTTGAAGAAAAATTTTTCTTGTACTTTATGAAAAAGTCTCTCTCTCTCATTCCATGCTGTCCTTTGGTGACATCACATTTTGTCACTCTTTCCCCTATAGTACTTAGGAATTGTATCTCCTGCTTATATTTTTTTAATCTTTGGGTCTAGAGCAGGGGTGTGCTAAAGTCAGCTCCAACCTATCAGCGACAGATAATTATTATATTCTCATTGCCATCATGTACAGCTCAGAAATCAAGAAACAGTCTAAATTAGGGATTGATTTATTTTCTTGTTATTGTTTAGATGTAAGAAAGTGTTAGTAAAACAGGTCACATTTAAAAGTGTATCTTGTAGCACATCATTTTTTCTCCAAGAGAATGAGTTGTTAAACATTTACCAGAGCCCTTCATCTAAAGGTTGAGAAGAGTGCTCCAAACTTTCACCAATTACTTCCAGTCCATTACAGTTCATCTGAGGGAACTGTGTAAGATTATTTAAATTTCCTAGTATTGTTTCATGCTACCGCTAAAGGAGGTAAAGGACATACCCTGTCATGCACCAATGAAGGAAAAATTTTTAATCCCTACAACACTAAATTGTGGCACCAAATATCTGCAACATTTGTTAGTGTAAGAATGATGTGTCAATGGAATAAATTAACCAAGTCACTGCACCCCATTTAAAGTAAATGATAAAATGGTATGCCCTGGCACCTTAACCAGGTGAGAATAAGTCTAAACCAACTAAGAATCAGGCTTTAGATTAAATAGAAAAGTCCTTGGATGACCTGGCATGACATTGACAGTTCAGATTGGTTGAAGAAATCTGGTCATGTACTGTTGGTTGTCTATACAATGCCAATTCAGTTCTGAAACAGAAAGATTTGGGGGTCTGATAGTAGAACAGAAAGAGTAGGGATATCAAGATCTGAGTTGGAAAAAAATGGCAGTACAGGGCAAATGGCAAAAGAAGAACAAGAAAATAAGACAACTGTATTGAGAAGAGAGGGAATATTAACTCTACAGGCATCTCAGAGAAGAAGACTCAGACTGAGGACATCCATTGTACTCAACCTTCTTAAGGACCAAGGAAAGTTCAAAGAAAGGTCTCTTCTTTTTCCATCTTCTTCACTCTTGTGTTTGAAAGTCAGATTTTCTTTTCAGCTCTGGTCTTTTCATCAAGAATGCTTGGAAGTCCTCTGTTTCTTTGAAAGACCATTTTTTTTTCCCTGAAGTATTATACTCACTTTTGCTTGATAGGTGATTCTAAGTTTTAGTCCTAGTTCCTTTGACTTCTGGAATATTATATTCCACGCCCTTTGATCCCTTAATGTAGAAGTTGCTAGATCTTGTATTATCCTGATTGTATTTCCACAATACTCAAATTGTTTCTTTCTAGCTGCTTATAATATTTTCTCCTTGACCTGAGAACTCTGGAATTTGGTGGCTTTTTGAACCTCTTTTGCCAATTGAGTTAGCCTATTTTTAAAGGTGTTATTTTTTCAGCATTTTTTTGGGTCTCCTTTAGCAAGTTGTTGACTTACTTTTCATGATTTTCTTTTATTTCTCTCATTTCTCCTCCCAATTTTTTCTTCCACCTCTCAAACTTGATTTTCAAAATTCTTTTTGAGCTCTTTCAAGGCCTGAGACCATTGAATATTTGTTTTGGATGTTTGGGATACAGAAGCCTTGAATTTTATGTCTTTCCCTGATGGTAAATTTTGTTCTTCCTCATCCTAAAGGATGGGAAAATATATCTGTTCACCAAGAAAGTAACCTTCTATAGTCTTATTTTTTCCCCTTTTTTGGACATTTTCCCAACCATTTACTTGACTTTTGGGTCCTTTGTCAAGAGTAGGGTATACTCTGGAGAGCTGTAAGAAATCAGTTCTTCCAAGGTGGCACAATCAAGCATGTACACTGGTCTGGAAGCAACAAAAAACTTTTGTGCCCAGAATCTGTGAGTAGTAGTTTCCTCTCCACAACCACCTGGCCTCCAGTTCCACCAAGCCAGCACTGGGGTCTGAGATTCAGATAATCTGCTCAATTCCCCCAGGGGCTTTAGGCAGGGGCAGGACTGCTATTCAGTGTGAGATATAGATCAGCTCCTCAATTTCCCCAGGAGCATTAGGTGGGGACAGGGCTGCCACACAGGGCTGAGGTACAGATCAGCTGCTCCCCCAGGGACTTTATGATCCAACAATGAATAAGGGCTGCTGTGGGACCTCTGCCACCACTGCCTGAGGCTGGAGTTATGGGAAGACCCTGCTCCCTTCTCTGCCAGCTGAAAAAACCCTCTCACTGATCTTTGGTGACTGTGGGTTGAGGGATCTGCAAACTGCCACTACTACTGCTGGGGATTCTGCCCTAAGGCCTATTCTGGTCCTTCTCCCTATGCAACCAAGGATGGTCTGGGCTCAGCTCCATGTCTGGGGTGATAGACCTTTCCCGTCAGCCTTTCAGGTCACCCTGGGCTGGAAATCTCCTCCACTCTGTTGTTCTGTGGCTTCTGCTGCTCTAGAATTTGTTGAGAGTCTTTCTTTACAGATATTTTATGGGCTGTGGGGGAAGAGCTAGTGTATGTGCGTCTTTCTACTCTGCCATCCTCTGCACTTTCATGAAAGGGGATTAGATACAGCAATATTAAATGCTGGCAATTCTCAAAAATTGCATGCTCCTTCGTTTTTCTAATAGTAAATTGCTTCAACTTTCCCTCCTCTGCTTTCCTTCCATTTTCTATTAGAGGAGGGGTGAGGTAAGACAAATATTTTTAGCCTAATGACTGCCACAAGGATGTACTCATTTCTGAATTTCATAAATATTATTAAGCTCTACTTATAAACATGAATCTTTCAAGACACAATATGGGCAGTGATGTTGAGATAATCAACTTTTCTTCATCTGCAATGAAGTCATTTTATCTCTGTGCTCATTCTTCATCTTATGATGGCTATTAGGTTCAGTTAATGAAAGCACACCACAAAACCATTATCAGTGACTCTGGTTCTACTGGTAAAATATACTTATGAGGCTTATGGATTTCTCTACTTGAATATACTTAAAAAGAGCTTATAGCATGGCCATACTTTCTACGGACAATGACTCAGATGATAAAATCTTACCACACGGTGTCTCTTATTAAAGAGATATGTGAATAATCTCCAATTCTATAACACTACCTAGAACTCATTGAGAGAAGTTAAGGGATGGATCAATTAATAGTTAATAGGGGGAGGGGAGGCAGTGGAAAGGGTACTAGGCTGGAAGTCAGAAGGCCTGTGTTGTAATTCTAGCTCTGCTGTTAGTCTCATATTTGAACTTGGGCAGATCATTTTATGTTTCAGTTTGTTCATCTGGAGAATGAGTAGCTTGGGCTAGGATCATAGATCAAGAGCTGGGACTTTAGCAGTTATGTAGTCTAGCCTCCTTATTTATAGATAAGGAAATTAAGGACTAGAGAAATTAAGTGATGTTTCTGCCCAAGGTACAGTAGGTAATAAGTAATAGAGCCAGAATTTGAACTCAGACTCTCTGACCCCAAATCTGTGCTCTTTCTCCTGTACCATGTTACATCTTTATTTATCTCCAAAGTCCTTTACAGTGGCAAAGGGGCAGCTAGGTGGTGCCTAGTGCATAGAGCGCCATGCCTTGAGTCTGGAAGACTCATTTTTATGAGTTCAAATATGGCCTCAGATACTAGCTGTATAACCTTGGGCAAGTCTCTTCACAGTGTTTCCCTCTGCTAAGAAAACATCAAATGGGGTCATGGAGAGTTGAACACAGCTGAACGAGTCCTTTGCAGTTCTAACAATCTTTGACAACCATTTTGTAAGACAGACCCATTACTCCAAATGTATTTCATGCTCACAGGAAAGATTTTTTTTTTTGAGGGTGGTGAGAGGTAGCATAGGGTGGGGTAGAATGAAATAAAAATTGCAAGTGAGGAAACAGACCAATATTGTCCTTAAAAAATAATGAAGAATCATATTAAGGTAATACACTCAGAGATCAGAGGAAATAATTCTTTAGATAATAGGAAATATGAAAGTGTGATAATCTTTCTGATATTTGACAGCAGCTAACATACTCACTTTGCCACATAAAAACCCTAAACAAAACAAAACTCAAATACCCCAACTTCCCCAAAACCGACAAACAAAAAAACTTCTCTTCATTATGCTTAACATCCATAATTCCTTCAATCAATTGTTATACAAGATGAATTTGAGGCTTTTTGTTTTTCTGTTTGTCATCTTCTGGATGCATTCCCCCTTACCAATACTTTTCCTAAAATGAGGTACCAGTAACCAAATGTAATACTCCAGATATGGTCTGATCAAGGCAGAATCACACTGTAGTTAAATCCTCCCTTAAAGCAGCCTAAAATTGTGTTAGCTTTCTCAGTAACTGTATCATACTGATGACTTTTATTGAATTTCAGTCCCAATAAATCCTCAGATCTTTTCAAAAAGCAATTTGTGTGCCTATTAAGTACACATTCTCCATTTTGTACATTTGAAGCTGATTTTTTGAAACCAGTTATAAGATTTTACCCCTTTTCCCTAGTAAATTTCATCTTATTAGATTCAGTTCCATGTTCCCAAGGGTGGGGAACCTGTGGTTGAGGCCACATGTGGCCTCCTAGATCGTTAAGCATGGTATTTTGACTGAATTCAAATTTTATAGAACAACTTTGTTGAATTCAGTCAAAAGGCCATACTTAAGGATCTAAAAGGCCACAATGTGTCCTCAAGTTTCCCCACCCTGTTAGCTTATTAAGATCTTTTTGGATCCTATTTCTTTCATGCAATGTTTTGATAATCCTTCACAATTTTGTGTCATCTGCAAGTTTGATGGAATATCTATTCCTTTATTCATGGCATTAGGAAAACAAAACAGAAACAAAACCTCAACATAATAATTAAAAATAAGGTGAAGCTCTGATTCCTGGGAAAATCCACTGGCATATTTTGTACCATTGATGTTTACTGTTTAGGTCTAGCCCCTACCTAGTTCTGAATCCCCTACATTCCATTGGTTCTTGGGCTTTTACAATTTTATTTGAAGATCTATAATATTTAGTTCTTCAAGTTCCCTAGTGACCAAGAAATATCTACAGCAATGTAATATCCTGTTACAAAGATTAGCTTGTTTTATTTCTTTGGACACTGTAAGGGCCTCTTAGGTCCATATGGTTCCTTCCTCTGTTTGAGAATTTCTATTAAAATTAAAACTGGATTGGTATTAAATCACATTACAGAAGCAGTCAGAGAAACAAGGTATAGACCAGTATCTCATAACATATACCAAGATAAGATCAAAATGGGTACATGATTTACACGTAAAGGGTGGTACTACAAGCAAATTAAGAGAGCATGGGATAATTTATCTGTCAGATTTATTGAAAAGGGAAGAGTTTGTAACCAAACAAGAGACAGTGAGCATTGCAAGATGCAAGATGGATAATTTTCATTATATAAAATTACAAAAAAACTTTTGCAGAAACAAAACCAATGCAACCAAAATTATAAGGGAAGCAGAAAACTGGGAAAACAATTGCAGCACATATTTCTGATAAAGGCCTCATTTCTCAAATACATAGAGAACTGAGTCAAATTTGTAAAAATACAAGTCATCCCCCAATTGATAAATAGTCAAAAGATATGAACAGGCAATTTCAGACAAAGAAATCAGAGCTATCTATAGTCATATGAAAATGCTCTGAATTACTTAAAATGAGTAAATTAAAATCAAATTAATTTATTAATTTAAAATTAATTAAAGCAAATTAAAACAAATTAAACCTGAGTGGCTACCACTACAAAAAAAGAAAATGTTGACTGTTGGAGGGAATCTGGGAAAACTGGGATAAATTTAATGTATTGTTGGCGGAATTGTGAATTGATTCAACCATTTTGGAGAGCAATTTGGAACTATTCCGAAAGGGAATAAATCTGTGCATGCACTTTGATCTGGTAATACCATTGCTAGGTCTATATCCCCAAAGACATCAAAAACAAAAAGGAAAAGGATCTACTTGTATAAAAATATTTATTGCAGTTCTTTTTACGGTAGCTAGCAATTGGAAATCAAAGGGATATCAATCAATTAGGAAATGGCTAAATGAACTGTGGTTTACGATAGTAATGGAATATTATTGTGTTGTAAGAAATGACAAGCAGGATGATTTCAGAAAAGAACTAGAAAAACTTACATGAACTGATGAGCAGTGAAGTGAACAGAACCCCGTAGAACATTGTACACAGTAACAGAAATATTATTTAATGAAGGACTGTGAATGACTTAGCTATTTTCAGCAGTACAATGATCCAAGACAATCTCAAAGGAGTGGTGATGAAGCATACTATCAACTTCCAGAGAAAGCACTGATATTGATTGAATACAGACTGAAGCATGCTATTTTTCACACTTTAATTTTTTTCTTTTATTCAAATCTTCTTGTACAATATTATTAATATGGAAATGTTTTACATAATTGCAAAAAAAGGGAGGTTAGGTTCTAGAGAACAATTTGTATATGATTTATATGTTGATGTGACTTATTAGCATTTTATTGTCCTTTTCAGGACATGAAGAAAAAAGAAAATAGAAGCATTCTTAAGCAAATAGAGCACTGGAAACAAAGAACCTCATTACAGGGGAAGAAAATAATAATTTCACCATCCTCAAAAAAAGAGGAATTAAATTTTTAAAATTTATTTCAACTTTTTAAAGGAAAACTACAGTATTTCTGTTTAATTATTTTTAAAATTTAAGAACTCAAAAGAATAAACAATTATTTATCTTTCCTCTTTTTTCCCTTATCTCTTTCCTTTCTCAACCCCATCCTCATGATTTTAATGCTAAAGTACTACAATGGGTGCTGTAATGATTTATATTCACTTATTTAAAATAAAAACCTGCCTCATACCAAGCAGGAGAAGACAAATGAGTCCTATTATGTTAGAAGAGACTGCCAACGGCCTAATCAGCATAAAGAAAGGGTAGAGAAATACCTAATTGGTGCCTTAATGCATTTTGAGGCATCATCGGTAGGTCAAGGATTAAGACAGAGCGATAATTCAGTACAGAGAACCTAGTAAGGTAGCTAATGCATCTCAAATGAGCATAATATGAGCATGATGTGTTTTGAAAATATTGATGAGTTTTACTGGAGGGTCATTGCAAGTCTTTGGAGTTATCTTTCATCATCCAGTGCTGCTAATGGCGGAAGCATGAAAGTCTGATAATGTGATCAATTCCAGAGATATTATAATTTCCATCAGATTAATTTTTTATTGTTCACTGAACACTGAGCATTAACTATCTTTTGCTTTCATCAAATTAGGCTGATAGCTCTGAATTTTTGGTTATTTCAGATATATGGAATTTTTGTTTTTCCCTCTAGATTCCTGTTACCAGTAGACTATTTCAAAAAATTTCATTTGAATCTATGATTCAAGGAATAGTTGTGGTTGCAGAACAGTTTATCAAAATTTACATTTTTTTAAAAAAAATTTCAAAGCAAAGAATGAAAGGGACTTCTGAATTTCCGAATAATGATTAATACAAGGATGGTGTTGGTCTGATTCCTTTTACCTTTGTGATATTGGGAAAATCATTTAACATCCCTAGGCCTTAATTTGTATAACATGAGCTTTGTTTTACAGTCAGGCTTTTGACTAAATGGCTCTTCCATTTAAGGAGGGCTCCTAGGTCAGTCCTCTCCATTTTTCACCAGGCTGAAATCTAGACTTCTCCTTTATAGTCCCATTCTTGGCTACCTTTCTCCCCTACCTGATTTTTAGTTTCCTTTCATGTGTTGTCTTTCCCTGTTAGAATGTAAACTCCTTGAGGGTAAGAGATGTCTTTGTTTTTGTTATTTGTACTCCCAGCTCTTACCCAGGTGCCTAACACATAGAAAATACTTAATAAATGATTATTGATTGACTCGATGACCTCTGTTGTCCCTTCCAATTCTATCTCTATCACCCATGACCATTCTGGCTGTATAGTTCTCTTTCTCTCTCTCTGTTTTTAAAAGAGGAATTAATATTCATTTGTTATAAAATATATTTATTTCACATTTACTATGCTAGGACTCAGTGTTACAAAAACAAACTTTTACCTACTTTACATGCATAGTAACAATTTACTTAAGTCTTTCACTTGGAAAGTACTTTCTATATCCTCATTTTCTGAGAGTAAGTATTAAAAGTATTTTCATTCCTTTTAAAGATAGGGAAATGCTGTTCAGATAGGCAATCATTCACTGATGTTTCAGTTCAGAGATTTGAAAGCAAGTCTAATGATTTGAAATCTAGTGCTACTTCTACTGTATCATATTGTCTCCACTATGTATATGCATAAATGATATTAGAGTGGAAATGCTGGTAGAGGAAGATAGAGCTCATTAGGTTGAGTATTTAGTGTTTTTCTTTTGTTAATCTTATCCACACTGGAAGTGTAGGGCTACTTATAGGTAGATTCAACTCTGATCAAAGCTTTGACCTGCTCCATTTCTGACTTGAGCTTATTCATCCTTTAGGTAATCTGGTATGTTTTTTATTTTCCCCCTGATTCTTGGGGTCCACAATGTTAATACAGAATTAGTCCATAACATTGATCACCTTGGCCCACTATTGCTCAGAATTCTTGACCTTGAAAGATACAGCAGCTTCAGTTTTCCCATAATTGGGATTATAGGCCAGTATTACCATACTCAGTGGCTATAATTAATGTTGAAAGAAAATATTTTATTAGAAATTTTTTAAATGAACTTTGAAAAACAAACATTGCATTATTTATTGCTATTTGCGAGAAACTTAAATGTATGTTCCAACGCATAATTTTAATATTTGGTCTCTACTCGAGATGTCAGCTGATAGCCTATGGTGTTGTAGAAATAAATGACTCTGGTTTCTCAAAGATTTCAGCAGCAGAGCAGAACCTCTAGAAAATCTTAATAATCTGGGTTATAAGGCATGGCTAGAAAGTCAAAGGTACGTCTATAGTGGAACAATCATCCTATGGAATCATTTTTCAGTTCTTTTCCTGTTCTTGCCATGATCCACATACCATTATGCCTATGATCCAGCTCTTTCTCTGGTTGGATGCTTTCCTTGGCATCCCCACATCTTTGCTCTGATCTCTTCTCCTTGGGTGAGTTAAAATGCTCAAATAATGATATCTTACATTTAGCATCATAAATGTGTAACTCTTTTGCTTATTCTTTACAAGTGTCAAAAACTCTACTTTCTTGAACTTGTCTATAGTCCTTTTAAGACTATTTTAAATGATGAAATTAGTGATTTCATTTCAGTCAGGGAACCCTACTCTATAGATTTCAACAAGCCAAGATCTAACTCTTGCTGATTCTAGTTCAGTTTCCTCACTAAAAGTAGATCTTTCCCATCTATTCCTATTATCTCCCCAGATATTCCTTAGTGACCTACTTCATAACCATACTTTAAAAAATTATAGGCAAAAATCCCTTTTGTGTGAAAACACAACAAAGCATTCTGTTCATGAAGCTATTTTCTACAGTCACAGGATTTTGTTGATGTGCTCTCAAAGCTCTATAATGAAATGACCTAGTGTAACAAATGTTTTTTTGGTGTCCCTATTCATGCAATATTCTTTAAATGCTTGAATGCATCTTCTTTGCCTTGAATTCTACAGATGTTCATAGTGCACTTCTCCCTTTTTAAATTTACTAGCAGAGCTAAAAGTTAGGAAAAAAGGGAAAGAGGAAAGAACTAAGCTATAACTGAACAATTTATAGCTCTCTTCTTGTGAGATCTTCACCTTTTACTTTCCTATTCCTTAAATTTTTTGGCCATTTTTAAAAACAAAAATATCATTTCAGCTACCATGCCTGCCAAAAGGACAAATATACACCAGAGATCTGAAAGCTGAGAGAAGGAAAAGTGAGCATTCTGATGTATGTATGACACTATACACTTGTACCTACTGTCTTTGGAGCAATTTGTTCTTTTGCCATTTCCTCACCAGATTCAGAGACAGAGATAACGGATTTTGGCTTACTTTTTAACTCTGAGTATTTGTCACTACTTAGTGTTGACCATTGCCAAGGAGGCTTGGTGGCAACAGGAGCTCTCCAGTTGAAACGAATTTAGAGGAAACTGGAGGTCAGGGCCAGTAGGGCTTCTTGTGGGTGGCTTAGATTGAGTCATTCTCATGGAATAATTGCACAGGGTCATTCTAATTTGATCTCGAAACATAAGCCTGTGAGTATGTGAGCAAGCGTATGCACTTGTGGCATGTTGGCCTGGGGAGTATGGAGTAGGGAATGAGCTAAGCCTTATGTGCTTCATTTTTCCAGTGTTATGCCATAAAGCTTTTTCTTTCTATGGCTTTACTTTGGTGATTCAACTTCAATTACTCTAGATTGAGAATATCTTTCCTACTTTTGAGGTTTTTTCAGTTGGAGAAATTATGCTAGAAACTACTTCAGCATTTTGCCCATAAAATGAACCACATAAACAATTTTCAATGAATTCATGGCATTTTTTTTTGTGATCACAGATTTCTTTTCTAGATCTTCTTGAACCATTCCTTAAAAAATATATTTTAGAATTTTGCCAGGCATTTGACTCAAAGCTTCTGGTTAATAGTGTATTGATTCCATTATCTCCCCCTCTGCCCTGATTTTTTAAAAAGAAAATTGAACTGATATGTACCTCTCCCAAATCCTGAAGTCCTTCTCAAATTCTTTAGAATCTTTCCAAGATGTCTGAAAGTGGCTTAGCAATCACATCTGCTGGTTCTTTCAGTCCTTAAAAATGTAGCCTATTTGGGCCTGCCAGTTAGGTGCTCCCTTAATTATCTTGGATAATTAAGTTCTCTATTAGTAATTTTTCTTCTGTCCTTCCCATCCCAAAGATCATTCTCCTTGAGAAAGAAAATAGAGAAGCAACTTAAGAGCTGCCTAGCTTTTGCTTCTCTATCAGCTTAATCATTATTCCATTCATGCTGAACAAATTCCAAAAAAAAAAAAAAAAGGAAAAGGAAAGAAAGGTCATTTAATAATGAAATAAAAGCAATAGCAAGTGAAGAAATTAAATCATCACAAAGTAATTCTTATGGAAACAATTAACAGAAAATCACCTCCACAGCCAACCTTGACAGATGCCACTGCCTGGATACAACCATCTCCTTTGCTGGCCATGTGCCCAGAGTCCACATGTTGCTGTAGTGCTAGACAACAGCTTTTGGTGCTCCTTGGCAGCAACCAGGAAGGCCTCTTTTACTCCTTGGAGGTTTGAGTCCATGAATTTGAACAGTTCCAGGCTTGGAGATAAAGGAAAGTATGTTTTTAAAAATGCTGGGAGTTGGCAAAGGGGAATTGAATCAGTAGTTCCCATTCCCTAATTAGAAGGGATGTACATATGCACACACATGCATGTATACACACATATGTATGTGATAACTCTAAGTCTTTTGTGACACTGTTTATAGTGGCTTGATAATACAAAGGGAAACCTATCAAAGGGCAGCTAGGTGGCAGAACTGGGCCTAGAGTCAGTGAGAGTCATCTTCCTGAGTTCAAATATGACCTCAGACATTTATTAGCTATATGAACCTAGGCAAGTCACTTAACCCTGTGTGCCTCAGTTTCCTCATCTATAAAATGAGATGGAGAAGGAAATGGCAAACTACAGTTGAATCTTTGCCAAGAAAACACCCAACGGGGCCACAAAGAGTTGGATATTACTGAAAACAACTGAACAACAACAAACCTGTCTAAAGGAGAGAAGGAGGAAATGAGACAAGGGAGACCCAGAAAAGCTCCATTACTTCCTCTATTCTACAGAGGAGATGTGGACAGGACATTTTCATTTGTTAATCCTGCCTTGGAGATTTTGGGAGAACATTGACAGAACATTGAAAGGAGGTCATAGAAAAGAGGAGACAATTCAGATGTTTTCAGGTAGAGGGAATGCTCTTGAGTCACCTGAGAGCAACCTCACAGATTTGTGGGGGGCAGGAATGGTGGTGTATATTTGATAAGAGCCTGAAAATAGGCTCTATTTAGGGTGTTAGGCCCTTAAGGAGAATATCTTCTCTAAGCAAGAGTTGTGCTTTTTTGACACTTTCCAGTATAGAGAAGAGAGTATTTGGGACTGTTAGCATACAAGGAATATTAAAGATAGGTTCATATAGGTCCAAAGGGTTTGGGAGGATATTATGATATGACTTAGAGATGGATAGGTAATAAAGGAAAAAAATACAAAGGCTAGAGGTTACAGAGAACTTTGTATTACACCTGACTCCTTCATAAAGTTATGATTTTCGGAATAAATTTCCTGGGGAAAAAATAGCAGAAATTTTGTATTATATTCATATGTGGACAGGCTAGAAGAGAAAGCAAATACTTCTCTTCTAGAAACTGCAATTTATGTGAGAGCCACAGTGACAACAAAAATGAGCTTGCGATGATTCTACCCTTGAAAAGGAAATTGGATTCTGTAGTATCCTAGAAGGGAAATAATCAATGAAAGGTTTAAATTAAAAACGCATTTCTTGTCAAAGGATATTATAAATGGATATAATTGAACTTTTTAAAAATAAATTTTTATTGATGTCTTTTTCTTACGTCACCAAAATTCCCGTCCATATTTCTTCACCCACTCCCTTTCCCAGAGAGCCATCCCACATAACAAATAATCTTTTTTAAAGACAAAAAGAAAAAGCAAACCTTCACAAACATTTTGCCTCCCACATGGAAACACAATTTTGTCTGTTGGGATTGGAAGCTCAATTCCGTGTGGACGGTCTCGGGCGGGTAAAAGTGGGACTTCTAAATCTTAGAGTCTTACGAGGCCCTCCATGAACAGCGGGGATTCGAGAAGGTCAGACTGAGCTAGCTCGGCTAGCTCGGGTATTTCCGCCTCTCCCCGGGAGATACGTGATGGGTGGAGTCTCCCTGCTCTCGAGATTGTCCCGGATTGGAGCACACCTAGTTACCTAACAGCACGGTATTGAGATGCAAATTGTGCGGCTGAAGGTTAAGTAGGATTGAGGAAGCCTGAAAGCTCTTAGCACGTGTGGAGCCAAAGAGGACAGTAGGCTCTGCTTCTTTTCTTTCCTCTCTCCCCTCCCTCTCTCTCCCCGCTTGTACTTCTACTTCCAATCCCTTAAGCTTAGCCTCCTTAGGAAATCTCCCCCTCTTCCTCCTAAGGAAGACCCCTCCCCCGAAATAAAGCTCAACCCTTGTTCGACTCTGGAACGTCCTTTCTCTCATATGTGCATCCGGTTTGGCCAACCGAAGACCTGGGACAGGTAAGAAAGACTCGGGTAGCCCAATACAGGCCTCTAGGCCTGGCAGTAGCCATCCCACATAACAAATAATCTTTTTTAAAGACAAAAAGAAAAGGCAAACCTTCACAAACATTTTGCCTCCCACATGGAAACACAATTTTGTCTATACCATTTTGGTCATTGGGAGAGTGACTCCGATTTATTTTCTATATAGCATTTGTAACAGCAGGCAAAGTAAGATGTTTGCTTTTTTTTTTGGATTGAGTTTTAACCAATCAGATATGTGCATGTGGGTTTTAAGCCAATCAGCTACTGAGTGGAACTGCATATAGAGAGAGCCAGTGTTGAGAAAGTAGATGTAAGAAGAGCCAGCCTTGAAAGGGGGAACCAGTGTTGAGAAAGAGAGAGCCAAGAGAAGACCTGAGAACCAGGAGGAAACCTCTGAGCTGGGAGGAGACCTCTGACAGCTGAGGGGGAGACCTCTGATGGCAGAGACTGGCTGAAGGAGCCTCTGACCTTAGAATGTGAACAGAGCTGTAGGGCAAACACATGCCCATGAGGCTAAGCCAGTGCTGTTCATGTGTGTCAGTACTGTTGTCCTGTTGAACTTTGTTTTCCCAGAAGCAGAAGCTACAAAGTGGAGCAGTCCCCCCTGAGCCGCTGCGATTAGACCCTTGAAATGCACAGTCGCAGTCCTCAGCTGTGCTGCCATGATTGGGGGGTACAGCATCTCACTTCCAAATATGGAGTAGCTACTGGATTAGTCCTCATCTCAGTTACTTCTCAGTTGTGTTGGGAAGGTCCCTCCTTATTCTTGAGGCTTTGATATTGAACTATGTGAATGCAAGACCCAGTTTCCTCTATTCTGGGACCTCCCAGTAGACCACTTTTCCGACATTTGAAAGCTTACAGTCTTTGTGAACTCTGATCCTATTTACCTAGAAACAGAAATGAATGGGCAGACCTGAGACAGAAGTAACAGCAGGGCCATTCACTGTTTGTTCCATACTGGCCTCTCTCTCACCCTTCAACCCTTAGTAGCTCATCCTCCTCTAGTGACAAGTCTGGGAACATGCCCCCTGTCCTTCCTCCATGGCTTACTAGTGCCTATTCAAAAGAACCCCTGTTCCAGCTCTATAACCTAAGAGGCTCTTCTCTACCACTTGATTAGCAGTTCAGAACCAGTTACAGAATGTGTTCACATGTACCAAATATCTTCAGGTCACTTCTATTATATGTCATCATGCTTTTCCAGAAGCAAGATTTCCAACAATTTCCATGAAGGGGTTGCATCAGACAAGTATAGTAAGATCTTTTCACCAAGCCCTTGTTTCACTTTTAAAAATAGTCAGCAAACATGAAGCAGTGTAGCATCATTTATTAATTACCTACACTTTTCTGTTAATTGTATAATGGTAAAGATATTGTCAATTATGGTATTTTTTAAAACCTTTTTTCTACCTTTTTCATAGCCTTATGAAGGATGGTCTTGGTGTGTGAGATGATTATTCTTGAAATATTTGTAAAGATGGGAAAGGAGGAGACATATTGAACTTTAATTGTTTTGAGAGATCACAGTCTTTGGCTGTCTTCCTCTCGAAGATATTTTGAATTGGTGTTGCTTTTGGCTTCTATGTCTCTTTGACAAAGATTTCAAGTGTGTCCTGGTTTCTATGTTCTTTGGGTCCCCTTGTTATGGCAGATGATTTATATCAAAAGTTTATAATTTGTTCTGGTGTTTGTCCCTCCATCCATTCATTTCCATTTTTTTCTACCAATAACTTATTTAAATAGGTAGGATGGAAGTTTTTTTTTTTTTAAATGACTCACCATATATTATTTTTTCTTCTAGTTTTATATTAATTTTTGCTTTTAAAAGTCTGGACTATTCATAGGGAGCTGATTTAAAAAACACTCATATCATAAATAAGCCATTGAATATCTTTGTATATTTAATCAATTTCACTTTTTTTGGTTATGTTATTTGATGCTTGCTATATCCCATGTTTTCTGTTGTTTTTTTTAAGTGCCCTTGTCTTATCTCATTTCTTATTCCTGAAGTATATTTTTCCAGCATGTTTTTCATCATATTCCCTTGGGTCCATTTTTAGATTGAAGTCATGGGTTATCAAAGTATGTGCTTATTTAAATCAGAAGGTCTTATCGACTTCTTCATAGATTTCTCTACAAAAATACATTTTCTGCAAAAGGTAGAGGTAGATAGGCTGCAATATTTTTTGTAGTGATAATTTTCAACTGCCGATTATGGGCACTTCAATTACAAAATAACCAAAAGTCTCATTAAATAACATTCTCAGTTTTTACAGATGCACAAGAAATCAATTCCATCAACTCATTTATTGGTTAGCCTAGGGAGAACCTGTGAGCTATCCTTCAATGAATCTAATGATTCCTTTTGACTTTTGACTTTACTTTTACTACCAAAGTCAAGGTTAATTTTAATTCCTCTCCTCTAGAGTAGTCATTAAGCAAAGATGTCATATTTGGAGTACTAAGAGCTCAATTGAGATTTATAGGTAATGTAAAATCTGGATGATACTAATGCACTTTGCCCTCTTTTCATTGTTGCCATCACTGCAGAAGGGGAAAGAGGATGCACAGAACTTGAACATTTTGTATTTTTCTTTGTTTCATGAGATGCCATGGCCAGAGAATTCATTTTCAAGTGGTCAATCTACTAGTCCTGATACATGTATGAATTTAAGGCAATTAGTACTGCATATTTTCATACATAATAGTGAAAATCTTTAAAAAATTCTTTTAAACTAAATTTCCTTTGTCAAATCAAACTATTTTTACAATTTGTGACAAATAATATATCTGAGTACAAAGTCTATGCCAACTTTCAAAAAAATATGCCTAGAAAACTCATATGTATATAAAAGTGCAGTGTTCAAAATTTTTAAGTGAATCAAGCTTTTGATTGATCTGAACACATTTAAACTCTTGCAGTAGAGATGTAAGGTCATTATTTTTCATTAAAGTCTCTCTTTTTAAGTTCTGTTTTTTAGTACTCTCCTCACTGGGCTCTTAGGATGATCAAATGAGATAATGTGCATAAAGTGCTTTGCAGACCTGAAGTACTACGTAAATTTCAACTATTGCTATTATTATCACTATGTATTTTCTACTTGAAAAACAGCAGAGAATTCCACTGCTGTCTCTGGGAGGATGGAATAGAATTATCTCTCACATTGAGATCTGAAATTATGAGATGTGGGAAATCTTGATTTTCAGAAGTCAGAATAATACAGTTACAGGTAATTAATTGCCAAACAACAATTCTACTGAATGATACTATCCATAGGCAAATTAAGGTTTCTAAATTGGAATGCTTCACTTGTATGACTCACTACTTTTCCTTCAATTAACTCAGATAAAGAAGCATAGATTGAAAAGTAAACTTTAAAAAGTCTTTTTTAATATATAGAGTATAACAATGAATGATTTCTAATTAAAAAAAAACTTTGAGCTCTCTTTAACTTTATTAAAATAAGTACCTTGCACTTTTCAAATATTTTTTAACCATATTGAGCTTTTAATATCAAAACAGAACCATTTTCAGAAAAAATTAGAAAAAAATTAAATAACACTACCTCAATAATTTTCTGTTCATATTTTTCACATTAAATATTAGGTGATTTGGTACCCCAAAGCTGTGAAAAACAAGTTGATTCATTCAAGTCAGTAAAATAATCAGTCAAATGTATTTGGCATCATCTGGACTAAACAGGTGGCTGATTGACTATGTTTTTCTCATTTTTGCTGGTTGTTTTGCTACTGAGTCAGTGAGAGCCTTGGACTTACTGTCCCTTTGAAGGTTTTATTCTATCAGCTTTAATACACTAATGACCTTGGAAGCAAAATATGACAAACAAAAATGTGTGTATGTGAGTACATCTGTGCAATTGTGTATCTGTCTAGAGATCTTTACATATATGCGTGTATGTGTGTGTATGTATATGTTGTATAAACTAGGAACAATTCTATTTCTAGAAAATTGAATAGTCTTACCTTGATTCATAAGATTAAGGTTAAATAAAAATCTATCCCCCAAGCTTTCCTAGTTATGAATTATGACACAATATATTTGCTTATGCCCATCTTATAGCATCAATCAACTAGCTGACAGCTACATTAATTATCTTGTCCAGTACTGTCCCCTCTAATTATATCAAGAGACATTTCCAGGGCATCAGTCACAGAACATTTTTAATACACTATGGAAGCATTCAAATTCATTCAATGTTGGGTGGTCATCTTAAAATATGACTTCATTTTAGGCTGTGTTTAATTTATATTACTGCTTTTATCAGAAACTTAAAATATAATCAGGTTTTTCAGATAAGACTTTCAGGGTTGCAAGCTAGGAACAAGTATTATTGATTAGATTGAGATTTTCTTCATCAACACCCTCGTTCCTTCAAAACCCAACAATCAACCAACCTGGAGAACCTTCTCCACCCTCCAACCCTAATATGCTCCAACTCTAAGTTCTGTTTTGCCATCAGACAGCCCACAATCATTATGATGAATCAAAAGCTCCCAGAATATTGAATACCCTGAAAACTAGCCAGTACCTGCTCTTAGGAGAAAAACTTGAAAATAAATAAAAGCAAAACCAGGTTGATCCAGGCTTTCAAAATCATCAAAGGCAGCACCCCTATGATCTTTGTACCACTGCTGAGGAACAGAGGAAAACATTTCACATTTCTGGCACCGCTAATGACAACCCAGCAACTGAAAGAAAGCATTAATTTCTGTGAGGAGCATTAGGACAGTAGATCTCCCGCAGGGCTCACCAGTTACTGTCTCTCCACAGCTGCCTTCTCAGTTGGGTGTTCTATATCAGCGCTGTGAGAGCAGACAGAAATGACCATAATGCATTCGTTCATGAAGACAGTTTTCCTCACAATGACAGGAAGGTATTGTTCAATTAATGCTCCAAACTTCTGTCTTCCCACTATTTCTCCTATTTTTTTCTCATCATAAATAAGTAAACAGCTAAAAGGGTCTTGAAGTTTAAATGATAATGGCAGAATGATTAGTTTATTAAAATCAATCAGAGTTAGAGGAATTAGAAATGGAGTGGATACTTAAATCAATGAAGAGTATGTCCATATGCACAAGAGGCATTAAAACTTAATCATTTGTTCATCTAAACTTAAATGTTATACATACTGTATAACTGGATGCAAAGTGATTTTTTTTAATGAAATAATTTTGTGATCTTGAGCAAGAAGATGATTTTACCTCTCAGGGGTTCAGTTTTGTTATCTCTAAAATGAAAGGAGTTGAACAAATACATTACTTGGAAGGTTCCTTCCATCTCCATCTGGGGAATCATAATATCCATGGTGTTACAGACGCATTTTATGATGGAACTCTATTAATTTTCTTTTCTAAATTAAAAAATTAATGCCATCTGTTTTTCTTTCACCTTCATTTCCAAATGTGTCCATATTTTCTCTACCCATTGAATTTTCCTTAATAACAAAGATTAAAAATAAAAAATGAACATACTGAATAGATTTTTGATTACATTATAATGAATAGATTACATTATATAGAATAGACCTACTCCTTACCTCATCCTTGAAGATGTCTCTGTGGCCATATGTGGCTTGGCTGAATGTGATTAAAAAAAAAGACAACTTAAATTTACTTCAACCATTAATACTTTTGGTCTACCTGATATACCAAATCATAAATTTCAATGAACTTTTCATTTTCCACTTATAGTTTTGAGAAGTCTATGCCAAATATAATTTCCCTGAATCCTGACCTTTATTCCTCTAACTAGATCGCTTATGATACCCCTTTTTCAGTAATAAGATACATACATTTTGTTATCCCACTTCTTTATTCTACACTTTTTTCATAAGTGGTTGTTCCTTCTCTTTGTAAGCAATCACATCATACAAAAGTCCTTGAACTACCTTGAGAAAAACAATTAAAAGGTTAAATAAAACCAGTGCTGCATTTCATCATCCCAATGTTCATTGTTTTAGCAGCCTTCTGTAGGGGAACTATATCCATTTGAACTCACATGAAAATCACAGGAATGGAGCAAGTCTGCAGGCTTATTTGAACCAAACTTCTACCCCTTGGCTGGAATAATTGCAGCCATTGATTACCATACCTCCAATAGTTACTCAAAGTGAAATATGATCAGAGAATGGACCCTCATTTACCTCTTCCTTTAATCTATTCTGTGTGGCATTTTCTGGTTATACATACAAGAATTTTAGGCAATATATTCTAGACTTTGATCCTATTAATTCCTTTAAACATAGCACATCAGGGTCTCTCCCTCTTCCTCACCCCCAAATGACCCTTCTCCACTCCTTGTTTCTGTTAAGGGTATCCCCTTCAACCATCCAGGTCTATAACCTCATTGTTTATTCTGCTTTCTTCTTTGCTTCCCACCACCTTCGAACCTTATCCAGTTAGTTGCCAAGCCTCATACGTTCTGCTACCACAGTATCTCTTACATTTATTTCCTTTTCTCTACTCACACAACTACCATCATGGTATTCAGGGGTGGGGAACCTGTGGCCTCAAGGCCACATGTGGCCTTCTAGGTCCTCAAATGTGGCCCGTTGACCGAATCCAAACTTCATGTGTCAGTTGTGGATTCCATCAAAGGGTCACTCTTAAAGACCTAGAGGACCACATGTGCCCTTGAGTCCACAGGTTCCCCACCCCTGATTTAGGTCCTCATTATATGAAAGGAGGTGAGTTATAGTAGAAAAGGTACTGGCTCTGGTGTCAGTGGACTTGGCTTCCACTCTTGAGGTAGCTAGGTGACAGTTAATAGAGTGCTGGGTCTAGAGTCAGGAAGATCTGAGTTCAAATTTTACTTCAGACACTTGGTGACTATATGACCCTTGGCAAGTCACTTAATCTGTTTCAATGTTCCTCAACTATAAAATGGGGATGATAAGAGCACTGACCTTGCAAGGTTGCTGGGAGGATCAAATATGATAATATTAGTAAAGCACTTAGCACAGGCTTGGCACTCAGTTAGTGCTCAATAAATACTTATTCCCTGCTTCTCTTCCCTTTCTGACATAATTGTATACTATTACAATTACCTCCTAATTTAACTCCCTGCTTCTAATCTGTCACCCTTCAATCCATCCTCCATACAACTGCCAAATTGGTCTTCTTAGCTAAATCACTGCTCTCCTCAAGAAACTTAAGTGTCCCATGTTGCCTGTAAGATAAAATCCAAATTTCTCAATTTGGTGTCTAAGCTCTTGTACAAACTGACTCTAGCTACATCTGTAGGCTCATTGCATGCAACTCTTTTTCATGTAACCTACATTCTATCCAAATTGGTCTAATTGCTTCTCCCTCGGATACAACAATTTATCTCTTCTCTTGGAACCTTTTTATAGGCTGGATCTAGAGGTCTGCTGGTAAAATGTTTAACAACCAGCTCTCAAAAAAAGTACACATGACACACTTTTAAATTGATATTTTATTATTGATACTGTTCTATTAATATTCTATCATTTTCTTAAATCTAGAAATCAAAGAAACCCTAACTCCCCTGGTTTACAGTGTTTGCTCATTTTCCGAAGAGTAAATATTAATATTGAAAATTTAACATTTTATTCTCTCTAGCTGGCTCAAGCTAGCTGCAGACCCTTACCTGAGTCTCACATGTGGAATTCACTTCTTCACCTTTTTTTCTTAAAGAATCTCTGGTTTCCACCAAGTTCGCATAGCTCTCAGCTACTGCACAAGGCCTTTTCTAATTCTATTTGCTAACTGCCCTACTCTCCCATTCCTAGAAATTACTCTATATTCATCTTCTACTTATTTCCTGTTTACTTATCTATTTTCATGATATTTCTCCCAATAAGGCGGAAGCTCTTTGAAGGAATTGTTTCAATTTTACATTTTTTATAACTTTATCACCAAGCATGGTGTCTAACAAAGAGTATTTACTTAATCAATCAAGAAACATTTATTAAGTACCTACTATGTGCCAGGCCCTGTGCTAAACTCCAGGGATACAAAAAGAGGTTCAGGACAATCTGTGCCCTCTAGAAACTTACAATTTAATGGATTGGAATCCATTTTAATAAATGCTTACTGGATGAATGAATACCAATAGAGCTCTTCTAACAGGACGCTATTGGGGCATTTATTTAGGATTAACTGCAGGGTTGGACTATGCCAGAAGACAATTTACTGTGCTTGTTGAATAACTTGCAATTTTATAAATCAATCAACATCTTGGAAGAAAAAAAAAAGAATGAATTTCTTAACAATGCATGTTTAGGCTTATTTTTTTTTCTTTAGTAGAAAACATTATAATGACCAAAACCCAGCCATTGTGTTCAAGAACCTTATAGTGGAAATTTTGTATACATAGGCCAAAGGAGTTAAGGAAACCTAGGTCACCCAACTTTGTCTCTGGTAGTGTGACTTTGATTAAGTCACACAACTGCTGCTGATGCTCCCATGGCAGTATAATGAAATGCAGACCTTGTTTATACATTGTATATTCTACTGAACTCAGTATATGTGCATGCTTCTTCCCCTACCTAGCAGCTGCCCTGAAGCAGATAAGATGCTTTGGATGTGACACCAGGTTTTTTTTTTTTTTAATGTGACACTTTTTTTGTTTTAATTACCTTACTTCTGAGGTTTTCATTTATTGAGATTTGGGTGGCAAGTGACATGTGAAAGCTCTTTGCAATCCTTTAGGGAGAATTTTTCTCAATATGGACTATAGACTATTCCATTAACTGATCTTCCTGATAAGAATACGACACAGAGCCACAATAATTCCATTAACATTGAACTTGGTCTGACAGATCTAATATTCAGCACAGACTGTGTGGTAGCACTTTACAATTGTATGAACATAGTCCTGTTCCCCTGACACAATTTAGCCTCAGTAGAGGCTTAAAGATTCGTTTCTGAGTGTTGCTAAAAGGCATATGCAAAATGATGTCATTCCATTTGAGGAAGAGTGGGCCATTATGGATGAGATGAAAATGGGCCAGGCTATTGACCTCAAATTAATTGTAGGTGTAATTTTATTTTTATTTTGCCATTCCATCCTATACAGCAGGAGGTTCTGGCTGTGATTCAAGAATACACCTTTGGTCAATGCTGGCATTGATGTATCTTGTTCCCCTCTTCTCTTGGCTAAGATGCAGTCATATGTGTGTTTCTAATTATTATGAAGCAGTTAGGAATTGAGATGAGAGATGACAGGACTAGGAACAGAAAGTAAACAAATGGGTGGGGAACGGGGGAGGGAGAAGCAGAGGGAGGGAGGGAGAGGGAAAGAAAAGGGGAGGGAGGAAGAGAAGTCCCTATGAATACAAAAAGTAAAGAAAACAGACTGTTTTGGGAGAGTAGAGGGAGTGCAGAAAGAGCTGGAGGAGGTAAGGAGGAAGTTTATGGTGGAATGATGTTTATACTTGGGGCTGATGGGATAAAGCTGTGAGAGTAGCTCTTAGAGAGCAGCCAAACATTCCTTCTCCCTACCCTACTCCAATCAAACATTATCTCTGAGTCATAGAAAACTGCCTTGGAAATTGGAAGTTCAAGACCCTGCTTCCTTTATAGCAAAGTAGCTTGCACAGGGGGCCATGGGCCATAGCACATATATGGAAGAGCTTTCCTAGTTAATCTCCCAGGTTTCTTGTTGCCTGGGAAACAGCCCTCAGACAATTTAGTCAATTTTGATTGGAATGTTATAAGATGAAACCTGTGGCTAGTGTCGTCTCTATGATACCCTTAAAAACTTAAAAAAAAACCCCTTATTTTCAATTTATTGAAAGTTCTAGTTTTTGCGTATGTTTAGTCACTCAACAAAGAGGCCCAGCACCTTTGGCTGTCTTCATTCCTATTCCTCATAGCCAGTTTCGTCCCCCAAAGCTGTAACATAGCAGCTGTCAGATTATAAATATTTATGTAGTCAACTTGATTCAGGATTGTAATAATTTTGCAGGGGCTCTACTGGTTTATTTTGATATTCTTTATGAAGACTTCTAAAAGTTATAGGTGTTTAGATTTGGGGTTATGGAACTTTGTTATGGCATAAGACATACTGATAATTTCTGTCAACCTCTCTTCCCCCACAGTGCTTCTAAGAGCTTTTTAGAAGCTCATGTGAGCTTTTGTGGGCATTTATACGATCGGACCCTTCCTGGGAGGAAGTGACATGAGCAGAGCTGAAAAAGTAAATGGAAAAGAGTAGGAGTATTTGTCCCCAACATTGGAAAGTCTTGGAGGCAGGGGTGCTATGTTTGTCCTAAATGAATGAGATGTCAGATGTGAACAAAGAGCAATGTTCTCAGTTTACTTCACTGACTTTTCACTGTTTTAAGAGTAGACTTAGAACAGTATTCTCTCACAGAGGGAGGCCTTCAGGATCAGTGACTTATTCTTTAGTCAATGGCATCCTCAGTGAGGCATGGTGATATAGAAGAAGAATAGAAAGATTTAGATGGTTGTGGGTTATAGACTTGAAACTATTGTGGCTCATGAAAAGTCTGAAAGACAGAATTTCTGGGTAATTAATGATCAATTTTATTAATTATGGCTAGCAATTAATTGATATAATGATGGTCATTTGACTTTCTTTTGTAAAACAAAGACCAATCTTGGAGGCACTAAATATTTAAATACCCTTGGAGAGTGGGTGTTCCCAACAGGCAGAAATTAACTATGATTGGTTAACAATGACAGAATGATTATTATAATGAGAGCTGGGCTTATTCTAATGAGGAGCTAGGGGAAACAGGACTTGGATCCTGTCATTTTTCAACAAAGAGACTAATCTACACCCAAACCACCCTCACCTTGGACAAAAATGATTCACCCAGTCCTGCCTGAGAAGAACACAACGGGGCTGGAATTCACTTAGATTGGATTGTCTTTGTAAGGTCTTCCAGTTGGGGGAGGGGAGGGGTTGAGAAGCCTATACCCAGAGAATTTGGGCAATCTCATTTATCATCAGCATGCTTCACAAGGACTGAGCTTTGAATGAGGAAATAGAAAGGGAAAAAAAAAACCCTGGATCTCTCCAATATTATCATTTCTCTCACTACAAAACTAATATGATCAGTATCCCACTGGAAGGGCTCAAGATGCCTTTGGTTGTCAGGAGCTATTGGTTTTCATTGTTGCTCCTACCTGGTAGACATTATCAGAAACTCATTTCAGCGGAAGATAAAGGCTCTTGTTCAGTCATTTTTAGCTGCATCTAACTCTTTATGACCCCATTTGTTTGGGGTTTCTTGGCAATGATTCTAGAGTGGTTTGCCGTGTCCTTCTCCAGCTCATTTTGCCAATGAGGAAACGCAGGTGAACAGGGATTAGTGAATTGCCCAGGCTCATACTGCATACATAAGTGTCTGAGGTCAGATTTGAACTGGCCAAATAAGTCTTCCTGATTCCAGGTCTGGTGCTATGGTCTCTATGTCACCGAGATGCCAAAATGAGAGCTAGTTGACCTTTATTTATCCAATGAAATTCTATCAGTTTGAGCAAATGGCCAATAGGTTTCTTGGCTTCCTAACACAGTTCAATGGCTCATGCAAAAAGGGATTAGTGATATAAACTATTTGGAAGTATTGGTTTATCTGCATGATCTCATTTTATTTGGAAGGATGTTAGAGGACCATGAGGAAAAACTACTCAAGGTATTAGATCAGCTAACATTTCCACTGATTAAAAGTCATTTTTGAATAAATACTGATTGTGCAAAGCATAGTCTATGAGTCAGTAGGAAGTGAGTGCTGGTGCTCATGTCCTGGTCATTTAAGACTATGTCTGAACAATGACCAAGAACTAAAAACTTTCCTAGCATTCAAGGGCTATTATATGACATTTATGAGGCACTCTACCATCATTGAAAAAAGCCTTTCAATGTAACACATGGACAAATAGTTGAGAAAAAGCAAGAGCTAAAGGAACAATCTGGTTGAAACACCCTCCAGCACCATTTGGAGATTACTGGGAAAAGAAATGTGAGCAGATCTTTGCAGTCTTGGTTAGTTTCCTCACACATGCAACAGTGTGAGTTTTTGGGTACCCAAGTAAATCCTTTGTGTTATGCTCTGATGCCAGACAAGAGGGCTATCACAAAGGGAGTGAGGACCACATAAATCCTGTTGTATTTGCCAGGGTAAGTCTCAGAGATATTGATACTTAATAATTCACTTACAAATTGGAATTCTTTGGCTTTGAGGTGAGTGATTTTGATATATTCTGAGGTTATGTGTGTGTGAAGTTGCATTTTAAGAACAAATAGATAATCTACTGACAGTCTCATATACATTATGTTGTATATTGCCATTCAGAAGTGGTTAGTGCTATTGGCTAACTATGAGACGGCCTTGATGTCTGATGAAGGCTACATTAGGTATAGATACAACTTTGCATAGAAACATTGGTAATTCTTACAGAATGGTTTAAGGTAATCTGTGATGTCAAGGTGGGAAGGATGTTAATCAAATAATCAACATGCATATATTAATCACTTACTATGTGTCAGTCACTGTGCTAAATACTGGGAAAATAAAGAAAAAGAAAAACAATACCTGCTCCCAGAGAGTTCATGGAGACCACACACACATTTACATACACATAAGGGAGGAACTGGGAATGTTTAGATGAGAGAGTAGAAAGTTTGTGGGGAGAGTGAAGATTAACCCAACACAAGAAAGTAAAGTTGCAAGTCTGAGACTTTCTCCAAGAGGCCCTGGCATTCATAGAAGTAAATTTTATGGCACTGAATTAATCCTTTCTCTTTCAATTTTCCATGGTTGATTAACAGCAAGAACAGCTACAAGAAGAAAGTCTATAAGAAATCATGTCAATAAAAAATAGCATGAACCTTGAGGACTCAAAGGGGCATTAAAGATTTGCATAACATGGAGTTTTGCATTAAAAGAGGGAATTGAACCACAACTGATCCACTACAAGTTATTTCACAAGCCCTGCTGATCCATGATAATGAAAGCATTCTACATTGATTTTGAAAAGTTGGGCCAAGAAAATGCTAAGGGGCTGGTATTGAACAAATTCCATTAAAGCAAAATGGCAGCAGCAAATGTAAGAAATGCTAAAGCAGTACTCCATGTGGTTGGTTGAAAGGGCTACCAACTCACATTCCTTACCTGGGCAGAACAAATGCCATGAAGTTTATGGAGTTGGATGTCCTTTTTATCCATGGAAGAGGATAAGAAGGATATAAATAGCAACCTAGTAATGAAAAAAAAAAAACATTTTGAAAGTATGTACAAACCTATCCCAACTATGAACCACAAGGATTCTAAGGTAGCCATGCTATTAGTAGAAGTATATATGTATGGCTTCCCTTCTGGAATTCATTCTGAAGATCTGAGTTTAAGACTGGCCTCAGATAATAGCTGCGTCACCTTAGACAAGTCACTTAATCTCTGTTTGCCTCAGTTTCATCAACTGCAAATTGGATATACCTCTCAAGGTTGTTGTGAGGACCAAATGAGATACTATTTGTAAACTGTGCTTGTCAAATAGTAGGCATTATACAAGTGCTGCTGTCCTTATTCTTATTCATTTTTATTCTTACCATTGACCAAGGCTGTGATTTAGGAAGCAAACACTCAGAGGAACTAGCTTTTTCAGGAATCAAAACGTATAAAGCTATCTTATGTTATCTTCAAGGAGGTCAGCAGTTGGAGTGAGCACATGCTACTGGTTATACTGAAGAATGAGAAGGATTGGTGAAGTTGGCATGTGGCCTTTCTGATTTATGGCTATAATATCCTATGTGATATACATATGTTCAAATAATCCAAAATCATTGTAAACAGGGATTAATTCTGGTCCTCTAAAAGCGAATTATTCTTACATGTTCATTAAAACAGATACACAATTAAACAACATCAATTAGCTTAATTCTAATTTGCTTTTGTTCAGTCAGTTTCAGTCATATCCAACTCTTTATGATCCTATTTAGAGGTTTCTTGGCAAAGATGCAGAAGTAGTTTGCCGTGTCCCTCTCCAGCTCATTTTATAGATGAAGAAACTGAAGCAAACAAGGTTAACTGACTGACCCAGAGTCACACAGCCAGTAAGTGTCTGAAGTGAGATTTGAACTCAGGAGGATGTCTTACTGATTCCAGGCCCAGTGCTTTATGCAATATGACACCACCTATCTGTCCTTAGTGCAAGTTACAATTTGTCCTTGAAATCAGTATTTTTTGAAAAAAACACCATGCAGACTTTTCACTCACTAATCTAAGTTAGTGGTTTATATTTACAAAATTTCATTTTGAATTGGTCCTATGCAGACATTTTGGTGACAAGGTTCTGCCATTTACTAGTAGTGTAATCTTGGGTAAATAACTCTATTATCAGCCTTAATTCCCTAATCTATAAAATGGGGAAAATGATATTTACACTACCTACTTTAGAGAGTTTTTGTGAGGCTTTAAACTGCAAAGTCCATTTTTCCTTCATTTATTCTTTCTTCTTTCCTCCTCTCTTCTTTTTCTTCTTTCCTTCCTCCCTCCTTTTTTCCCTTCCTTCTTTCCTCTCTTCCTTCCTCCATTCCTTTCTTTTTCTCATCTACAGATATTACGTCTTTTAGAGTTCTTAAAGAATTGAAAATTTTGGTCTACAGACGATTATAATCACAAGGAATGTACGATCTGGGACTGTGCTTGTTTGGTAAAATAGTTTTATTTTATTATTTATACTTAAAATGGGATTGTTGAACTGGTAAGATAACTGCTAGTATTTTAAAATGTGACCTGGGAGGACCTCTTGCACTTTCAAAGAAACATGCAGATATTAGATGAGTAGTCATCTACAATCAAATCTAATTTCGTACCTTATTCCCCTAGGTTTGTGGCAACGAATGCTTTCTTTTAGTCATCTCTTCTGAATATTTAACACTGCAAATATTCTTAGTCAGCCCTGCCCTTCTAGGTGGCAAGGATGAAATGTAAAAAACAAAAACAGTTTATAGATTAATAAATCCAAACTGTATGTACACGAAAATGTGCAGGCTATCTATGGCTTATTGGCACAGTCTAGGTTTGCCACCTGTTCTACCCTGTATCTGCTGAATAAATTAGACGGTCTCAGGGGAGCAGATGCAGCTGATTGGGTCTGCCTTGTTACTAAGGCAACCATTTCTCTCTCTGCTCTATGATTTAGACAGTACTTTAAAGCCCATCAGAGATTCCCCAGGCAGACGCATAAGAAATTTTTCCTTTCTCCTTTTTTCCCTTTTTCTCTTGGTCAAGACAGTGGGGGATAGCAGTACTTAATAGATGCTCTTAGCAGGTTTATTTATTCAGATATTACATTTCCTAGATGGAAAGACAAACAAACTGTAGTGTCAAGCCATAAAGGCAGAAAAATAATAGCTAAGTATAATTATGCTAATAGAATCACATTGTAATCGAAAATATTTTCAATCTCAAATGGGATTGATGTTTTAGATGTAAGGTTTTTGAAAATAATTAACTGAATTCAAAATAGAAGGGAGTACACATACTAAAAGCTATTTTAGCAAGCTAGTTCAGCCATGTTTATGTCAAGGTCACTCCTTGGGCAGAGACAATGGGATGTGAACGAATAACACTTCAGGGTGGGCTCTATCAGATCCATCAACCCATTCTGAGATTCCCAGAGGGAATGGTGATTTATCTTTATTTCATACACTAAGTGGTCATTCCCTGCCTATGCCAAACGGTAAGAGGCAAGTGTGGGGTAGAGATTTCGCTGACTGTGCACTCTAACAACATTTTCAGAAAAGCAGAACAGGTTGTGGCCTCTTTAGGGCTTTTGTGCCTAAGTATATCATTTTCCTTGACTGTTAAATGCATCTATTATCTCTCCTACTGTTTCTTTTCCTTCCCCCCTTTGAATTCCTCTCCTTCACTTACATACATATTTGCAAATAAAAAATGGATACAATTTGCTTTCTTACAAAAGATGGATATCTTTCTGATATTTGGTGCATAATCTCTGAAGTCAGTGGGGACATATTTGTTTTTAGAAAAATCAGTAAAAGTACCATTGTTAATGAGTATTATGAAACATTTTTACTTTAGCTCTCCTGTCCCTTGGTTAATTGACTATTTTTCACATGTGCAACTGAGTTCTCAGCTCTTTCAGGTTCATTATGGTGTCAAACATTCTTCTCCTTACTATTTATTACAATAAATAGATTTCTAATATCTGACTTTCCTTTGCTGTTTCTGTTTGTGATCTTTTGACAAATGCTGGAGGAATTCATTAAGTCAAAGTCGTAGACACATATCTAAGGTGTTTTCATTTAGGGTTTTTTTTGTTTTTGTTTTTGTTTTTTGGTAGTAGATGCAGAAAATAAGTGGACTAGAGAGTCTTTCTACAAAAAGCAGGTACTGCTAGGCTATTTCAGAGTGGTGTGGTGACCTGGACATATGTTTAGATAGTAGTACAACCGATAACTATAGAGAAATCAGTTGGACCCTATTTCTTATTTCTCTCTGACTTTCATTCTATGTTGTGATGTTATAAAGGTGGAGTTGGTTTTTACAAGGTCAGGAGAAGACAAAAACTTTTTTTTTGCTGGAAGATTCTAAGAATCTAATATATACTACGTATACTATGGGATCATTTAATCCTCAGCGTTCAATGTTGCATGATACCTGGATAAAAGGACAGTTAGTCCGACAGGGAAAATATGCTGGGTTTTTGTTCATTTGTTTGTTTAGGCAAATACCCAACTACTGTTGCAAGCAGAGCTCACTTTATTAGATGCTCTTTCTCAGAAATGGAGGTAAGTAGATAAGTAGATAAAAGAAGTTATATTTTTTTCCTAGAGAACTTATATATTGTATAAATATGTCATCACTGCTTTTGATTTATTATGATTTTCAAAGTTACTGAGAAGGAAAACACCTCTTTGTAAGATGACAAAAATTCTGCTTAAAGTCAAATAACTTCTTTATATTTGGGAATTTAGAGATTCACTCACTTAAAATTTAAAGAATCTATTTCTTCTTTTAAAATGTTGGTGTAATTTTTATCCATCTTTTAGTCTAGCACCCAGCACCTAGCACCCAGCACACAAGTAGGTACTTGATATTTACTTATTGATCTGGGGACTTAGACTTATTTTGATGCTTGTGCTTATGGCCTTTGGTTTTGAGGCTATCTGAATTAACTTAGCATTATCATTTCACTTCAATTTAGTAAATATTGCCTGAGTGCCTTACTGTATGTAAGGCAATGAAGTAGACATGGTCTCTAATAACAAGAAGTCAATGGCTAAACTGTATTGTGTTACTGATTTAATGCATTAAATGTCACCTCCGAGTGGAATAGGTATAGTGAAGACTTCTCAGATTGGAATTCTTCTCCCAGGGGTGAGGTAAGACGGAGAGGCTCAAGGTTGCAATATTTTTAGAGTGTAATAATTCCATATAAGGATATAAAACTGTGTAGTACATTAGGGTCTCAGTGATTGGATGAAACTTACATAATTCTTCGATGTCTTCATTTCAAAAGGGATTGGTTAGATTTCGAGTCTAGAATGTAAGATCATATTCTCAGCCAATGACGATAATGGTCAGTGGAGGGAGGTGGGTCTTGCGTTAGGGTCTATAAATATCACTGCTTCTCCTTTGTCTTCGGCTTTCCTACTCCAGGTGAACTGGTATAGGATTGTCCTACTTCTCGAGAATTGAATAAATAAACTTTCTGTCATCACTTTGAAAGGCCTCTGAGTAATTAATTAAGTAGGAATCCGAGCCATCCCACACACCTCTGTGGTCTGACCAAGTCAATGTAGACAGCATGGACTATTGCAATGACTTCTTCTTTGGTCTCCCTGCCTCAAGCTTCTCTTTACTCCAATCTATCATCCACATAGTTGCCAAAATAATTTTCCTTAAGTACCATTCTAACCCTGTCACTCTCCTATTCAATAAATTCCAATGGGTCATATATGGGATATTTAGGGAAGACTGTCATCTTTGGTGTGAGGTCTTGCTGAGTTCTTAATGGGATTGCTCATCTACCTTTTGTGTCTACCTTCACCCAGCTCTCACCTGTTACTCTAGGGGCAGCTAGGTGGTGCAGTGGATAGAGCACCAGTGCAGGAGTCAGGAGGACTTGAGTTCAAATGTCACCTCAGACACTTGACACTCACTAGCTATGTGACCTTGGGCAAATCACTTAACTTCAATTGCCTCATCCTAGGTCATCTCCAGTCATTTTGATGAATATCTGGTCACTAGATTCAGATGACTCTGGAGGAGAAGTGAGTCCTCCCTCACTCAAAACAAAGCCAAGTGCAAGTCATATCATTATTTCTCTGATGGCATCGTCTTCTTCGGCAACAAAGGACAAACACATACACATCTGTTACTCAAAGAAGCTGTAGCATAAACAGTGGCCACACTCCAGTAAAACCATTTCAGCAAATGTGATAAACTAGATTGAGGGTAACTGCCAGACCTCAGACTTGTTGATATGTTAGGGGGATATCTACCCTAAGCATGTGATACTTACATCTGTTGGAATGGGTGGATGAGAACAATTTGTTCCAATGGCCATGAAGGTGGCTGAAGCAGGTGCTATGGTCAGACACTGAAGATGTTAAGGTCATCTACTGCGTTCCAGGCCATTGCCAATCATTTTTAACTTTTTCTTGTCACTGGATTTCAATGAATCAGGAAGAATAAATGAGGGTGATAATTTTGTGCAATTCTGGGTCACTTAAATCCAATTCAAAAGCAAGTCAAGACACCACCCTGTGATGTCACCGGTTCTTTTCGAAAACAAACTCCAGTGTTTCTTTATTATCTCTAATATTACAAAATAGAAATTTCTTGGTTGAATTTTTAAAATTCTTCTAACTGGTCTCTAAGCAATCTTTCCATTTCATTATATATTGCTTCCCAATACAACTGTCTTTCTCTCTATTCCTTATGCATGGCAATCCATATCTCATCTCTGTTCTTTTGCCTGTGACATTCCCCATATCTTGAACACACTCCCTACTTCCTTTAGTTCACATCATAAAATCCTTCACGTCCTTCAACACACAGGTGAAGGATCCAACTTTCTTCATCAAGCCTTTCCTGATCCACCCAGATGCTAGTGTCTTTCTTCCCAAACTACCTTATATCTAACTACCCTGTACCTGTTTTGTATTTAGTCTTTATATAAGGACACACACACACACACACACACACACACACACACACACATACATGTGTACACACACACACACACACGTGTGCGCACACACACATTGTCTCCTCTAGCAAAATGTAAATTCCTTGAAAGCAGTAGTTTTACATTTTTGCATTTGTTTCTTGCCACTAGCAAAATGCCTGTCATGTCATAGGTACTAAATAAATATTTGTTAATTGATTTTGCTCTTTAGCTCACAACTCCATGAAAATTTACCAGTAGCACAGATTTCTCACTTTTTCACCTACAAGTATCAGAATCTTAATGGAGACCTGCTTTGCCTTGGGTCAGGGTCACACTTTTATGTTTTGATTCCAGGTACCTTAACATAGTTGCCCCATCTACTTGAATTTATGACCTCTGCCTGGCTTATTCCTAAACTTTAAGACTCTCTTGCTCCTACAGACTTTCCCATCTCCCCCAGCTCCCTAGTCTCTTGTTTGTTTATTACTGTTGATATTTCACTGTTCCTCTAGAAACCTTATTTGAGAATCTGTACTGCAAATTTCCTTTCTGCTTCTGACATAACCACAAACTCTTCATCTTCCAATTTCCTGGCTTAGACTCCTAAGTTTGCCTGTCTTTCACAGTCCTGGAGTCTATATGTTGATCCCTAAGAGCACAGGCCCTGTCCTCATTATACAAGTGAAGAGGAAACAGTGACCAAATGCCTGTGAATATTCTATAGAAATCCATGTCATCATGAGTTTCTAGAAGCAGGCTTGCCAAATATTCTCATAGGTCCTCTGAGCATGTTTCTAGGATTGGACTCTCTGTGGCCAATCCTCCATTGCTATTATATATTATATAATATATTTATATAAGATATATTATGTATATAATATAATTGCTATTATATTATATATAATATTATCATTATTGTTATATTTTGTCCTTCCCAATTGGAAGATCATTTTCTTTGTCCAAGAAAATAGAAGCAAAATGGGAATAGAGGGATTCTGCTTTGTCTTCTATTATTAGAATAATATGCCTCACTAGTAATGATCCTACCCCCATCCTTTCCAAATTGCACCAACAAAATTTTGAAAAACACTTAGCCTAATCTAGTTTCACAGAGTAGATAGAAGGCAATTTGAAAGAGGAGTCATTAGCAGGCACTAGGAGAGGTCTTCTGCAGAAGACAGTATTTGAACTGAGGCATGAAGGAAGCCAAAGAAACTATGAAGCATAAGGGAAAGAAACATTCTAGGCATGGGGACCATCGGTGAAAAGGAAAAAAGCATGCTAAGTCATAGAGTATATGGAAAAGAATAGAGTGTAAAAAGACTAGAAAGGTAGGAAGTAGACAGACTATGAAGCACTTTAAAAGCCAGAGGACTTTAAAGTTGATCCTGGAGGTAAAAGGGAGCTTTTGGAGCTCCTGGCAAAAGGGGATGATATTATTACACCTGTGTTTAAGTAAAATCACTATGGCTGCTGAGTGGGAGGATGGATTAAAGTGAGGAGAGACGAGGCTGGGAAAGTGATTAGAAGGCTATTGCAGTAGCCCATGTGATAAGGCCTTGAACTAAGATTGTGTTGGGGAACTAGAGAGAAGGCAATGTCTAGGTGGAATATTGCTGTGCTGTTGTGATATCAGATTGAGTGTTTGCCAACCCTCTTGAGTTAATTTGGCATTTAGAGTCACAAGTCACCGGCTCCTACCTACCTTTTCTCTGAGTTCTTTGACATGTGTTTTCATAAAATCTCTGGTGTATGTCAAACCAAAGCCTATGCTCCCTTCCAACTCTATTATAAATTCTAAAATGGCATAGCCACTGTTTGCCATGGTTCCTGCCATTTATACTTAGAAATCTCTTTCTTCTTTATTCATAAAAATTATATCTAGAGCAACAATTCCATTCCTCCCTCCAGTTTTTTTCTAACCTTATGATGACATTATTAGCAAGTCAAACTTAGAATCACAATCTAATTATTTCAGTACTTTTTAGAGTACTCAGTAATTTCACAGCATTTATGTGTATGGCTTTAGATTTTATGTATGGATTCAGAACTGGATGGAATCTAAGAGATCATCTAGTCTGATGTCATTTGCCTGATTAGGAAACTGAGACTCAGATCAAGAAATTGGGTTCAAGTGACATACGCAAGGTCTACAGCTAGTAAGTGGCATATCTGGGGTTTGAACTTAGGTCCTCTGACTCAAAAATCTAACATTCTTTTCACTATATCATATTGTAGAGATTTGAAGCCATTGAAATTAGGCTTAAATCTTATGTCTATTCTTTCCTATGGGTGAATCACTTAATGTCTTTGAACATCTCCAGTTTTTTCCTCTTCAAAATGGTTCCTGTGTTGCATTCCTACTGGCTTATTGTGAAGGGCAATGACATAATGTAGGTAAAACATTTTGTAACCTTAAAGCACTACATACTTTACTATTATTATTAATATTATTATTACCTTTGTGATACCTTGAACAAGTCATTCAACCTTTTAGTACTTGTCTTTCTTCACCTGTAAAATGAAGAAGATAGGAATATGTAATTTCTAAAATTCCTTCCAGTCATAAATCTTACAATCCTATGAAATAGAATTCATTATTTCTTGTTTATTCTTTGTTTCAGAGAGGACCAATGACATCATAGGGTGGTCTTGATTTGCACAAGAATTAGATTTAAGTGAGGCAGAGTTGTGCAAAATTATGTCTTTTTCTCTCTTCCTGAGTAATCACGTGCTTGGGGTAGACATCCCTCTAACTCTCCAACAGGTTTGAGGTCTGTCAATTACCCTTGACCTGCTTTAGCCCATCTACCAAAATGGTTTCACCGGAGTGTGACCACTACACATGCTACAGCTCCTTGGAGCCACAGGTGAGGGTTGGGTGATAGGTAGATACCAAAGGTGGAGAAGGAGCCCTGAAAAGGGCTCAGCAAGCCCTCACGCTAGAGGTGCTAAGCCTCCCTGAACACTGTATTCCCTCCAGTCCTCCTTGAACACCACATATACCTCACCCATTATTTAAAGAAAAGTTAGTGTAGATGGTCCTAGCAGATTCAACATAGAATCAACAAGAAAACGCACTTTAGGACAAATTCTAGTACAATCATTCCATATGTAACAGAGTAGAGATTTGACAGCTTTCCATTATAATAGATATGGAAGAAACTCAGTTTCATGCTTTACAAAGTTTTTAACCATGGCTACTTATGTTTATTACCACAATGCCATTTATTATTGTCTGAGAATTATCAGTCAAGATTTAGTTATAGGTAATTCTTTTTCAAAATTTATTTGCTGTATCTTGAAATATAGTTGCTTTATCATATAGCATACACAGTAGTTTAATTCATAAGCAGAATTTTGATAGGTAAATATTTCATTATAATAAACTTACACTGATACTTTTGTATCAGAAAGTTTTAGTCATTCATTATCCAGTATCTTCAGGTAGCAATCTTTATTATTTCTCTTTATGGATGGAGAAATAGAACACAAAATTTTAAGTGTCCAGCTCAAGGTGCCCTAGTACATCACTGGTCAAGATGAAAGGTGGTTTTCTGTCTCAGTGTTCTGGTCATTCATCCTCATGATTCTTTTGTGTTTATACTTATCCTGTAGATCTGGAATCCTAGTTCTTTAATTTGTCATTCCAGCTCATCTTCTAAGCCAAGAAAGAAGAGCTTATTTTTCACTTGGATGAGAAAATAATACATGGGAAGATGATGCTGGAAATTTAGTAGGTGACATTTTCTTTTGTGTTCCATATGGAACTTTCATAACACTAGAAGTATGGTACTGCCAGGAAGTGCTTTCTCTTGGGTGAGAAATAGGACTAGATTTGCATTGGCCTTAAAATCTCTGTGGCACACTTTGTAAGAGCAAGTATGTGGAAGCTGAGTATTTCCCCCCAGATTTTAATGTAAGTTGTAAATAAAAACCTCTTGCTTCATTTGGCTTGAGCATAAGTGTTTATACACTACTAGTAAGAGTCTGATTAGCCTCACATCAATAGGAGAATTTTGGCTTTCCAATCCACAGCATGTGGCCAGCATGGAGTGAAATTAGCATTTCAGAACATTAGGTTACAGGCAATTTACCTCCTTGAAGGCTTAGTTAGCTAAGTTTTATTTTAGTTTTTTCTAAAATTAACCAACTTAAGCTCACCTCAAACCAGACAGCTAACAAGAATTGTGGTAATATTAAGCAAATATCCTTGTATGTAAAATGCAGACAGAAACAAACTGAAAACACAGATTATCTTTAATCACTTTTTCTAGGTTTTAGAGAGCTGTGTGTTATAATTAGGGCAGCTGATAAGGGGGCAGAAAAGGAAATAGGAATGGCTAGTGGCATTCCTCTTCCCAGATCTTGTGGAGCAGTAGAAAGCTTGCTAGATTTGGCAGAAGAGGACCAGTGTTCAAAGCCCAAGTGTCATGAACTATTAGCTGACCTTGGGCAAGTCACTTAAAATCTCCAGGTCTCTGTTTCCTCTTTTTAAAAATTAAGAAAAAAAAAAAAGTGAGTTGAACTCAGTGACCTCTAAGATCCTTTACAACTCTAAATCAATGATAATCAATAAGCATTGGTTAAGTTACTACTCTATACAAGGACATTGCAACAAATGTTCTCATCTGTCCATTTTGCTGGGGAAGTCTTCACATGGGTAGATATTGGGTAGATATTCTCCTAACTCACCTATAGGTTTGAGGCCTGTTAGTTACCCTCAACCTGGTGGTAAACCAGGCTCTATGGAGTGCTTAGAACTTAGTCAGAAATTGAAGACACCAAGGTCATCCACTGTATCCTGGGCCATTGCCAGTTGTCTTTACTTTTGTCTTGCCACTGGACTTTGATAAGTCTAGAAGAGAGAGTAAGGCTGCATACTTTGTGCAACTCTGCCTCACTTGAATCCAACTCATGTGCAAGTCAAGACTTCGCCCCATGATATCACTAGTCCTCTTTAGAATGAAAGATGAACAACTACATATAAGGAAATGTGGGAGGCACTGGGAATACAAAGACAAAAACAGAACAATCCCCACCCTCCAAAAGCTCATATTGTATTGGAGGAGATGGCATTTTATATATACATACATACATATATATGTATGTATGTATGTATACATGCACATATACATATATACACACGTACATATATACAAATATGTATGTATATAAATACATGTGTGTATATATACATGCATATCTATATCTATATACACACACACAAAAGATATATAAGATGGCTTTGGAGAAGAATATGGCAATAGCACCTGGAATGTCAAAAACAGTTTCCTATAGAAGGAAATACTTGAAGAGGTAAGTTTTGAAGGGTATGAGATTCCCAAAGGATGAACTGGAGCAGGTCAGAATTGAGTTAGGGAGACTAGTTAATAGTCTGTTTTGATAATTTAAAGTAGCAGTCAATATACTTTTTAAAAATCTCTCATCCCTATCAATAATATATATGTATATTATTTGCATATATTCATATATATATTTTAATATACACCTCGGTAAGTATTCAATATATATTATAAATTTACTATTATAATAGCAATTGTATATGTTATACATATATAACATACCCTCTGCTTTACTGCCCCAAAATGTACTGTATATTCTAACCCTGAGAGTAGATACTGCCAAACTTTAAAAGATGTGTACCTAGAGGGCCACCTTTATGAAAATATGAGATAGCAGTACTTAACAGAGGGCTTGGCACAGAGTAAGTACATAATAAATACAGGTTTCCTTCCTTCTCCTTTCCCTTATAGAATTATATCACAAACCAGACTGTTACTCGTTAACAATCAGTCAGCAGGCATGATTAGCTATAAGCAATGGCATTTACTAAGATGGCACGCTGAAAAGTAGCAAATCTTCCCCTCTTAATTCCAGTGGTCATTTTCTCATAGTTTCCCAAATATTACACACACACACACACACACACACACACACACTCACACACACACACACACACACATACACACACACACACATACACACACACACACACACACATACACACACATACATGCACCCTGGCCATGGGAAGATGGCGCACACATTTTGAGTACAATGGTAGTGAGGCACATATGTAGGCTGAGGTGGCATATTACTCTGGCATTTTGGATCCTGGCATCCTTTCTCTGTGCAGTCTTCCCTGTAACCCAACATTCACATTCCAGGGCTCATTTCTTCTTGAGCACATAACAGCTCTTTTTTGTTGTTGGGGGTCCCACTCCTATAAGCTACTTCCTCCTCTGACTGACAGCCTCTTTGCATCTGTGATTATCGGGAATATATGTCTCCATTCCTTGCTGGATGCAAGCCCTCCCTGGTAGAGAAGCTGCACTTCAAAGTAATGTGACTTATAGTGGGAGGCTGATGGGGAGAAGAGTGAAATTCCTCCTTTTCCTTGGCCCTCACACCTCAAGAGTGGGTCCTTCTCAGGGGCCTGGTTCTTCTTCTATGCCTGGCTACCTGCTTGCACTGTAGAATTGACTCTTAAACTACTGAATTGCTTACTCTTTCTCTTTTCCAAGTAGTGACCCAAGGGGAATGACTGTTTCTCTCAGACAATCACTAGATACTTTCTGTGTGGTGCCACCTTCCTTCATCAAATATCCAGAATCCTACAATTCCCTATAGATTATGTGGGAAAACTTCATGATATGTCATATTACATATACATTATAAAATATCCAGAAATAGAAGATTAAAAAAAGATGATACAAAGGAGAAATAATATTTGATCCTAAAGTCAATAGACATCCATCAGAGTTTATTGAGAACAGTGGCTTGATTAGATCTTCACTTTATGAAAATAACTTTGACAACTGTGAGAAGGATGAATACAGAGAAGAGACATTTTAGTGGGAGAGACCAACTAGAAGACTACAGTGGCAGCTGAGTAAATGGAGAAAAGGAGAAAGATGGAAAAGATATTGTAGAAGTAGAAATAAAAGATTTGGCAACTAATTGGATATATAGGGTGAGAGTAAGAAGTCAAAGATTGTAAACTGCACGTAAAATGGGAATTTTGGAAGAAGGGTAGATTGGGTTGAGGCAAGAAAGAAAATACAATGAGATCTAATATAACACTCATAACACAACTATACCTACTCATCTCATGAGACTCATGGCCCTGGCCAAAATGAAACATTGTGGGACTCTTACTCTCCAGTCACTAGCCTCAAGTTTAGAACCTACCCTCCAAAGGTGGCTTTTGGCCAAAGATAATCTGGGGAAGGAGAAGTAGATATGGTGAGAGGAGAGAATTTAAGCAATGGCACTGGTGCAGTTCCTGTTGTGTGTGCCTTGGAAGTAAGAGGCCTATAATTGGCTCAGTAGGCAGGGAGGTTGGGAGTTTGCAGAAAAATGGTCAGGAACAGTGAAGAATGCAGCAGTCTCTCCTTCAGAACAATTATCTGCCTCAATTCATGAGCAAGAGATGGAAAGGGATTGTGTGTCTATGTGTGTATGTGTGTTTGTGTGTTAGGGAAGATGGCAAGATGGACTCACTGAGTAGAGTCGAGTGTCTTGGTAGATGAATTGGGATGTAAAACTTGGTTGACAGTCAGTTCTTTAGAATGGGTTGAGGTGAGTTTTTGCTCAGTCACCCATGGATCAGGACATTAGTGCTAGGTCTCATGAATGAAATAAATCCTTGTCTTCTCCCTCCACCTCCCCCAAACTTGTCCTTCTATTGCTTTGGCAAGCGAAGGGATTCCTAACAGTAGCCAGTGAGATAAAGAGGAATAAAGTGAGGAAAAAGAAGAGAGGAGTTGAGACTCTTGAGTTGTTTGGCTTATTTTTTTAACCTCAAATACAGTTCTTGCTTTCAATTCTACAGCAATAGATACTTTTTTCTTTCCTGAGGAATAAATGTTAGAGGGAGAAATGCAAATGGTATAAAAAAGTTCAACATCCATAATAATACTAATAAAACCTTTATTTTTCATTAAAATGTCTTAACTGCTTGCTAGAGAATAGCGATGCTACAGATGCAGATCAATTGGATTTTAGAGAGCCGATTTATTTTTGCTTATTTCATAATACATGTCAGTGTTTGGGGATTTCAGCAGACTCATGCAGTTGCAAAGGATTTAAATAAAATTATGGCTTTGTATATTAATTTGTAGGAAATTAGGTTCTCCTGGCAGCATGTTAAGTCATCTATTATTTATACATTAAATTTCTTTTATCTAGCTGTCCTGTATTGGAGCTAATCTTGTTTACATTTTTAAAGGTCTTATACTTCACAAAAGTTTTGAAAATTATAATTAAATGTTCTACCTAAGCTAATTTAAATGCCAGAGCAAAATCTATTTCAGCAAAATTCTGACTCCTGTAAGAATATTTTGTCTTTAAATATTTAAGACAGTATAATCCTCAATGACATAATTTCTTCCTTTGTGAATTTCTTAAAGATGACCTTTTGAACATTGCTTTCATGGTTTAAGAATCTTGGATACATTTTGACTATACCATTATTCTCATTTTTAGCTTACCTCTGAAAACTTTACCTAATTCTTATTTCCCTAGACAGATTTTGATTATTAAAATTTTTTTTCTGTTCTGTCCTATTATATAGTGAAGAGAGCCTGGGGACAGTGGTCATAGCTGAAAATATAAAGGCCTGGAAAAGTATTCCATTTGTATTTTTGTTCAATCTTTTTTCAGACTTGTTTTACTCTTTATGATTCCATTTGGGGTCTTCTTGGCAAAGATACTGGAGTGGTTTGCCATTTCCTTCTCAGGCTCATTTTACAGATGAGGAAATTGAGGCAAACAGAGTTAAATGACTCACACAGCTGGTGAGGAGTTTCTGAGGCCAGATTTGAACTCACAAAGATGAATCTTCCCAAAACTGGGCCCAGCACTTTATGCACTGGACCCTTATTTACTAACTGCCCATTTACGTAACAATAGAATTAAGCTTTATATATTATCAAATCAATACATTAAAATAATCAATTATGCAAGCACCTATTCTGGGATAGTGATAGAAAGATGAAAAATGAAATATCCCTTGCCCTCAGGGACTTTGCATTAATGTAGGAAATATATACACAAGTAGCTAAAATACGTGGAAGAATGTGGTAAGAAGACATGAGCAGTAAACAGAATGGCTGGATAGAGATTCAAGGAGGGAAGGATGCTCCCTTCTATGTTGTTGGCTCCAAACCCGACATTCTTCTTCACATACTCCCCAGCCATCTATCATGGTTATCTTTTTGCCCTTTAACCACCAACTGTATCCTTCTCATCACTGGTCCTCCAGAGAACGTTCTCTGTGGAAGTTAGTCAGTTTTGCTTAGTACTCTTGCTTTAGGGCTGAGATTTACTGATTGGTGAAAGAGTGCATAGAAGCACGAATAGCCCACTAACTTCTGTCAGTTCCATATTAGACCATGCTTTCCATTCCCAATCAGTCACTCACCATTTCTAGAGACTGTCTTCCCATTCACCTTGCCTCTAGGAATTCCTCCCATCCGCCCCAGCTTTCTACTTCTTTCCCTGCTAACTGTAATCAAATCAATTGCTTCAAGAAAAGGCATTACTTTGCTAGAACTCCACCAGTCATTCCTATTACTTTTGAGACTCACAACACCTTTCCTTCTCCTTTCCCTCTTTTCCTGCTGCTATCTAAACAGAAGCCTTCATCACCTCTCAAATGGACTCTTAAATTAACCTGAATGTGTTGTCTCCCCATTTAGAATTCTGGCAGAAGATTTTTGAGAAGGGTGGCAGGGGGGCAGGTAACATAGTGAAACATGTGCATTAGGAATATTTTGCAGTGGTGTAAAGTAGAGCTGTCAAAAAAAGGGGCTTCTAGCAACACTCCCATGTGTGACTGAAACTGGATTAAAATGTAATTGGAAAATATGTAGCAAAATAAATAGAAACACAAAAGAACATAGATAATGTTAATCTGTGTTTTTTCTAAGTCAATATGTGAACTAGAGGGATCCTCCTATTTGATTTCTATTTGTTTGACGCCACAGGTATAAAGAACCAATTGTTGATGGGAGATAGTAGGACTTAGTAGTCATATTAGTTAGGTTAATTTAAGAGTCTATTTGAGAACTGACTAAGGCTTGTATTTAGATAGCAATAAGAAAAGAGGGAGGGGACGAAAGGGAGAAATATACCTGAGGGACAATAAACTGAGCTTGACCATTAGTAGGATGTAGGGAGGGTGGGAGAAGAATTAGAATGACTCTAATGCTTTAAACTTAGATGGCCATGAAGACAATGAGTTCATCAACAGAAATGTGAAATTTAGGAGAGGAGCAGAGTTTCTAGGAGAAATGATAAGTTCAGTTTTGTTCATGCTGAGTTTGAGATATGAGTTGGGTATCCAGATTTCTAGCACGCAGTTTGAAAGAAAGAACGAAAGCTCAGGGGAAATGTTCCCCCTGAAGATGTGGATTTGATAATCATAGGAAGAGTTGCAAAAGCCTAGTGTAGAGAGAGAAAAAAGGAAGAGCTCTAGGGACAAAGCTATCCCCAAATGAAGAAGTCAAGTCAACAAGTATTTATCAAACACCTTTGCATTAAGCATTGTACTAAACTCTGGAGTGAAAGAAATTCAGAAAGAGCAGTCATAGAGTTAGGAAGAGAATTAGGAATGAGTTGGACCATAGAAAGGGAGGAGAGTTGCTGAAAGTGTTAAATATAACAGGAAGATCAGGAAAGATGGAGGCTGAGAAGAAGCAATTTGGCAACTGGGAAATCCTGGTGATCTTGCAGGGAGAAATTTCCGTAGGGCAAGGGTGTCTGAAAGAACAACAAGCAGACAGTGAAGAAATGGGTGTGATGAGGCTGGACTACTTTTTCTGTAAGTTTGAAAGTGAAGGAGAAAAGCTTTTAAAATGGGTGGAAGAAGATAAAGAATAATATGGAAAATAAGCATTATATTGTATATTCTTCAACTTATGTCCTGGAAAACAGATAACGCATATTATACTTGAAAATCTTCTCTCCATCAGTGGCTACAAGGCCCACTAAAGTAATTTTCTTCCTGTTTTCTGTTGTTGGAATGATCCTCCTTTTGATGGAACCTTTCTTTTTCTTACCCCAAGGATGAGGCAATATCATATAATCTTTTCCCAACAACTCTTCTCTCATCCCAATAATTCTATTACTATCGAAGACAATACTATTCTATCAATAACTGAGGCTCACCACCTTGACTCCTCACTCAAAAAACCTCTATGTATTCAGTGTGTTGCCAAGTGTTATTATTATTGCTTTCATCATGAGTCTTGTTGACATTCTTTTCTTTCTATTCAGACAGCTGCCATTTTGTGTTCTCCTTCATTGCATTATGCTTTCAATATTGCAATAACCTTCTATTGCTTTAGGGGGTGGTTGGTGTCTCTGCCCCAGTTCTTTCCCCACTTCAATCCATGCGACAATCAACTTCCAAAATGAAAATTCTAAAGCAAATATCTGACCACATTACCTTTCTTCTACCCAATAAACGCCAGTGGCTCTCTGTTACGTCTCCTATTAAATATAAAATCCTCTGGCATTGAAAATCTCCACAGCCTAACACTTCCTACCTTTCCAGTCAGCTGAATCTTTCCATTCCTTCATGTGCTGCACCAACATTGACCTTTTTACTATTCATTGTATGACTTTGGAGGGACTCAGACTCACAACTTTTGAATTCCATCAGTTCTATTGGAAGTTCAGTGTGCTATCCATTGCATCCAAGATGCCCATGTGGTGGTCAAAAATGATACAAGGATACTCTCAAGGTTATATGGGATATACTGGCATAGAACCACCCAGCATGGTGTGCCCACATCAAAGAAGGCACTGTGCTTTATGAATAAAGCAGAATTGTAGCAACTCAAGAGAAACATGAGATGTGCAAATCTAGACACCTCCACCCTAAATGTTCATATGAACTCTTTGTGCCCAACCTGTGGTAGAGCATTCCAAGCTCGCATGGGTCTGATCAGCCACAGTCAGACACTGTAACTAGACTCCAACATAGTGATGTCATTTTGGTCCTCTTCAATAAAAAAGGGCAACAACCAATTTCTTGTACATGATATTCTGTCTCTTGACTTTATTATCCCTTCTTATATCTGCCTACTGGTTTCTCTGGCGTTTTTAAGACTCAGCTCAAATACTATCTGCTGTAAGAGGCCTTTCTCAGTCTCCCAAGCCACCCAGTCCCTCCTAAGGTACCTTTGCACTTAGTTCATCATCTACTTATTCTACATATTATGTGTAACCTATATTTAAAAATAGGTATGTGTGTATATATATGCACTGTCCTCTGCTCTTAACCAGCATCAAGGCCCTCATCTGCAATTTCTCTATGTTAAGCATCTCACTGTTAGCTGGCATATGCATTTGTGACTAAGGAAGGGGAAGCCCTGGTACAATAGTAGACTTTCTTATCCTTGCTTTCATTCAAACTATTATTCATGGTCCATATAAAGTCTTATCTTTTAAAAAGCCAGAGAGCTACTACTGCCTATATTATTTCAACTCTGGTTACACTTACAATCAATGATGACAGATTTAGGCCTTAATTCTTATTTCGTCATTTCACACTAGATTGTAAATTTCTTGAGGACAGAGATAATATCAGATCTTTATTTATATCTCCACCAGTCAAAAGATTAGTCTGTCAGCAGAATCAAGACATAGGAAGGGCAGAGTAGAGAAATGACAGAAATTATCAGTGTTTGAATGAGGATTGCAATAGAAATTTAGGGTCATAAAACCATTCAATATTAAAGCTATATTTCTGTAAATTCCATTCAACAACATCCAGTATTAGCCACCAAGGACCTTGCCCTAGGGGCAGGAAGCCAAGATCAAGGTCAGCTGGTACAGCTCAGGCAAACAGCCCTTGATAGTATTTGACTTCACAGCTCCATCACTGATCACACACTCTAACAAATTCAAGCTGTGGCACTGCAGTTACAGAGAAAGGCAAAAGACAGCTTGCAGGCATAGTTTCTTTAAACAACAATAATAACAATAAAAATCACTGCTTGGGGTGTGTGTTTGTATGTGTCTGTGTTTCTGTGTATGTGTGATATGTGCTATTGACATGAATTGAGGAGTCATTTATATTTCTCTTGAACAGGCACTGACAGCAGAAAACTGAATCACCAAATACTACATCATAAATTGCAGACAAATGCTAGGAAGAGTTCTGTTTGGAATCTATTTTTCAGTAAACCATTCCTCTAGTAAGCAGTCTTTTGTGAATCTTTTAGGAAAAATACACTAATCCTTCATGCTTAAATCAAGTACCAGATGCAGTCATTTTTAAAGATACTTATAAAAGTTGATTTCACCATCTCATACACGAGAGGTAGTAGTAGCTTATTGAATAGAGGGTTGGCCTTCGAGCCAGGAGGAGTTAAAGTTTTATCTCTGACACATACTGGCTGTGTGACCCTGGGCAAGTCACCTAATATCTCAGTGACCTAAGGCAAATCCAAGACTATAAGTTATAAAGACAGCAAAGCCAACCTGGATCTGGAGAGGAAGTTTTATCATCTAGGAATTCATGATATCAGTGAAATGACATGTCAAATCTTTTTCCTTTTCATATAGGTACAGGGTTGTACTGTACAACCTGAAAGTACAGGATATACTTTTACTTGAATTTGCATTTAACATTTTCTCCATCACTTTTTAAAGTCTAGGCAATGAAAAAAAAAACAGTAAAACAAGCCCTGACTTATAAATTTACTGATTTATATATTCATGGTGTGTTAATCCACAAGCATCTATTGAACACTTACTAAGCTCTAGATAACTAAAAAAAGGAGAAAAACAAAATCCCCTTTCTAAAGGTGCTCACATTCTAATAGGAAAGACTACATGAAAGAAAATATGTATATGCAAGATTTATACAGTACAAATTTATATGTATGATCTGAAGTTACCTCAGGGGGAAATAACTAGCATTTGGGGGGAGGAGAAGGTAGAAGTGAATCTCTGATAGGAGTCCTTCAGAAGATAGGATTTGACTGAGTCTGGAAGGAATCCAGGGAAGGTTGGGGGCAGATATGAGTTTGAGAACGATTCTAAGCATGAGGCACAGGCAGTAAAAAGGCAAGGAGTCAGGAAATTGAGTATTGTGTGTAAGGAACAGCGACCAGAATGTTGCTAGATGGCTCATGGAGGGGGACAGTTTATGAGGGACTTTAACCACCAGAGTATATTAAGAGAGGCTGATGGTAGAGGGATGGTGAGATGGGCTTTAGGAAGATCACCAAGACCAACCTGAAGGCTAGAGCGATAGTCTAGGCCTATAGTAATAATGAGGACCTGAACCAGGGTGGCAGCTGTGTGAGGACAGAAAAGGGACAAATAGGAACGATGTTGTGAAGGTAGAAATGTGATAATTAACAGATTTGTTATGTTGAATGAATGAGAATAAGTAGTAGAGGATGAATCAAGGTCATTGGATAACAGTGAGGATGGTGGTGCCCTATTCTCCTTGCTCAGATGCATTCACACACATGTATGTATGTGTATTCTGAATCTATATATGTATATGTACACACATATATGACTGCAAATCTTAAAGCTCTCTCTAAATAGCAGCTATTCTTGTCACTACCATCAATCTAATTCTTTCTTTGTGTTCAGCCTGCTTCTAAGATGAATCTGTGTCAGTCTTAGTCTAGAACCTATGTCCCTTGTGGGAGGGGACCTTTATATATCCCCTCTATAAGATTTTTTTGTGTTGTTTACTAAAGGAACAAAAAAATTTAAGAATAAGAGAAAGAGTGGCCTGATTAAAGATTTTCATTATTATCCAAAGGGTATACAATTTCAACCTGTAGTTTTCCTTTCTTCCCTCTTTTTTAGTTTATTTAATTAAAAAAAAAATTCTGTTAACGTCTTCTTTTTTGTCAGCTCAGACTGTAGTCAGCAAATGTTTGGCCACAGCAGCCTTATCTTTTTCATTTGTGCAGCATATCCATATATACCAATCCCTGCAGAAGCTTGCTCAGAATGACTGGTTTTTTTCCAAAGGCTCAGACAGATGAAGGTATTGATCATGATGCTTACCAAAGCACATTTCAAGATGCTAACATTCTTACAGTTTTCTCAAAGGATTGAACCCTAAAATTGAAGATCTATAAAAACAATTCTTTATGACTCTCAGCAGTGGCAATGAACTGTTTTTCCATTTCTAGACCAATGTTGAGTGCTCACCTGTCGGCCATACTTTCTTATGTCAGACACTGTTGCTAAGGAAACCACCTCTTTTGTATGGGCTCAGAGTCGCTGCTTCCTTTTGGAAACACTCTGGGAAGGTTGCCAGATTTAGCTCCCAAATTCGGTGCTCTACTGTAGCTGACTTAACCCTTTGACTAGCCTGAGAAAACACACAGTCAGAGGGAATCTTTTGTTTTCCCCAAGAAAAGAAAGCAGAAGCTGGATCATGTGACTGAAACCTAGAAGTATTTCTGGGGCTGGACAGATGCTATGCCTGGAGGGAAGGTTCTGAGGCTGTGTCTCTAAATGCTTAAATGAAAGAGAATCATTATTGATTTGACTCACAATTAGCAGTGTCTCAGAAGGGTAATGATTCAAGCCCAGTTTACAGTTCTCTGATTCTAGCCTAATGCAGTGGGAAAATGTTAATAAGATGAAAGAAAGTGATGCACTTTTAACATCTTCCTCACTGAAACAGAGTGGATGTCTGAATATTTCATCCAGTCAATACGGATTGCAAGTGGTATCCTCTAATTCTAACTGAATAAGCTGAGTTTAATTTTTTTCTTAGTTTTCTTATTGCCTCTTCCTTGTAAATCCAGACAGAAGAATGAGTATAGTGAAATGGCTACTTTCCTTTACCTCTTTTAAAAAAATCACTTTCTTTACAGCAACGGATAGAATCTGGACCAATGATTTTACTGGTATGGAAAATTCCAAGGTGAGGAGACTCTGTACAACATATATGGGTCTTCACCATCTTTTCAGCTAATAGTCTTAGTTTAAGCAACAGACTTAAGCTTGTCATTAGGAGTCAGAGGCAGGTAGGACTTGAACTCCGGTCTTCCTGGCTTTGTGGCCAGTTCTCTAACTCATTATACTGCAGTGTCTCTCTATGAGGATATCATTGTCAATAAGAATAAAGATAGCTGATATTTGTATAATGTCTACTACGTGGCATGCACTGTGCTATGTGCTTTATAATTATTATCTCACTTGTTTCTTACAAGAACTCTGGGTTGTGTTTTTATTATCCCCACTTTACAGTGGAGGAAACTAAGGCAGAGGCTAAGTGACTTTCCCAAGGTCATACAGATACTAAATATCTGAAAGTGCATTTGAATTCAGATTTTCTTGAATTCAGGACCAGGGTTCTATCTGCTGTGCCATCTAACCACCCTGCTCTTTGCATTCTGAGTCAGAGTAATTAGTATCATGTGCTTGAAAATACATTAAATATTCTGAGACATCCTACAGCAAATCCTCAGAAGACAGGTAGGTAAAATAAGATGACACCCACCTTTGTTCTTACAGCCCACAAAATAAAAACCATTTAAATGGAGGTGGTGGTGGTGATTTCCATCGCATTTCATTTGAACAAATAATGAACTAGCTGCCAGAATGTCTCGACGCTTCAAAGCTAAGCAATTTCCTTTAGCTTCCCCCAATGTAGCTGATAATTTGTTGTCTTCTAGCTTAGTCTCACGGAATCTAAAATGAATCTTAGAGATAATTTAGTCTAGCCCCCACATAGTACAGATGAGGAAACTGTCACACACACATACAGACACACACACACACACACACACACACACACACACACACACACACAAAGGTTAAATCATTCTATTCCTCTTTAGATCAGAGATGTCATGGGAGGCCCTCTATCTTCTTCAGGTCATATTCCTAAAGTTTAGCAGAGGAATGTTCTAAGGGGGAAGGACTGGTCAACTCATGAGAGCTATGGGCTGAGGAGAAGAACCCAGGACTCTATTTGGTTAAAAAAAAAAAAAAAAGAAGGCATGTGAATATCCAAGGGTTATTTAAACAGATTTATCAAAACCTTTCATAGCCGCTCATCTCCCATTGTTAAAGGAATTTGGGGATTTGTAATCCAAGACCATTTAATACTTGGCAATATTGTGTTTCCTTTGACAATCTCATAGCATGTTGTTAATCTTGGCTTCTCTCAGCTTTTTAATAATAAAAATGTATTTGTGGATACAGTGTCTGTTCACATGAATATTAATCTGAGAGTGGTATGTAAATAAATGGGAAAAAAATGAAAGCTTTGCATTTTTACATTTATTCCATAAGTAATATTTAAAATGTATGCATAGTGATAGAACTTAATTCCTTTAAACTTAGAACTACTCACACAAATACACCTAAGAAATAGTTTTAGATGGAATGCATCATTAAAAATAATAGCATTAAAGGTTTTAATGGCATATTTGTATGGTGTTAAAGCTATTCTTGTTAATACCAATTATTACATTTGAATCATACATATAATAAAAAAACCATTGTCACAGTGCCTGCTGAGCTTCATTCAAAACATTTTCTGTGAGTGGAGGATAAGGGTTTCTATTATGTGAAATTCCGATTACATTCTCAAACATCTGATAGTTTTCCTTTAGCAACAGCTTACCAGCACAATGCCAAATAATCTGAATGGGGTCAACCAAATAGCTTGTTGTTTCTGTGTTTCCCACATTGTTAAAAAGATATGTGTCCTAGCACATTTTTACCTTACAACTTTTTTAAAAGGTACAACTTTTAAAATTCTTTCCTCTTAAAAAATTCAATAGATTTTTATTTCTGTCTTCTATCTTCTATTGCCTATATTTTTTCCAATTTTCCTCAAATACCCTCTAAAAGAGTCATCCTTTATAACACAGGATTTTTTTTTCAAAAAAAAAGAAAGAAAAAGGAGAACAGTAAAACTGACTGACCTATCAAAACAATCTGACCTCATCATCAATACCCTACACTTGTAGAAGCAAACCTCTCTCTCTCTCTCTTTCTTTCTCTCTCTTTCTTTCTCTCTCCCACTCTCTCTTTCTCTGCCTCTCTCTCTCTGTCTCTCATTTTGTGACCCAGTTTCTTCTTTATAATGTCACATCATTCAATTTTTATTGCCTTGTAGTTGTTCTTATTTTTTCCCCATTTACACTGTTGTAGTCATTCTGTATATTATTTTCTGGGCTCTGCTTACCTCCCTTTGTTCCAGTTCATGTATGTCCATGCTGGCTGTCATTCCTAAGGGAGAAGGACTGGTCAACCCATGAGAGCTAGGAGTTTATTGTTCTTTATGACACAATAATATGCATGTAATATAATATATGAATTGAATTCATGTATCATCATTTCTTGAGCCATTCCCCAGTCAATGGGAACCTACTTTGTTTCTAGTTAATTTCTATTGTAAAAAGTGCTACTATAAATATTTGGTGTATATGAAGTCTTTCTTTTGTTCAGTGACATATTTGGTTACAAACCTATTAGTCCATTTACTTGGATCTAAGGATATGGATACTTCAGACACTTTATTATTGGCAGAATGCCAAACTGATTTCCAGAATAGTTGCAATAATTCATAGCTTTACCAGTAATACATTAATGTGCCTATCTCTCCACCACCTCTCCAACACTGACTATTCCCAATTTTGCCAATTTGTTGGATGTGTGTTGAAATCTCAGCATTGTTTTGATTTGCCTTTTTATTAGTGATTGATTTTGTAATGAGTATAATTGATAATTGATTAGTAATTAGTGATTCTTTCATATGATTATTAATATTTTGTAATTCCTTTGAGAACATTTTGTTCATATTTCTTGGCTACTTTTCTATTGGAGAATAAATAGCTTTTCATCTTTTATGTTTTTTAACTTGTCTATATTATCTTGGATATTGAATCCAAATCAGAAATATTGGATGTGAAGATTTTTTTCCTCCTATAACCCTTTCCCTTCTTATCTTAGAAACATTAATTTTGTTTGTGAAAAAGCTTTTTTTGTGTAATCAAAATTATCTTTTATTTTTTGTAATTGCCTCTGTTCCTTGTTTAATTAATAATTCATCCCCTACGCCTAGCTTGTAGAAGGCACATATCATTTAAGATGCTCCAAATCAGGTTTTAAAGGAACTAATCTTTATAGCAATAAGTCATATGCAAAATATTTTTCTTAGCCATCTTTATTCAATCTGCTTCATCTGTACTTTTTTTGAAAATGTGAAAAGAATTTAAAGGAAAAACTTTTATCAGTACCAAATCTTTAACTATATTGTAAGGCAATAATTATCAAAGCTATCTAGTACTGGCTATGAAATGGAAAAGTAGATCAGTGGAACAGAGTAGACATACAATTTACAGCAGTCAATAAATTTGGTGACTTTATATTTGACAAGTATAAAGATTTAAGATTTTGAGATAAGAATTCATTATTTGGTAAAATATTGTTGGTAAACTGGAAAACAATATGGCAGAAATTGGACATAGAGCAACATCTAACACAATTTACCATGATAAGGTCGAAATGGATACATCACCTAGATATGAAGAGAGATATCACAAGAAAATCTGGAAAACATAGAACATATTACTTGTAAGATTTGAGGGTAGATGAGCAATTTTTAAATAAATAAGAGAGAGAGCAGAGTGAGGTGTAAAATGGATAATTTCAATTACATTAAATTTAAAAAGTTTTTTTTTTAAATAAATAGAATGTGTGTCCAAGATTAGAAGGAAAGCAGAAAATTGGGGGAAAAGTATAGGTAGTTTCTCAGATAATGATGTCATGTATCAAATATATAAAGAACTTTGTCAAATATATGAGAATACTAGTCATCCCTCAACTGATACATAGTTAAAGGATATGAACAGGCGGTTTTCTGATGAAGAAATCAAAACAATTTATTGTCATATGAAAAAAAGTTCTAAATCATTATTGATTAAATAAATGCAAAGTAAAACAACCTTGAAAAATCATTTTATGGCTAAAAGAATCAAAGGGGAAAGCAACAAATGTTGGAGGGGATGTAGAGAAATTGGGACACTAATTCATTGTTGGAGGAATTATGAATTGATCCAATTTTTTGCAGAGCAATTTAGAATTATGCCCAAAGAATTATTAAACTACCTCTACCCTTTGACCCAGCATACTCCTATTTGGTCTATTTCCAAAGATGACTACGAAGAAAGAAAAGAGCCTATATTTTCTAAAATACTTATAACATCTCTTTTTGTGGTGGCAAAGAACTGGAAAATGCAGGGATGTTTATGAATTGGGGAACGGCTGAACAATTCGTGGTACATGATTGTGATGGAATACTACTGTGCTATAAGAAATGATGAGCTCGATGATCTTAGGAAAATGTGGACAGATTTTCACAAAATAATGAAGAGTGAAATAAGCAGATCAAGGGAATATTGTATATAGTAACAACAATATTGTTTTTGAGCAAGCAAGTAATTTTGACTATTATAAATGCCCAAATTAACTACAAAGGACCTATGAAGATTCTATCTGCATTCAGAGAAAGAACTGATAAATTGAAGTATATATAGAATGATTTCATATACATACACACATTTGTGACTAATGGTAGCCATCTCTAGAGTAGGGTGGAAGAGACAGAAAGATAAAAAGGAAAAAATTAGTTTACACAACTTTATTATATATTTAAAAGGAATAGCAAATTGTACATAATAGATTTACATTTTCACATGCAATCATCCTTTTTATTACACTACGTTATAAAAACGTCTTATTCTATAAATTATAAATAAATAAAAATTAAAAAAATGTGAAACATTTGTCTCACTGGGTTCTGCTTGTGTTGAAGGGAACGATTATTTAAGGCACTGATATATATATATGAAATATATAGGAAATATAAGATTCTTATAAATCTTGGGGTAAAAGTAGGAGGTAAGAGTTTAGAGTAGGGAATGTTCAATGTGACACCAGTATACTGAGAAGAAAGATATTAGGTAATGAATAAAGGCTTCAAGCTATTGATTCAATAAATAGAATCAGCATGGCTTAAAGAATAGAATGCTAGAATCAGAATTAGAAAAGATGTGAGTTCAAATCCAGCCTCAGACGCTGAATAGTCATGACCTTGGGCAGTTTTGATTTCATTTAACTTCTCTGATCCTCACTTTCCTTATCTGTAAAATGAGGGTAATAATCTCATCCATCTAAAAGAGTTGCTGTAAAGATCAAGTGAAAGGATATATTTAAAATGTGTTTCAGACTTTAAAACACTAAATATACGTTTGTCATTTTTATTGTTATTACACTGATCTTTGAGCTCGAAGGAAGTTTTCAGGTCATGTAGTCCAAGACCCACCTGAACAAAGAAATCCCTTCTAAAGGATCCCATACAAGTGCTCATCCAGTTTGGACTGAATGATTTTTGGTGTTGGGGAACTCAGTACCTTACAAGGTAACACTTCTGCATAGATTTTATAAGGAGCTAAACCTGCCTCTCTATAACATCCTTCCATTTTCTGAATTTGCCCTCAACACTCAAACAAAACAAACCTAATTTCTCTTTTATATGAGGGCTCTTTAAGTATGTGGAGACAGCTATCGAATATCCTTCCTCACCTTCCAAATCTTCTCTTCTCCAGGATAAACATTAACAACCCATCCTCTAATGCAGGAGTCAACAAACCATGGCCTGTGGACCCAATTCAGTTTACTTCCTACTTTTTATGGTCTATGAGCTAATGTAAATATGATTTTTAGCTGAAGGACTGTACAAAAAGTAGACTGTAGAGGTCGGATATGGGCCATGTACTTTTTGGCTGACCCCTGCCCTTATGGCATAATTATCCTTCAGAACCCTTGCCACTGTTCTTTGGGAATGCTTTAATAAGTCAGTGTTGTTCCTAAATGTGATGTCTAGTGTAGAATTGGAAGCAAGACTCTAGATATGGACTTATGACTCTAAGAAACTAATACTCTCATTCTGAAAATGCCTTTTTTTATTAACTTAGAATTGTGGACAGCCATGTGATACTGTTGAGAGGATGAAGAAAGCCTACTGTCCAGACTATGATATGCAGCTAGATGGATGGCTGATGTTACATATGAAAAATGAACTGGATACACAAAAGCCCTATTCTGATGATTTTTCAAGGTATGGAGGTTACACTGAAATCTCATAACATAGTATTCTAGTTTTCTGGAAAGCTCTATCATGCTGGAAAAGCCTGGAGTATAATTCTGGTGACATGATGTTTCTTTTCCTGAAAACTAGTTGAGCTGATTACAGAGGTGTTAAATCCCAATAGTCTTACTACTAAGTGATCAGTTCTTTGGACCTAGCAATGTACGATACAAAGAAAAATGTGCTTCTGTCCTATGTACCCTCCAGCTTCTGATATTGGCAGTGGTAGAAGTGCAGCTGGAGCTTACTGATCATATCATTTATAGACAATCTATAAAGTTTTATTTAGCTCTTAGTACCCTACATATGAGAGTCTTTCTTGTACGTTGTCCAGAATGGCATAGTTTTGGATGAACTATATTACACCAATGTTAATATCATATCATTACATTAATTGAGAATTTAAAATCCCCTTTAAATATTATCATATGCTTTTAAGAAATGTTTAATAAATTAAATTACATTGGGTTAGATTCAGTAAAATAAACAAAAAAAACTAAAGAAATTTGGAATTGAATGAATTCATGGTGCCAAATTTTCCTTGGAGAGAGAACGAATTGATGAGGGAATATGTTTTATTACACATCCCAAAGCGTGATTAATTTGTACTGTAGTGTTCCTGAATAGCATTTATAGGAGGAACACTGTGAAAATAATTGCACCTTATACACATATATCTTTTCCTGTGGATGTGGAAGGAAGCTATGCTTTGAAAACTTCATCTTATTAAATTTAGCTCATTGTTATAGCCAGGTTCCTTATGGATCCTGATTCACTAACGGAATGTTAGTTGTTACTCTCAGATTCATGAAGGATGGCATTCTTAACATGAGTCCCTGGTAAAGCTTTATCTGGGTGTTGAGAATGATGTTTTCAATAGGGGTGAAGACAGATATCTAGGGAACTTCTTTTGAGAGCTTCTTTAGCTGGATAAATTAGAAATGTACTTTATGAATCCCCTCATTCAGCCAGTTCTGAAGCCACTTAATTAATGGTACTATCACGTAGCTGACGTTTTGCTACCTTGTCAAAAGAAACTCTTTTTTTCTTTCTGCATCAATTATGTTTTGTCCACAAAATAACCTAACAACTCTAAAATATCCAATCCAAACAAATTTAATGCATTAAACATTTATTAAATATCTATGATATATTATTTTATATTCTCTGCATCTTTTGGGTAATGAAATAACTAAAAGATAAAAATTTCTGGGAAGAATTACCTACAAAAGTTTTCCTTTCCCTTATTATTTTTATCCTAACCCTTCTTGAAACTTTTCTTTTTTGAAAGAAACTAGACGTATGGATTAGTATTCTTATGTTTTTGTGGTCGTTGACTATCTTCTCTGATTTTTTCATCCATTTTGTGGATATAGAAAACAGACATTTTGGGAGAAGGGATCTGAAACTACTGCTTCTCCTAAAGCACCTCTAAGTATTATGTGAAAGCAAAAATTAAATTAACACCTTCATTTAATAATAGAGGAAAGGAAGTCCTCAGACAAAGAGAGAAAATCCAGTTATAGACTGACACGTAATCTAAAGTTTTGGGAGAGTAGTTTGATGTGTTTAGAATAAGGTTAGGCAGCATACTATGAATTAAAATCCTACATGGTAATTCATCTCAAGAGCTGCAGCAAGTTTTTAAGAATGAAATTCCAAAGACACCAAGGGAAACAATTCTTATGAGGAACAAAACTTACCACAGAAAACTCATTAACCAACTTGGCTTTTCAAATAGAAGTAAAGAATGTGGAGAGGAATAGAATGAGAGAGGCTTAGTTCAGACTTAACTACTTACTACTTACATGATCTTAGGCAAAGCTTTAATATCTCTGTTCCTCAATTTCTTCATCCAACTCTCAGTCTGTGAATCTATGTCAAGAAGATGGAAACAAAGGCACTTGATAAATAATGAATATAAAAGCATGACCCTATCTTGTAAGAACTAAAGCTTGGAATATGCTGAAGCTAGTGAGGAAATCCAATGGCTCACTATCACCTCCAGAATCAAATGTAAAATCCTATTTATCATTCAAAGACATTCATAACCTGGTCCACTCTTACATTTCATGTTTTACATTTTACTCACACATGTGTACTCTGTGATCCATCAACACTGGTCTCCTTGCTACTCTTTGTATGAGACTCTCCATCTCCTGAACTCTCAGAATTTTCTCTGACTGTCCTCTATGCCTAGAATGCTCTCCCTTCATCTCCATCTTCTAGTTTCCTTGCAAAATACACCCTTTACAAGAACACTTTTCCCATCCCTATAAAGCTGATGTCTCCCCTCTGATGATAATCTCCAGTTTATCCTTTATTCATCTCATTTGTACATAGCTGCTTTCATTTCCACCCCCTCCCATAAGCCCAAGCTCCTTGAGAGCAGGACTTTTGCTCTTCCTTGTAACAACAGCACTTAAGACTGTGCTCAATAAATGCTTATTGATTTGACTTTGTTCTGATTCTCTCCCTACTTCCTCCTAAGTCCCACCCAATCCTGTCCAACCAATAAAATAAGAGGAAATGAATAGTTTTCAAAATATGGTCCAATGAGAGTTCAATTTCTGTCATTTTGTTAGAATATACAGTGATGATGATGATAATCATAACATTGATGATTTTTAAATTGCCTTTTTATTTTGAACTTAATCTTTAACAAATAAACATTTCAATATATAAAAAAACTAAAAGGAGGATTGTATATGAAATTAATAACTTTAGTTAATTTTTTTTTAGTGTATATTAAATTTAATGAGATGGTAACAAACTTGTTATATTTGTTTGTGCCCCCTTCTGAATTCTGTTTCCTCTGGTATACTGTTATATTGCTGCAATTTTTTCATTTTTTTCTTCCTAGAAAAATAAAAAAGAGATTTGTGTGGGAAAATGAGATCTTCTGCTAGGTATAGGTTTTTACATATTTTATATTTAATAATACAGTAACAGACTTGTCTTTTCTTTTGTATCATCTTCTGAACTTTGTTTTGTTCAGTGTATATTTTAAATGTCATTTTCTTTTCTTTTTCTTTCTCCTCTTTTGTCTCTGCTATTTCCCACTCATTTCCCCCTAACCCTCAGTAGAATCTCTGCCTTGTTGACCATATCATAGTCAAGAAAAACAAATCAGCACAGTGGCCATGTCCAAAAATATATGTCTTGTTCTGTAAATCCATTACATCATTTTCTCTGTAAAGAGAAGGAAGGCATAAATCTTATGACATTTGTCACTGCACTGATCAACATTTTGAAGTCTTTCAAAGTTGTTTTCCTTTATAAAATAGATTGTTAAAAAGATGGGGAAAACCTGTGAAAAGAAGTAATGATTATCAAGTGCTTCACAAATTTATCAAGACAATGAATGCCATGCCAGAATGATTTGTTTCAATTTTTTACTTGTATAACTATGAATGTATAGTTCAGTGACATATAGATATATTTTACCTACATTTTCATAAATTGATAAAAAAGGACTCATGCGATATTTTGGAAAAGATGTGGAGATGAGAGCCAGACAATAGTATAGTAAGACTGATTCAGAACTGGATGAATGGTTGGGTTTAACAAGCAGTCATTAGTGGGCAGTTTGGTGACAAAGAACATAGAGCAAGACTGGAATCAGTAAGACCTGAATTCAAATCTGGCTTCAGACGTTGATGAGCATGTGACTCTGGGCAAGTCATTTAACTCTGTTTGCCTCAGGTTCCTCATCTGTAAAATGAGCTTGAGAAGGAAAGAACAAACTATTTCAGTATATTTTCCAAGAAATTGCCAAATTGGATCATGAAGAGTCATGTATGACTGAAATAACTGAACAGCAGCAGCAACAACATGACAATGCCAAGCAGAAAGATTGGTTCAGAACTTGCTAAATGACAGGACTTCAAGAGTAGTCCTTAGTGTGTCTATGTGGCTTGGAAGGCAGTACCCAGAGGATCTGTGCTTAACACTGTGTCATTTTGATCATATTCTTGGATAAAGGCATAGATGTCATCTTATCAAATCTGTAGATGACGCAAAGCTAGAACGGAAACCTTGGACCCTGGATAATAGAATCAGGATCTCCCCCACAAAACAAACAAACAAACAGACAAAAACCCTTGGTGCTACACTAGAGCATTGGGCTGAATCTAATATATTAAGATAGAATTTGGAAGGGCAGAACGAGGATGACAGAGAAAACAGAGCATTCTAGATAAAATCTCCCAACATTTATCTCTAAACAACTTTAAAATAATGAGTTTCATCAGGGATGAAGTGGTCTAACCAACAAAAGATTTTTTCCAGACCAGGACAATTAAAGAGGATAGAAGGAAGGATCTATGGCACTGGGGTGGGGTGGAGTTGGCCAGTGGCCTGGAGGCAACACCAGCTTTGGGTCTTGGACTTCATAGCATATAGGGCCTTGGAGCATCAGTAGCAACAAGAAAGTGGTAACAGGAGCTCTCACTCCCCCAGAGATGGTAAGGGCATTGAACACTGGCCAGAAAGAGATCTCAGGGGACCATTGTGCTAGTACTGGTGATAGGATAGAGTGCCACTCTGGAACTCTATTACCCATTACCCAGTTCAGGCTTTTGCTCCAGGGAGGAGAGGAGTTTCAGTCTTGAGATAATAAGGTAAGAAGAAGAACCTAGATCAGGAGAGCATGACCACATCTCTCCACAGATTATACCACCTGGGAAGTACCAAAATTATGCAGACCTCCAGACCTAGGTATGAAAACAGTAGAATGAAAAAATCTAAAGCTTAGAGTAGTAACTCTTCTAACAAACCAGAGGTAAGCAGAGCCCAACTCTAACATAAAGTCCAAAGTAAAGAAAAGGCCTGAAAAAATGAGCAAACAACAAAAAAATGAAACTGATTATAAAATCCTACTATAGTAACAGGAAAACACCCCTCCCTTCCCTTATCCCCATCTTCTCTCTTGTCCTGTAGGGAAAGATAAATTTATATACCCCATTACCTGTATTTCTTATTTCTCAGTTGTATGCAAAAACAATTCTCAATATTTGTTCCCAAAACTTTTGAGTTCCAACTTCTCTTCCTTCTTCCCTCCCCACCCATCCCCACTGAGAATGCAAACAATTCAATATAGGCTATACATGTGTAGTTTTGCAAATGACTTCCATAATAATCATGTTGTATAAGACTAACTATATTTCCTTCCATTCTATCCTGCCTCCCATTTATTCTCTCTTTTGACCTTGTCCCTCCCCAAGAGTGTTTACTTCTAATTGCTCCCTCCTCCAATTTACCCTCTCTTTCATCAGCCGCCCACCCTGCTTATCCCTTTCTCCCCTACTTTCCTGTAGTGTAAGATAGATTTTCATACCAAATTGAGTGTGTATGTTATTCCTTCCCTGAGCCAAATGTGATGAGAGTAAGCTTCACTTTTTCCCTCTCACCTCCCTTCTTTCCCCTCCATTAGAAAAGCATTTTCTTGCCTCTTCAATGAGAGATAATTTGCCCCATTCCATTTCTCCCTTTGTCATCCCAATATATTCCTCTGTCACCCCTTAATTTTATTTTTTTAGATATAATCCCTTCCTATGCAACTCACCCTTTGCTCTCTGACTCTCTCTCTCTCTGTTTCTCTCTCTCTTTGTCTCTCTCTATATATGTATGTATATGTGTGTGTGTGTGTGTGTGTGTGTGTGTGTGTGTGTGTGTAATCCCTCCAACTACTCAGATACTGAGAAAAGTTTCAAGAGTTACAAATATTATCTTTCCATGTAGGAATGTAAATCGTTCAACTTGATTAAGTCTCTTGTGATTTCTCTTTTCTGTTTACCTTTTCATGCTTTTCTTGATTCTTGTGTGTGAAAGTCAGATTTTCTTTTCAGCTCTGGTCTTTTCATCAAGAATGCTTGAAAGTCCTCTATTTCACTGAATGACCATTTTTTCCCCCTGAAGTAATATATTCAGTTTTGCTGGGTAAGTGATTCTTGGTTTTAATCCTAGTTCCTTCAGTTTCTGGAATATCATATTCCAAGCCCTTCTATCCCTTAATGTAGAAGCTGCTAGACCTTGTGTTATCCTGATTGTATTTCTACAACACTTGGATTGTTTCTTTCTAGCTGATTGCAATATTTTCTCCTTCACCTGGAAACTCTGGAATTTGACTACAATATTCCTAGGAGTTTCTCTTTTTGGACCTGTTTCAGGAGGTGATCTGTAGATTCTTTCAATATTTATTTTGCCCTCTGATTCTAGACTATCAGGGCAGTTTTCCTTGATAAGTTCATGGAAGGTAATGTCTAGGCTCTTTTTTGATTATGGCTTCCAGGTAGTCCCATAATTTTTAAAGTGTCTCTCCTGGATCTATTTTCTAGGTCAGTTGTTTTTCCAGTGAGATAGTTCACATTATCTTCTAGTTTTTCATTCTTTTGGTTTTGTTTTGTAATTTCTTGGTTTCTCATAAGGTCATTAGCTTCTATTTGTTCCATTCTAATTCTTAAAGAACAATTTTCTTCAGTGAAATTTTGAACCTCCTTTTCCATTGGGCTAACTCTGCTTCTTAAAGCATTCTTCTCCTCATTGGCTTTTTGAACCTCTTTTGCCAATTGAGTTAGCCTATTTTTAAAGGGGTTGTTTTCTGCAGCATTTTTTTGAGTCTCCTTTAGCAAGCTGTTGACTTGCTTTTCATGATTTCCTTGTATCACTCTCATTTCTCTTCCCAAGTTTTCCTCCACTTCTCTTACTTGATTTTCAAAATTCTTTTTGAGCTCTTCCATGGCCTGAGACCATTGCATATTTATTTTGGAGGTTTTGGCTGCAGAAGCCTTGACTTTTGTCTTCCCCGATGGTAAACATTGTTCTTCCTCATCCAAAAGGACGGGAGAGAATACCTGTTCACTAAGATAGTAACCTTCTATAGTCCTATTTTTCTTCCCTTTTTTTTGGCATTTTCCCAACCATTTACTTGACTTTTCAGTCCTTTATCAAGAATAGGGTATACTCTGGGGACCTATAAGTTCTCAGTTCCTCCAAGGTGGCACAATCAAGGGAGAGGAGTTTACTCCCTGGCCTGGCTCCTGGCTGAGATTCTGATCAGCTACTCAATCCTCCCAGGGGCTTTAGGTGGGGACATAGCTGCCACTTAGGGTTGAGGTTCAGATCAGCAGCCTGCCATGGCCACCACCACCTGCAGCCAGAGCTAGGGGAGGATCCTCCTCTCTTGTTCTAGAAGTGTAAAAGCCCTCTCACTAACCTTTGAAGTGTCTTTGTTGCCTGTGGGTTGAGGGATCTGTGAATTTCCGAGGCTGCTGCTGGGGATTCTGTTCTGGAGACCTGCTCTGGTCCTGCTTCTCCTGGCACAGGCCAGACTGGGCTGTGCTGTGCTTTGTGTCTGGTCCAACAGACCTTTCCTGTGGGCCTTCCAGGTTACCCTGGGCTGGAAATCTCCACTCCATCCTTCTGTGGCTTCTGGTGTTCTAGAATTTGTTGAGAGTCATTCTTTACAGGCATTTATGGGCTGTGGGGGAAGAGCGGGAAGAGCTAGAGTATGTGTGTCTTTCTGCTCCTCCATCTTGGCTCTACCCCTCTATAGAAATCCATCTTACTGAACAGAGCAAGTAGGAGGGTTAGAATCTAAGAAAAGGAAGCAAAATAATAAGAGGAAAGTTAAATTCAGGGAGGCAGGAAAACAGACTTTTGAGGAGGTACAGGTTGAGAGAGATAGAGATAGAGATAGAGAGAGAGAGAGAGAGAGAGGGAGAGAGAGAGAGAGAGAGAGAGAGAGAGAGAGACAGAGAGACAGAGAGACAGAGAGAGACAGAGAGAGAGAGAGAATGATAAACCAGAAAATAGGATGGAGTGAAATACATAGTTAGCATTACAACTGTACACATGAATGGGATGAACTCACCCACAAACCAGAAGGAGATAATAGAATAGATTGGAAACCAGTGAATAAGGGACTCATTTGAAACAGAAAGACATGCACAGGGTTAAAATAAGAGACTAAAGCAGAATCTATTTATGCTTTAGCTGAAGTAGAAAAGACAGGGGTAACAATTGTGATCTCAGTAAAAGCAAAAATAGACCAAATTAAAAAAGAAAATTAGAGAAACTAGATTTTGCTAAATGGTACCATAGACATTGAAGTTAAGTCATACTGAATACATAGGCATCAAATGGCACAGATCCAAATTCTTAAAGGAAATATTAGGTGAGTTATAGAAGGAAACAGGAAATAAAACTATACTAGTGAGAGACCTCAATTTATCTCTCCCAGAACAAGACAAATTTAATAAAAACAAATAAGAAAAAATTAAGATTAATAGAATTTTAAACAGAATGTAATAAACCTCTTACAAAAAATTGAGAATAGAAAGGAGTATAGCTTTTTCATAATACCTTCATAAAAATGGACCATGTTTTAGGGTATAAAATCCCCACAAATCAATGCAGTAAAGTAAAAATAATGTACCGTTTCCAGAACATAATGAAATAAAAATTACATTCATTAAAAAGACCTTGGAAGCATAGATTAAACATTAATTGTAAAGTAAATATTCTAATCCTAAAGAATGAGTGAATCAAAGAACAAATCATAGAAGCAATAATTTCATTAAAAATGATGACAACAATGAGACAACGTACCAAAATGGATAGGATGTAGCCAAAACAGTATTTAGGGAAAACATTTATATCTCTAAATGCTTATACCAATAAAAAGAGAAAGAGTGGATTTATGAATTGGGCATCTATCAAAAAAAATCCTAGGAAAAAAACAAATTAAAAATTCCTAAATAAGTAATAAAAAAGAAGCTCTGTAATTCAAAGGAGAGATTAACATAATTAAAAGTAAAAAAAAAACGAACTAATAAATAAAACTAGGAGCTGGTTTTATGAAAAAAATAGATAACCTTTGGTTAATTTTGGTTAATTTGGTTAATTTAATGAAAGAATATTATTAATATAAAAATAGGAAAGGGTGAATGCAAAACCAATGAAGATGACATTACAGCATTAGGAGATATTTTTGTCCAATTATCTGCCAGCGAAAATGACAATCTAAATGAATGGACAAATATGTAAATGTAAATTATCCAGATTAACAGAAGAAGAAATAAAATACTTAAGTAACCCTATCTTAAAGACAAAAGAAATTGAACAATCCATAAATGAATTCTTTCAGAAAAAAATCCTCAGGACCAAATGGACTTATAAGAAGATGCTACCAAACATTTAAAGAATAATTAATTCCAGTGGTATATAAACTATTTTAAAAAGTAGATAAAGACTCCTATCAGATAACTTCTATGACACAAATATGGTTTTGATACTTAAACAGAACAAAAACAGAGAAAGAAGACAATAGACTAATTTCCCTCAAGAACATTGTTGTAAGAATTTAAATATAATACTACAAGTAAGGTGACTGCAACAATATATCAGAAAGATCATGTAATATGATTATGTAGTATAATCAAAGCTGATTTAAATGTCAGGAAAACTATCAATATTATTGATCATATTAATAATAAAAACAACAAAAATAACATGATTATATCAGTAAATTTGGAAATAGCTTTTGACAAAATACAACACCCATTTCTATTAAACACTGGAAAGAATAGGAATAAATGCAGCTTTTCTTAAAATGATTATTGGTGTTCAGTCATTTCAGTTGTGTCCAACCTTCTGTGGCCCCATTTGAGGCATTCTTGGCAAAAATACTGGAGTGGTTTACCATTTTTTTTTCCAGTTCATTTTGTAGATGAGGATCTAAGGCAAACAGGGTTAAGTGACTTGGCCAGGTTGACACATAGTAAATACCTGAGGTCACATTTGAACTCAGGAAGATGAGTCTTCCTGACTCCAGCCCTGGAACTCTATCTACAATGCCTCTTACTATCTATCTAAAAAAAAGAGTGCAGATTGAAACATATTTTTTCACTTTTTTCTTCCTTTCTTCCTCCCTTCCTTCCTTTCTTCCTTCCTCTTTCCTTCTTTCCTTCCTTCCTCCCTTCCTTGCTTTCTTCCTTCCTCCCTTTCTTCTTTCCTTCAAGTGATTAACATTTAATTATTTTATATGATTTCTCATGTATAAAGGGTCTTATATTGCTTTATATGGTACTGGTAAATGAGAAGTCATGTAAGATGACTATGGTACTTTGTCTTTCTCCCAGTTTTCCGGAGTGTTATGTTCAGTTCTAATTTCTCACTTTTATAATGACAATGGTAACCTTGAACGTGATCAAAACTGAGCAACCAAGATGATGAAGGGTTTTCAATCCACACTGTGGATGGACTTCAGTCATGATGATTGACTGAAATAACAGGAAATATTTAACTTGGAGAAGAGAAAATTCAGGGAGGGGGAGACATGAGAATTTTCTTCATGTATCTGAAGGGCTGTCATATAAGTTAGAAATTAATTAAATTTAGTCTACTTGACCTCAGAATGAAGAACTAGGATCAATGGCTAGAAGTTATATAGATGCAAATTTAGGTTTGTGGTGCCATTTCCTTAAAGAAAAATAGGTTAGCTTTCGAGAGTTTGTTCCTTTCCATTATAAATCTTTGGAAAGAGGCTGATCTTATAGTGGTGATCTATTTTTAGGGCTATGGAGTGGATGATTGATAGAGTTGCTGAAGGCAATTTTACTTCTTGTATTGTATGATTCTATGTTAGAAGCCCTGGGATCAAGTCCTGACTCTGTAGCTTAGTAGTTCAATGACATGGGGCAAGTTAAATTTCCCACTTTAGTTTCCTTATCTTTGAATGGGCATAATAATAACATAAGCAACTTTATAGAACTTTTGTGAGAAAAGTACTATTTTAGCTATATTTTTTCCCCAGTACAGTATACTAGACATGAGAGGAAGCATTTAAAAAAATATTGCATTTGAAGTGCTTTCCTAATTGTTGCACATTTTATGATGTGACACAAGAAAGACTTTATCTTGTTCCAGTAGAGACATCCCAACAGTGTGGCAGCATTCAGCAAGTTTTCCACTTCCTTTCTAAGATAAAGAATAAAAGAAAACTTAATCCATCAATGAATTAACACATAAGCAAGACTCTATTCTAGGCATTTGGGGAGACATGATGAAGAACATAATTCTTTCCTACAAGGAATTTATTATTTACTTTGGGAGCTAAGGCATAAGTGCAAGTAAAATTAAGTAGCAATTCAAGACTTATCATTGTGAGGTAGTACAAAAGGTGTTACAAGGCAATGATTAACTGTTGAAGAGTGATATAGTTAGGAATTATGGTATAGATTTAGACTTGGAATGGACCTTAAAAGCCATTTATTTCACCCCTACCAGGAGCCATAAATATAATACTATAATATGCCCAAGTTTCTGTAATGAAAACAAATGGAAAATCACACAAATACTCAGTTTGCTCTTACCAAAACATTCACTTCTATCAGAATTACCCTGGCAAATGAACAACTCTGATTTTGCTTGGCCACATAGATTATCAGTACAATAATGCTGTTGGCTGTGCTTTGTGGAGAGAGTCCATAAAATAAAGTAGTATGTTTTGTCAGAAAAAAACCACACATATACACACACACACACACACACACACAAAGCTTCATTGTGAGTGACAGTAGTTTTAAGGCATTTGTTACAAGAAGATGAAAAAAATGCAATCCAATGATGTGTTTAACAAGAAAATAACCAAAAATATGAGGTAGTGACTTGAAATCTGTCCCTCTGGCTATGAGAAAACTAGCAAGTGAGGTAGTTTGTGTTATCCTCATTATCCAAAGTCATCTTTTGTTATTTGTACGATTCAGGGCAAGGATCCAAAATTTAAATGTACACATTGGCTTCTATGTTATGTTCCCTTCAGGGTAAAAATGGAATTGAATATTTCTCTTTTGTAGAAACTGTGTCAAGATGGTATATCTACTGTAGGAAAGAGAACCATTGTAGAAGAGAAAAAACATCTTTTGATGACAGAATGATAACTCTTGCAGATGAATAGTGTGCAAAAGGAAGTTGTGGCTAGCCTATTTGTAAGCTTTAAAGTACCAAAGAAATACTGTTTATTATATTATAGATCTTAATAATAATAGGACTATGAATAATAAAATTTTTTTTAGGCAACTTTACAAAGAAATTCAATGCACATTTATTCAGGTCAGGTACTTTGCCTGGGGACATAAATACAAAACAACAAAAAAATGAAATTGTTCCTGCCGTGAGAAAACTTGTATTTTTTGGAGGAGTTTACAATCTACTGGAATAATCAGAAACAGGTATCTATTCTCCAACATAATCTCCCATTGTAAAATGACATCTATTGTAAAAATTAAGGTCAAATAAAAAAATTCAAATGAATTTCCTACCGAAGTCATGGTCACTTAGCTCCTTACTATAAAGAGTCTCATTTTGAAGTTATTTACCTGACTGTAACTTAACAGCAAAGATAATGCTACCTTTTTTCATAATTCACAAGAGATTGATAACATGACTCCAAGATTCAAGTTCTTAGGGAAGACATCTTAAATCTATTAGATTATAAGCTCCCAGAGGACAGGGACTGCTTTTTGTCTCCTTTTGTATGCCCAGTGCTTAGCACACTGCCTGTCACATAGTAGTTTAATAAATGTTTATTGATTATCAATTTAACCAATATTATCCTAGACTCAGGTGAGAAATCTAGGAGTCACCTTTGCATCCCCTCTCTCATTCAATCCTTTTGTCCTCTCTTCCATCAGGTCCTGTCATTTCCCTCTTTGATATATCTCAGAAAACCGCTTTATCTTTCATTGCCATCATCCTAATTCAGCCTTTCATCAGCTCATAACTGGATTTTTCTAACAGACAAGCTCATTAGGCTTATCCTCACTTGGCCTGCTTATCTGATCCATTGCTAAATCTCATCGTTTCTATATCCACATTTCTATTTTTTCCCCTTCTTTCCACTAACTGCTTAAGATATACATCATCTCACAATTGGACTGTTTCAATAGTCTACTAATTCACTTTTTCACTCCATTTGCCCAATTCATCCACTACTCAGTTGTCAATGTGATTCTTTTTGAAAGCATAAATTCCTAAAACATTCTGATTTTCTAAAGCATCACTGTGTAACCCTGCCCTACCCTACTCTAAAAATTCCTCTGGCTACCTATTATCTTCAGTTTCAAATATAAACTTCTCTATTTGGAATTTTAAATCTCTTCATAGCCTGATTCCTTACATTCTTGTTCTTATACATTTGTCCTCCCCATATATTTTATGATTTATGGAGAGAAATAAAGTACAGATAATCTGACCTAATTTTAATTTCCCTAACACGACATGTCATCTCCCATCCCTATGCCTTTTCACTTATTGTTTCTCATACTTGGAATTCTCTCCCTCCTTACCTTCTTCTTTTAGTTTTCTAGACTTCCTTTGTTGTGCTGTGTTCATCCTTTGTTTTCAAAGAGGACCAAGACATCAGAGAAAAGATGACTTGCACTTGACTTTGTTTTGAGTAAAGGAGGGCTGTGCAAGGTCACCAACCTCACTTTTCCCTCCTGAGCCATCTGGATCCAGGGACCAGATATTCATCAGGATGACTGGAGACGGCCCAGGATGCAATGGGAGGCCTTGGCCTTTTAGGCTAAGGTCTTTTGAGGTACTCACTTAAAGTGAGGTAATGACCATTCAGTGAACAGTTCTCTTTAAAAAGTAGTCAGAGTGATGGCCCCTTCAATAGAAAAGAAAATAAATAAATAGATAAATCTCACTGGGAGGGGCAGGTAGAGTTGTTGTTTCACACAGAAACTGTTATTATTGACCCTCCTCTAAGCCAGGAGGGTCCAAAAACAACCACTGAGTGGAGGTTGGGCAGGGATCCATTGTTGTTCAATCCATGAGCTTCAGAGTGCACTGGGTTTAAGGTTTTAGGGGAGAGAAAGAAAGAATGAAAGAAAGAAAGAAAGAAAGAAAGAAGGAAGGAAGGAAGGAAGGAAAGAAGGAAGGAAGGAAGGAAGGAAGGAAGGAAGGAAAGAAAGGAAGAAAGGAAGGAAGGAAGGAAGGAAGGAAGGAAGGAAGGAAGGAAGGAAGGAAGGAAGGAAAGAAAGGAAGAAAGGAAGGAAGGAAGGAAGGAAGGAAGGAAGGAAGGAAGGAAGGAAGGAAGGAAGGAAAGAAAGGAAGAAAGGAAGGAAGGGAGGAAGGAAGGAAAGAAGGAAGGAAGGAAGGAAGGAAGGAAGGAAGGAAGGAAGGGAAGAAAGGAAGGAAGGAAGGAAGGAAGGAAAGAAGGGAAGAAAGGAAGGAAGGAAGGAAGGAAGGAAGGAAGGAAGGGAAGAAAGGAAGGAAGGAAGGAAGGAAGTAAGGAAAGAAAGGAAGAAAGGAAGGAAGGGAGGAAGGAAGGAAAGAAGGAAGGAAGGAAGGAAGGAAAGAAAGGAAGAAAGGAAGGAAGTAAGGAAAGAAAGGAAGAAAGGAAGGAAGGAAGGAAGGAAGGAAGGAAGGAAGAAAGAGAAACAAAAAGAAAAAGAAAGGAAGGGAGGGAGGGAGGAAGGAAGGAAGGAAAGAAAGGAAGAAAGGAAGGAAGGAAGGAAGGAAGGAAGGAAGGAAGGAAGGAAGGAAGGAAGGAAAGAAGGAAGGAAGGAAGGAAGGAAGAGAAACAAAAAGAAAAAGAAAGAAAGAAAGGGAAGGAGGGAGGAAGGAAGGAAGGAAAGAAAGGAAGGAAGGAAAGAAGGAAGGAAAGAGGGGGAAAAACAAAAGGAAAGGAAACGAAAGGAAAGGAAAATAAAGGAAGGGAAAGGAAAGGAAAGGAATTTAGCCAATGTATGCCAATTTAAGATACAAATCAAACCCTACCTTCTGTAAGAGGCCTTTCCTTTTCCCCTAAACTACTAGTATCTTTCCCCTTGGGATTACATTTCATTTATTCTGAATATTTCTTGTATTTACTGAGTTATTTTCATAATCTTCTTCATTAGAATTTAAACTCCTTGAGGGAAGGGACTGTTTTTGCCTTTGTTTTCCTAGCACTTAGTACAGTGCCTGCATTAAATTGTGTTGTGGCTGACTGCCTGAAAACTTGGGTTTTTGGATCAACTACTTATCAGACACATGACCTAGAATAAGTCACTCTCCTTTCTGGGTCTCAGTTTCCTCTTATTCACCTTAAGAACATCAAGTATCTTCTTGCCCAGATCCTTGACAAGTGATCTCCCATCCTCTGAAAACCCCAAATCTGTCCATTTGTAAATTCCATCTAATATTGAGTCCTGTCCTCTGGGGTCAAATGTTTTGACCATGTCATAGTTTTGACTATGGTACAATATTGATAGAAGTATATTGCCTACTGAATTTTTGTACAGTTAACCTTAGAATGTCAAAATGAGTGGTCACAGTAATTTGGAACTGCAAATGTTCCAGAAACAGATTCCCCTTTGCTAGTTTTTAAGCAAGAGCTGAATGCTTACTTGTCAAGTATACTCTAGGAGGGTCCTTGTTCATGTGTGAACTGGACTACATGGACTATGAGGTCCCTGATCACTCTGTAATTTTAAAACTGGAGAGGTAGCAGGGCATAATGGGAAAAAAAGGACTAGGTTTAGAATCAAGAGTTCCATGTCTTACCCCTTTTGGTTGGGCAAGTTTACCTAGATGAAGTAAGTCACTTCACCTTTCCAAATCTCAATTTCTTCATCAATAAAATACAGAAAATAATATCATTACTGTCTATTTTATAGGGTTGTTGTGATGGAGTACTTTGGAAAATACTATACGAATGTGAGAATATTAGCTAATGACTTTGATAATGCCTCTCCATCTGTTGCAGAAAAGCTGGCAAGAGGCTGATGGCACTAACAAAATCTCTAGGCAGTCATTACTGCAAACAACCCTATTGTAGGATAGTAAGTAATTGCTGCAGATGAAAAGATAATAATCGAAGTCATCTATGTATTTTTCGGATGAGAACAAAAACAAGCAAGTGGTAAGATGATTTGATTATACTGTCATAAATGTATCTAAAATGTACACGATGGAAGTTCTTGCAAGTATCTGGGGTTGAATGCCCCCATTAACTTAGTGAGTGGAGAAGATTCTCAAAGGGCCTAGGGGATACCACATTTATAGTTAAAAAAGAAGGAACTCAAATTGGTACTTTAATATCAAAGTACATATGCTGGAGAAACCTGGTTCTTTATCCCAAACTGAGTTTTTACAAGAATTTGCATTTTCCTCTTTCTTGGCAACTCAAGTCCTTGCCTCCAGCTTTGATTTCCTTGAGTATGGGAGCACTGATTCTTCAGGTCTATGTTTTTGTTTGCTTTCCTGTTTATTTTATTTTTTTGCCATCAGCTTTATATGCCCCTGTCCTCTCAAATATATCCTAATGAAGGATTGAGTACCATGATACCTCGAATAATCTGCAGTGAGATAATTAAAATCATGGATAAAGTTTTAATACTTTAGAATCAGGAAGTTATAAATGGAACCCGGGGGAAACTGGTGCCCAGGAAAGCCTGAGGCTCTAAACTCAAAAGCAAACCATCTGAAACCAGAGAACCATAGGGTTCTATACATGGAACAAGAAAGGACCTCAGAGACCATCTAATACGACTCATTTTACAGGTGAGGAAAGTGACATGCCAAGGTTACCAAAGTGCTAACTGGCAGAGCCAGGATTCAAACCCATGTTTTCTGGTGCCAGATACAGTGATTTTTGTTCATTTCTTTTTCCTGCTTCATTTGAATACCTTTTAGGTAAACGAGAAATTTCCTTGTCAAAAAGCCACTTATTTAGAGCAGCTGGGTGGTGAGCTGGATAGAGTCAGTCAGGAGGACCTGAGTTCAAATTTGGCCTCAGACACTTGGTACTTACTAGCTGTATGGGCAAGCCACTTAATCCTGACTGTCTCCTCAAAATAAAAATATATAAAATTAAAAAAAAAGAACCTGCTTAAGTAGCCATCTTTGGCAATATCATAAATTATTGACTGATAATCAATTACTTTCCAATTTTTTGGAATGTACAGCATAATTTACCTCTTTCCACTGAACTCCAACCACTCAGATAGGTCTCAGATACATTAGAAAGTGCCTTTCTGTTTGTTAAAAGCCACCCACCCCTGAATTTAAACTGATTTGTCCTTTGAAAAGGGACACCTACTGATTTGCATAGCTTCCCTTCAAGGGGAAGGACCTGAGAACTGGGTTTCCTAGCAAGTGCTTACTTGGGGAGAAGTAATAGTAGAACTTAAAGATGCATATTCCATGAATTCACCTGGGCCTGGAGTCAGGAGGATCTGAGTTCAAATCTGGTCTCAGACACTAACTAGCTCTGTGACCCTGGGCAAATCACTAAATCTCTGTTTCCCTTAATCCACTGGAGAAAGAAATGGCAAAATACTCCACTATTCTTGCCGAGGAAAACCTATAAACATATGGTCCAAAGGGTCACCGAGGGTTGAACATGAGTGAGCAACAGTAAGAGTTTCCAAATAGGAGGAGTCATCTCCTGGAGCTGGCTTAAGTCTCCTTTCATGGTTTCAGACAAACATATGGAAACTTGGGGTAAGTGGAGGGGAGCTAGCTCCGGAGCTTGTATTTGGAGATGAGGAAGAGTCCCTTTAAAGGCTTTTGATATGGATTTTGAAGAGTTGATGACTCGGCAGATGTGTAAAGAGGAGTGGCCCACTCACTCACCTGACCCTCCTTCTTTCTGTCTTGGGTCAGAATTCTTTTGGTCATTTTCTAAGAATGACTAAGAAGGGGTGGAACTAAAGCAAATATTTAGCTTAGACAAACCTGAGCCAGGGTTTTGGCCCTGTTTTTTGTGTTTATTCTTTTCTGATCTTAGGTGACGTAGTGACTATTCTGAGATGTCTACCTTGTGATTTCAAGAATTCTTAGATACCCTGGGTCTCATGAAGTTGGAGTTGGCTGGTGGAAGGAATACTTCCAAATTATTTCCAGAATGGCTGGATGAGTCCACAGCTCCACTAACGGTGTACTAACGTGCCATAGACCCTCCAACACTTGTCATCCCTTCCCCCCTTCTTTTTTTCTTGCTAACTTTGCCCATTTGATGGATATGTGGTAGAACCTCAGAGTTGCTTTAATTTGCATTCCTCTATTGGTCTGGTTCATTTATAAAGATATACTGGTAACTTAGGTTTAGATTTTTCTGCTTGAATAATTAGGAATTTCCTGATAGCTTTTCAGATAATATTAAGTCAAATCAACATGAATTTGTTAAATACTTACTATGTGATAGGCCTGTGGTAAGTACTGGGAATAAAAAGGCAAAAAACAACCCAGTCCCTGCCTCAAAGATCTTGTACTCTAATGGAAGAAACAAAATATCAATAGCATATACACACACATATATTACATGTATATTACATATTTATGCACATATGTAATACACATATATATTTTTATATGTACATATATACACACACACAAATATATTGAGAAAAATGATTATTAACAATCAATTAGTAATAGTAGAGCAGAATCCAGAATTTTTTTCCCTTTTTATTTCTTCATTCAAAGCCCAGCCTTTAAATGACGTTTCTGACCATACCCAAAGAATTCACTCCACCCAGATCCTCTCATCAAGGTGGAATTCTTATGGTAACTCCACCTTCGTTCTACTCAGGTAAGAGTGGGTGGAGAATAGGCCCCTTTCTCTAGATTGCAGGAGGGGTCTCAGTAGAGATAAGTCTCTTTATGAAAGAGTGACAGGATCAGAGCCTGGTACCCAGCCCCTTATAGGTTCACCTCTCATTATAATATCCACTCTCTCATTAACTGTTAATCCATCAGAGTTGATTTCTACTTATTGGGAACACCTACTCTTCCAGGAGTATTTCGACATTGAGCAGCTCCCAAGGGTCATTGGCTTTCAAGAGTGTCAGTGACTTCAATTAATCAAATATTTGCTAGTTGTAACTAATAAATTGCTTATTAATTACCGTGAAATTGTCATTTGAACTTTTTATTCATCACAATATAAATATATTTTCATTTTATTTACATATATATATTACTTACAAGATATATGTATTATTTATGAAAATAATTAGGTACAAAAGAGATATAAACACAAAAACATAAGTTATATATACATATATGACATACATTATATATATGCATATATATACATTTAAAAGTTATATATTTTATGCACTTAGTTCTTAAATTACACTTAGAGATGTCAGGGTCGTACTCTGTAAACTGAGCCACCAACTGTGTCTAAGAGGGAGTCGTTGGAGCTCATTAAGCAATGAGGTGACATGATAGCAAAGTAGAGAATGGGCAGATAGGCCAGTGAGAAGGTTTCTGTAGTAAGTAGTTCAGGAGAGATGATGAAGACCCAAACCAAAGCTGTGGCTATGTGAGAAGTGGACACACAGAAGACTTATTGTAAAGTTAGATACAAAATTATAAGAATTATTATAGCTAGAATTTCTATAGACTTTTAAGATTTGCGAAGCCCTTTACAAATATCTTATTTTACCCTCAGAAACAACCCTGGGAAGTAGTTGCTGTCGTTATCCCCATTTTATAGATGAGGAAGCTAAGGAAGACAGAGGTTAAGTGACTTGCTCAGTCACACATTTGGTATCTGGGCAGATTTAAATTCATACTTCCGTATTTCAGTTCCAGAGCTCTGTCCACTGTGCTAACTAGCTGTAAGATTTCTTGATGGATGGGGTCTACAGGGTGAGTGAGAGTGAAAATTTGAGGATGGCTCTGAAGTTGCAGGTCTGGGAAAATGAGAGAATGGTGTTACAGAGAGTAATACAGAAGCTTAGAAAGGAAGAGGCCTGGGGGAAGATGATGATTTCGATTTTACACATGTGGAGCTTGAGCCATTCATTGGGCCATTCATTTCAAACTGTCTGAAAGGCCGTTGTGAAGGTATGTCTTATATATGAATGCACAGTGTTGGTCTTAAAGTCATGAAAATCTGAATTCAAATGGAACCACAGATACTTATTAGCTGTATGATCCTGGGCAAGTCTTTTAATCTCTGTCTGTCTCAGTCTCTTCAGCTCTAAAATGGGGACAACGATAGCATCTACTTCACAGTGTTGTTGTGAGGAACAAATGAAATGACATATGTAACATGCTTAGCACCTTGATTGGAACATAATAGGAGTTTAAGAAATGCTTGCCTTATTTTTCCCCTTGTTCCAAAGCTTAAGCGAGATACTAGGCCTAATTATATAAATTTTCTGTGCTGATATGATCATTGAACCCATGGGAGCTGATGAGATCACCACATAAAATAAAAAGAGGTCCCAGGACAGAACTTTTGGGGATAATTACAGATTTGAACATGTGGTGCCTGAAGAGCCAATAAAGGAGACTGAGAAGGAGCTATAGGACAGACAGAGCAATCAAGAAGGGTAGTGTCACAAAACCATGAAAGTATCAAATGCTGCAAAGTCAAGAAGTACCAGGATGTGGAACAAAATTGATAATTTCCATTATATCTCTTCTCTCTCTGTCTCTGCCTCTGTCTCTGTCTCTGTCTCTCTCCTTCTTACATGCATGCAAACACACAGGCATGCATACATTCCCAATAGAACAAAATTATGGGAGGGGTTCAATCCACTTATTGATCAGTGCTGAAGAAATACTAACACCATGGGCCATCCATAAATTTGGAATGTCACAGATCCATTAGCATACTTTGAAAGCTTACATATCTTGTTTCGAAAAGATAAGTGACACAAAGCTGGGGCTGGGGAGCCAATCGTTGGCAGACTTAGCTGGTTTTAAATAAATACAGCAGAGTATTTATTAAATGAGACATGTAGCCATGTGGTTGAAACTTTATGTCTAAAACAATCCAATAGCATACTTTGCACAGATCACTTGCTGCATCCCTGCCTCACTGTGTATGATGCCTCATAGTAAAAAAAAAAAAAAAAAATGTAATTCTACTCATGGTGCTTTACCAGACAAATAAAGGAGTCCCAGTTCAGACCCCCAGTTGTAAAACCAATACAATATAATTCTATTGCTTATGGAAGAGTTTATCCATGAAAATGGTGTTATAGTGTACTAACTGTATGGACTTATGGAAATTGTGAATTTAACTACTTTATTGAAGAGGAAATCAGTTTTATTGCTAGAAATTAAATGGATTTGTATTTTTGAAAATTCTTGTGAGTTCTTTAAACCTAGAACTCTGCTTTCAGTTTGATATAGGGCTTCTCCAACTTTCTAGACCATCTCATTTGTTTAGTGACAAACAGATTATGGTTGAAACCTTGATTATATGAGACTTGTACCCTGGAGAAATGGATACATGTTTTTCTTTGGGGTAAACATCTTTGGCATTTTAAAAAGGAATACTAGTAATATGTTTTCTTCATTTTGTAGGATCAGCTCAAGGAAGAGTCTTAAGTAAAAGTGAGAAATCAGTTCAGTTTGTCTTTTCCTATTAGCTCCTTGTTTCCATATTCTTTTCTCTTCAAATAGTTTGTCCTCCTCTAATCCCCTGCTCTGCTCTGTCTCCAATGCTCAGCACTTTAATGATTTTTCTCTCCACACTCATTAAATCTCATCTCATTTTATGCTGAAAACTGATTTCAGATACTTGATTTGCACTAAAGTATAAGTGGTTTATAATATTTTTGTTATGCTTTTAACAGAATTGACGAATCATAATCAGTCAAAAATATTCATTAAGAGCAATTATTAAGTTTCTTACAGAATTAGAAAAATAAATCCTCCTTCAATCACATAATAAACATTTATTAATTATTATTTAGTTGTACTTAGATGTCATAGTGGATTGAATGCAAGATCTGTAGCCAAGAAGACCTGAGTTCAAATCACACCATGGATTCTTACTAGTTATGTCACTCTGGACAAGTCATTTTATTTTCCCCTGCCTTGGTTTCCTCATGTGTAAAACAGGGAGAGTAATAGCACCTATCTTGCAAGATTGTTGTGAGGATTAAATGATAGAATAATTGTAAAGCACTTAGCATGGTGCCTGGCACATAGTAAGCACTAGAAAAATGCTAGCTATTATTATTACTTCCCAGGGTTATTATGATGATAAAATGAGATAGCATTTGTAAAAATGTTTTGTAAACCTTAAAGTATTGTTGCTGTTGTTATTATTGTTGTTCATTTACTAATTTTCATGAATTTCAAAAGGATCTGGGGATACAAAGACACAGAAGAAATAGTCCGTACACTCAAAGCATTTGTATTGTTGTGCCCACGATCCTTTTTTTTCCATTGCCCTTTCCGTGAGTCTTTATTATCATCCACCTAACATTTTTTGTTGGGCATGTTCTGACAATGTAATTTGCATCCTAAAATTTCAATCGAAAAACATGCTCATAGTAGGAATATAATAAATGTGTATTGAATTGAATCTCATAACTTTTTACTCAATTGTGCTAGATTTTCTCATTAATATAAGTATCCACACTGAAGCATTGTTTTTATTGTCAACAAAATTTTTAGATAGACTGTAATGCTTCATTCTATTTCCCAGTGATGTCTTATTCAATCATTCAATTGATAAACAAGTACATGTTAAGGACTCACTATTGCTCCAGACCAGGCAACTAGGTGGTGAAGTGGATAGTGTGCTGGGCCTGAGGTCAGTTAGACTCATCTTTCCAAATTCAAATCTGGCCTCAGACACTTACTACCTGTGCGACCCTGAGCAAGTCACTTAATCCTGTTTACCTCAGTGGCTCACCTATAAAAAATAATCTGGAAATGGAAATGTGAAACTACTCCAGTCTCTTTGCCAAGAAAATTCCAAATGGGGTCCCAAAAAGTAGGACACATCTGAGATGACTGAACAACATTGTTTCAGACGTTATGCTAAGTATTTTGAATCTGAGCACAAAAAAAAAAAAAAAACAATTCCTATTCATAAGGAGCGTAATGAGAGAAGATAACGTACATAGCCTAAATGTATGCAGCTTAAATGTATTTAATGTATGTAACTTAAAAATAAAACAAATAAATGGTTGGTTGGATGGTTGGTTGTTGTCCTTTGTTCTCTAAGAGGACCAAAGTGACATCACTATGCTGACATCATGTTTTAATGTGTCCCACTGTGGCTGATCAGACCAATAAAAGCTTGGAATACTCTACCACGGATTGTAGTCCATATGAACATTTGAGGTAGATACTTTAAATTTGTGCATCCTGCGTTTCCTGTGAGCTGCTTCAATTCTGCTTTGCTCATAGAGCACAGCACCTTCTCTGATGAGGGCACGCCATGCTGAGTGGTCCTATGCCAGTATCTCCAATGTCACGCAATCAATTCCAAAGTTATTGAGAAAGACCTTAGAGTGTCCTTGTAGGCTTCTTATGACCACCATGTGATCACTTGCCCTGTGTGAATTCTCCATAAAATAGTCTTTTTGGCAAGCATATGTTTTGTATTTGAACCATGTGGACAGCCCGTTGGAGTTGCATTCTCTGAAGCAGAGTTTGAATGCTTGGCAGTTTAGTTCGAGTAAGGACCTCAGTGTCTGGTACCTTATCTTGCTAGGTGATCTTCAAAAACTTCCTAAGACAATTCAAATGGAAGTGATTCACTTTCCTGGCATGGTGCTGGTATACTGTCCAGATTTCACAGGAACAATGAGGGTGAGCATAATGGCTTTGTAAACCTTCAGTTTGGTAGGCAGTCTAATATCTCTTCTCTCCTATACTTTTCTTTGGAGCCTCCCAAACACTGAACTAGCTCTGATAATGTGTGCATCAACCTCATTATCAATGTGTACATCCCTGGAAAGTACATTAATAAGGAAAGTGTACTTATCCACAACATTCAAAATTTCTCCATTTGCTGTGAACCAATGGTTCTACTTATGGATGGTGTGGTGGTAGCTGATGGATTGCCTGTGCTTTCTCAGTGTTAATTGTTAGCCCCAAATTAGCACAAGTAGCAGAGAACTGATCCATACTTTGTTGCATCTCAGTTTCAGAGGCTGCACTGAGTGCATAATCATCTGCAAACAGAAAATATATACAATATAGTTAAATAAATGATTGTGTAGGAGAGAGGGCATTAACGATTTAGGCTTCATGAAAGACTTCATGTAAAATATGACGCATGAATTGAATCTTAAAGGACAAGAGAGACTCTATGAAGAGGAGGTAAGAAGAAAATGCAATCTAAGTATGTGTAAAATCAGTGACATGGAGACAGGAGAAAGAGCACCATGTATGAGGAACAGAAAGTCCAGATTGCAGAATGTACGGGTTGGGGGTTAATGTCCAAATAGATTGGAAAGATAGGTTGGAGACAGGTTATTTAGGTTATTTAAAGGTTAAAAAGAAAATTTTTTATTCAGTACCGAAAGAAATAGGAAAAATCTGGACTGTACTGAGGAGTCACATGGTCTTTTCTAGCATATAGGATGGAAGAGAATGGCGAGTCTTAAATCACAGAGACCAGTTTATGGTAATAATCTGGGCAAAAAGGGATCAAGACTTGAACTCATATGATAGCTGTGTGAGAGAAGAGAAGGAGTTGGAGGAAAGAAATATTGCGAAGGTAGAAAAAAATAATATTTGGTAATATTGGATGTGTGGGTCTGGAAAGAGGAAAGAGTAGAAGATAATGTCAAAATTGTGAACCTTGGAGACTGGAAGGATGGTACTACCTTCAGCTAGAATAGAGAAGCCTGGGAGTAGAGAGAACTTGGAGGGAAAGATAAAAAGGTCAGGGCTGACCAAGTTTAAGATGTCTCTTAGACATGTAGTTTATAATGTCAAACAATCAATCAGTGATGTAGGCTCAAGGTCAGGGGAGAGACTGGCACTAGATATACATCGTTTTCCCAAATTAAGCTTTAATAGCTTAAAAGTGCATGAAGATTTTTAGGACTTTCTGGAGAGCATTTTACTGTTCAGTTCAAAAGCCATGGAACCATCCTCTTCTCTACATTCAAGTAAATTTTATTTTTCAACTGCTTTACTCTCTGTTGTAAAAGCAAGAGGAATGTGTTGTTATGGAATCATCTTGATGAACTCTCATGAATGGTGCTAATTTGTCCCATACTTAAAATTAGAGAAGCCCCTACTCTAAAGGAAATCATCCAACCTACTTAAAGAAATAAGATATACTTAATAGACTATGGAAAGGTATAAGAGTGTGGAACATCAAGGGCCATATGACATAAAAGGAGAAAAATAACTGTTGAGTTGGTCTAGAAAGAGGATGGAATTCCACTTGGGCTCTGGAGATTTTGTAGACTTTCAAAGGACAACATGGTTCAGTAGAAAGCATGTCAGATTTGGAGCCAGAGGACTTGGGTTTCAGGTGAGCTTTACCATTTCTTTTCCTTTTGTGACCTTAAGTCAATTTATCATTCTGCACCTCAGTTTCCCCATCTGTAAAATGAAAGAGTTGGAAGAGATGATGTCTAACATACCTTTAAATCTGTGTTCCAAGAATTGGAGAGCTGGGAGGAATCTTAGAGATGGTCAAGTCTAACCCTCTTAACTTAACTATGAGTAAACTAACACTTGGAGAAGTTAAGAGATATGTTAAAGGTCACATAGGTTGCATAAGTAAAAGAATCAGAATCCAAATTCAGCGTTCATAGGTGCATACGTTTTTTTATTTTTGGAGGTGTGTGTATGTGTGGTGGGATTGGAAGGATGTCTAATAAACCTGAATTTTCCCCAAACTACTGATTTATTTGTTATTTCCCTTGGCTCCTAGCAGCCCACTCTCATTCTTTTGGGCCAATAACCTTTGGGTCATTTCTGTTTGTTCATTATCTTCTTGAATTCCTTCATTCATTTCATTATTGTCTAAGGACCACTATGTGTGTTCATTGTGAATGAGAATGGATACCATGCTGTGTTTAGCTTATAGGCAAGAAGTATCTATCCCCTGTCACCTAAGTGCACAGGGGCAGCTTTGACTTATTCAGGTGACAATTTTTGTTACGAGAGTTGGCAAAAATAACTCCTATTTATTTGTTGATGGAAGCCCTGGACTCCCTGGAGCTTATGATAAGGAGAACTTTGCCTCTCAGGAATCTGCCTGAAATGACTTGGGTTGGTGATGGAATGAACAGGTAACAAGGAGAATTGGATTCCCAGTAGAAATATAAGATCTGGTACATTGGCTGAGGAATACTTCTGAGCAATAAAAATACTGCTTTTTGTGTCTGGCAAACATTTTTGGGCAGCAAGAGCCAGCTACCCATGGAAACAGTGTATTTATTCCCTTATCTCTTTCCTATTTGCTCTGTAGAGTTGGGAAAAGTAAGTGTTGGTTGTAATGTACTTCCTTAACAATTTGACACCAAGTTGCGTGTCCTAAAAAATGTAAGTTAATCATTGTTATCATTGTTTCTTCAGACATATCCTGCCTGTATTTTTCTTCTGTCTTTTCAGTTTGGGAGCATATTACCCCTAGCTTTCAAAAAAGCAAAAACAAAAACATACCAGCAACTCAAACTCAAAACGTTCAATTTGGAATATTCATTAACTGGCAATAACATACCAATTATATAATGCTTACAAGTTCCCAAACTGTTAAAATAATATTTATATTTCCTACAAAACATTTTTTAATCTTAATTAGTAGATCATGACTTAATCAAACAGCTATTATTGCGATCCTTTGCGTACAGAAGTGGAAGCTGAGAATGTCAATGCCATTTGATGTGATGATATGTAAAACAATGTGAAGAACGCTTTTCTACTGAGAATTGATGTGTACTCATATTAGAAAACCATGGAGAGTTATGCAAGTGTAAAAGATAAGCTTAATTAATTTCCTGTTCTTCATCTTGCATTATCCTGTGGGCTATAAAATGGTCAGTACAATAATCACCCCACATTTAAGGTGGCATAGTAGATAGAACACTGGACTTGAAGTCAGAAAATTTGTGGGTTTAGGTTTTTTATTTTGAGTTGTGTTGATTGAGGCCTATGTCCTGCAACTGGGGAGGCTGAGGCTGGTGGATGAGGTGGGTGCAGGAATTCTGAGCTGCAGTAGGGCTACAGTTTCTCAGGTGTCTGCACTATGTTTGGCACCAATATGGTGAGCCTGAGGGAGCGGGGGCTACCAGACTCTGCCATAGGAGGGGCAAACCAGCCCAGGTCAGAAAAAATGGAGTAGATTAAAGCTTCCATGCTTATCAATACTGGGATTAGGCTCGTGAGTAGCTGTTCCTCTTACAGCCTGTGCAAGAGGAGACCCAGCTTTGAAAAGAAAAGACCTGGTTTCAAATCTTGACTTTAGTAATTTCTATGTGTATATGCCTCTGTGTGTGTATGTGTGTGGGTGTGTGTGCATGTGCAAAGCACTGTGATAAGTATTGGGGATATAAATAGAAAAGACAGTCCCTGCTTTCAAGGAGATCAGAATCTAATGGGGGAGATAACACATGGAAGGTTTCAGCTGCAAGTCAGATAGGAAAGTCCTAGGATTCTTAGGGTGTGGCAGCAAAGCCAATATTAGTACCTCATCTTTAATGATATTTTCGCTGATGACATGATGTAAAGTTTCTGAAGATGAATCATTTGACAGAGACTTTGGGGACAATGACTTTCTTCTATGGTTCTTCAGCAGATTTAGCACCTGCAGGAGCAGTTGTCAGATTAAAAATACACAGGGTCAGCTTTCCAGGATGGTGGTTGAGGGCATGGGGCTGGAAGCATTGCTCTTGTACAAGCTTCTTGGGTTCAGGGTCCTGGGCTGTCTTCTGATCAGGATCAGAGGGGAGAGGATGTTCAATGTGGAGGTAGTGGTCTGACTTAGCAGACACACGCTGCCTCTCATCTCTCACTCACAGGCTTCCTGGCTACTTTAGCAAGGCGGGCTTGCCTGTCCAGCGAATGGCAGCTAGTTGGCAGTTGTGGGAATGACAGACCTTCTCTCCACAGATTTCTTCCTAAAATAATGGCTCTGAATATTGGGCTAGAAACAGTGGTCTAGGAGATGCTGCCACCGTACGTATGCTGTGTGACCAACTATTCAATGAGAGTCATCCTAGAACAACATGGATGAATAGGGAATCTGGTTCTAGGAAGGTGAGTTAGAGAATCCTTTTCCCTACTTTGGAGTATGTGTTGCTGTTTGACCCTCATTCTCTAAGAGGACTGTGACATCAGGGAGATGACTCCATGATTTGCAACTGAATTGGCTTTAAGTGAGACAGGACTGTACAAAGTCATCAGTCTCATTTTCTCTTCTGAAGCCACCTGGGTCCAGTGGCAAGATAAAGATCAGGATGATTATAGATGTCAGGATGCAGTGGGACACCTTGGCTTTTTTAAACTGAGGTCTTTCCCAAGTCCATTTAATTTCTTGTAATGAAACTGATTTCCTCTTCAATAAAGTATTGTTAAATTCACAATTTCAATAAGCCCATATAATTAGTACACTGTGTATAATGTTTCCTGGTTCTGCTCACTTCACTCAGCATCAGTTCATATAAATCTTTCCAGGTTTTTCTGAAGTCCAACAGTTCATCATTTCTTTCTTTCTTTTTTTACTTTTCCTTGATGTAGTTTATTATTGTATGATGTACACTTCTGATTAAAACATTTTTTTATTGCCCTAATACATAAGTTTTACATATTTATGAAGAAATGCATTCATTTAGAATTGGAAGACCTGGGTTATAATTCTTTTTCTTTATATTTATTTATTTTTAGTTTTTATTTGCAATATTTATTTCTACAAAATTTTGAGTTCCAAATTTTCTCCCCCACAGTGTTTTGCATTCTGTTTACCCCTTTTCCTCCATATGCCCCCCCTTCAATCACACCCCTCTCTTCCCTTATCCCCATCTTCTCTCTTTTCTTGTAGGGCAAGATAGGTTTTGTATACCCCATTACCTATATTTCTTATTTCTCAGTTGCATGCAAAAACAATTCTCAACATTTGTTCCTAAAACTTTGAGTTCCAACTTCTTTTCCTTCCTCCCTCCCCACCCATGTAGTTTTGCAAGAGACTTCTGTAATAGTCATGTTGTGTAAGACTAACTATATTTGCCCCCATCCTATCCTGCCCCCCATTTATTCTATTCTCTCTTTTGACCTTGTGCCTCCCCAAAAGTGTTTACTTCTGATTACTCCCTTCTCCCATTTGCCCTCCCTTCTATCATCCCCTTCACCACAACTGTCCCCTTCTCCCCTACCCTTTTGTGGTGCAAGATATACTCTCGTACCAAATTCAGTGATCATGTCATTCTCTCAAGCCAAATGTGAAGAGGGTAAGCTTTCCTTTTTCCCTCTCACATCCTCCCTTTTCTCCTCCACTAAAGAAGCTTTTTCTTGCTTCCTTGATGGGTGATAATTTACCCCATTCAATTCTCCCTTTCTCCTCCCAATATATTCCTCTCTCACCCCTCAATTTTATTTCATTTTTTTAGGTATCATCCCTTCTTATTCAACTTACCCTGTGTTCTCTCTCTCTCTCTCTCTCTGTGTGCGTGTGTGTGTATGTGTGTGTGTGTGTGTGTGTGTGTGTGTGTGTATGTGTAATCCCTCCAACTACCAAAGTACTGAAAAAAGTTTCAAGAGTTACAAATATTATCTTTCCATGTAGGAATGTAAACAGTTCAACTTTAGAAAGTCCTGTATGTTTTCTCTTTCCTGTTTACCTTTTCATGCTTCTCTTGATTCTTGTGTTTGAAAGTCAAATTTTCTGTTCAGTTCTGGTCTTCTCATCATGAATGCTTGAAAGTCCTCTATATCATTGAATGACCATTTTTTCCCCACTGAAGTATTATATTCAGTTTTGCTGGATAGGTGATTCTTGGTTTTACTCCTAGCTCCTCTGACTTCTGGAATATCATATTCTAAGCCCTTCCATCCCTTAATGTAGAAGCTGCCAGAGCCTGTGTTATCCTGATTGTATTTCCACAATACTTGAATTGCTTCTTTCTAACTGCTTGCAATATTTTCTCCTTGACCTGGGAACTCTGGAATTTGGCTACAATATTCCTAGGAGTTTCTCCTTTTGGATCTCTTTCAGGAGGTGATTGGTGGATTCTTTCAATATTTATTTTACAGTCTAGTTCTAGAATCTCAGGGCAGTTTTCCTTGATAATTTCATGAAAGATGAAGTCTATGCTCTTTTTTTTGATCATGTCTTTCAGGTAGTCCCCTAATTTTTAAATTGTCTCTCCTGGATATGTTTTCCAAGTCAGTTGTTTTTCCAATGAGATATTTCACATTATTTTCTATTTTTTCATTCTTTTGGTTTTGTTTTGTAATTTCTTGGTTTCTCATAAAGTCATTAAGTTCCATCTGCTCCCTTCTAATTTTTAAAGAACTGTTTTCTTCAGTGAGTTTTTGAACCTCCTTTTCCATTTGGCTCATCCTGCTCTTTAAAACACTCTTCTCCTCATTGGCTTTTTGGGCCTCTTTTGTCATATGAGTCAGTCTTTTTTTTAAGGCGTTAATTTCTTCAGCATTTTTTTTTTGAGTGTCCTTTAGCAAGCTGTTGACTTGCTTTTCACGATTTTCTTACATCCCTCTCATTTCTCTTTCCAATTTTTCCTCTACCTCTCTTACTTGATTTTCAAAACCCTTTTTGAGTTCTTCCATGGCCTGGAACCATTGAATATTTATTTTGGAGGTTTTGAATGCAGAAGCCTTGACTTTCTTGGATGGTATGTTTTGTTCTTCCTCATCTGAAAGGATGGAAGAAAATATTTGTTCACCAAGAAAGTAACCTTCTATAACTTATTTTTTCTCCCTTTTTTGGGCATTTTCCCAGTCAGCTAATTGACTTTTGTGACCTTTGTTGAGAGGAGGTTATATTCTGGAGACCTATAAGCTCTCAGTTCCTCCAAAGTGGCACAATCAAGGGAGAGGTGTTTATTCCTCTCCTGACCAGTGTACAGGTCTGAGAATCAGGTCAGTGATTCAATTCCCCAGGGGCTTTAGGTGGAAGTCTCTCAGGCCTAACACTCAAGGCTGAGATTATGTCAGCCCTTCAATTCCACCAGGGGCTCTAGGTGGAGGGCTCTGAAAATGGAAGCTGCTGGAGCCCTCCTATTGACCTTTGAAGCTCTCTGTGGTGTTTGTGGGTTGAGGAATCTGGGAACTGCTGCTGGTGGCATGCTGAATCCTGTTCTGGGTCCTGTCCCTGCTGCTCTGTGTTAATTTGTGCTCCATGCTGGTCTGTTCATCATGCTGGTCTGCACTCTTTGTGCTGGTCTGGTCTGGTGTTCATCATTTCTTTCTTTTTTTTTTTTAATTTATTTATTTAACTTTTAACATTCATTTTCACAAAATTTTGGGTTACAAATTTTCTCCCCTTTTATCCCCTCCCCCCCCAAACACCAAGCATTCTAATTGCTCCTATGACCAATCTGCTCTCTCTTCTATCATCCCTCTCTGCCCTTGTCTCCGTCTTCTCTTTTGTCCTGTAGGGCCAGATAGCTTTCTATACCCCTTTACCTGTATTTCTTATTTCCTAGTGGCAAGAACATTACTCGACAGTTGATCCTGACACTTTGAGTTCCAACTTCTTTACCTCCCTCCCTCTCCACCCCTTCCCTTTGGAAAGCAAGCAATTCAATATAGGCCAAATCTGTGTAGTTTTGCAAATGACTTCCATAATAGTTGTGTTGTATAGGACTAACTATATTTCCCTCCATCCTATCCTGTCCCCCATTACTTCTATTCTCTTTTAATCCTATCCCTCCCCATGAGTGTCGACCTCGAATTGCACTCTCCTCCCCATGCCCTCCCTTCTATCATCCCCCCCACCCTGCTTGTCCCCTTATCCCCCACTTTCCTGTATTGTAAGATAGGTTTTCATAACAAAATGAGTGTGCATTTTATTCTTTCCTTTAGTGGAATGTGATGAGAGTAGACTTCATGTTTTTCTCTCACCTCCCCTCTTTATCCCTCCACTAATGAGTCTTTTGCTTGCCTCTTTTATGAGAGATATTTTGCCCCATTCAATTTCTCCCTTTCTCCTCCCAATATATTTCTCTCTCACTGCTTAATTTCATTTTTTTTAAAGATATGATCCCATCCTCTTCAATTCACTCTGTGCACTCTGTCTCCATGTATGTGTGCATGTGTGCATGTGTGTGTGTGTACTCCCACCCATTACCCAGATACTGAAATGTTTCAAGAGTTACAAATATTGTCTTTCCATGTAGGAATGTAAACAGTTCAGCTTTAGTAAGTCCCTTATGACTTCTCTTTGCTGTTCACCTTTTCATGGTTCTCTTCATTCTTGTGTTTGAAAGTCAAATTTTCTTTTCAGGTCTGGTTTTTTCAACAAGAATGCTTGATATTCCTCTATATCATTGAATGACCATTTCCCCCCCTGAAGTATTATACTCAGTTTTGCTGGGTAGGTGATTCTTGGTTTTAGTCCTAGTTCCTTTGACTTCTGGAATATCCTATTCCATGCCCTTCGATTCCTTAATGGAGAGGCTGCTAGATCTTGTGTTATCCTGATTGTATTTCCACAATACTTGAATTGTTTCTTTCTAGGTGCTTGCAATATTTTCTCCTTGACCTGGGAACTCTGGAATTTGGCCACAATGTTCCTAGGAATTTCTCTTTTTGGATCTCTTTCATGCGGTGTTCTGTGGATTTCTTGAATATTTATTTTGCCCTCTGGTTCTAGAATCTCAGGGCAGTTTTCATTGATAATTTCATGAAAGATGATGTCTAGGCTTTTCTTTTGATCATGGCTTTCGGGTAGTCCCATAATTTTTAAATTGTCTCTCCTGGATCTGTTTTCCAGGTCTGTTGTTTTTCCAATGAGATATTTCACATTATCTTCCATTTTTCCATTCTTTCTCTCTTTGTTCTGTGATATCTTGCTTTCTCAAAAAGTCATTAGCCTCCATCTGTGCCATTTTAATTTTGAAAGAACTATTTTCTTCAGTGAGTTTTTGAATTTCCTTTTCCATTTGGCTAATTCTTCTTTTTAAAGCATTCTTCTCCTCATTGGCTTTTTGAACTTCTTTTGCCAATTGAGTTAGGCTAGTTTTCAAGGTGTTAATTTCTTCAACATTTTTTGGGGTCTCCTTTAGCAGGGAGCTGATCTGCTTTTCATGCTTTTCTTTCATCTCTCTCATTTCTCTTCCCAGTTTTTCCTCCACCTCTCTAACTTGATTTTCAAAATTCTTTTTGAGCTCTTCCATGGCCTGAGCCCATTGGGTGGGCTGGGACACAGAAGCCTTGATTTCTGTGTCTTTGCCTGATGGTAAGCATTGTTCTTCCTCATCAGAAGGGAAGGGAGGAAATGTCTGTTCTCCAAGAAAGTAACCTTCAATTGTCTTATTTCTTTTCCCTTTTCTGGGCATTTTTCCAGCCAGTGATTTGACCTCTGAATATTCTCCTCACACCCACCTCACCTCCTGATCCTCCCAGCCAGCATTTGGGGTCTGAGATTCAAATGCTGCTTCCAGCCTTAGGGCTTTTGGCAGGGGCAGGGCTGCTATTCAGTATGAGATTAAGTTCAGATGGTCAGGTCGAGGCAGGGCCACCTCTCAGGCTCAGTTCCTTCAGGGGGTTTATGCACAGACCTTCCACAATGGATTCAGGCTCCCGCCCGCTTGGGGAGCCCCGGTCTGCAGCCGCCTCTCAGCTTCTACCTCCGGGGGGGGGCCTGAATTATGGGGGCACCCCACTCCCCTCTCGCCCCGCCAAAGAGACTCTCTCACCGACCCCTGTCACCTGTGGGTGGAGGGACTTGTGCGGCCGTTGGAGATCCCGTCCCTGAAGCCTGCTCGGATCTGTTTCTCTCGGTGCCGCAGCCGTGGCCGCAGCAGGTCTGGGCTGGGCTTTGCGTCTGCAGCGCGATGGACCTTTTGCGAGAGGTTTGCATGTCCCTCTGTGGGTGGAGGGACCCGCGTGGCCGCTGGAGATCCCATCCCTGAAGCCTGCTCAGATCTTTTCCTCTCGGTGCCGCAGCCGCGGCAGGGCTGCACTCAGCTCCCAGTCCCGGCACCCAGTCCGCAGTGCGAAGGACCCCCCGCGAGAGGTTTGCAGGTCTCTCTGGTACAGAAATCTCCCTCGCTCCAATGTTCCATGGCCTCTGGGTGCGGAATTCGCAGTGAGTTACTTCCTTGTAGCCATTCTACATGTTGTGGGTTCGGAGCTATGTGTATGTGCATCTTTCTACTCCGCCATCTTGGCTCCGCCCCCTGTTCATCATTTCTTATAGCATTCCATTACATTCATATACCACAACTTGTTCAGCCATTTCCCCAGTTTATGCGCATCCCTTCAATTTCTAGCTCTTGGTTACTACAAAAAGAGCTTCTATGAATATTTTTGTAAATGTGAATCCTTTTCCCATTTTTATGATCTCTTTGGGATATAGCCCTAGAAACAGTATTGCTGGATCAAGAGTATACATATTTTTATAGCCCTTTGAGCATAGTTCCAAATTGTTCTCCAGAATGGTTGGATTAACTCACAGTTCCACCAACAATAATTAGTATTCCAACTCTCCTAAATCTTCTCCAATGTGTATCATTTTCTAGTTTTGTCATGTTAGCCAATCTAATTGGTGTGATATGATACCTCAGAGCTGTTTTTATTCACATCTCTCTAATCAACAGAGATCCATAGCATTTTTTCCTATGACTATAGATAGCTTCAATTTCTTCTTCTGAAAACTGCCTGTTCATATCCTTTGACCTTTTATCAATTGGGAAATGACTTCTATTCTTGTAAATTTGACTCAGTTCTCTATATATTTTTGAAATGAGGTCTTTATCATAGACACTAGTGGTAAAATTTCTTTCCTAGTTTTCCGTTTCCCTCCTAATGTTGGTTGCTTAGGCATTGTTTGTGCAAATACTTTTCAATTTAGTGTAATCAGAATTATCCATTTTGCATTTTATAATGTTCTTTATCTCTTGTTTGGTCATAAATTCCTCCATTCTCCATAAACCTGACAAATAAACTATTCCTTGTTCCCCTAATTTGTTTATAGTATCAGCCTTTATGCCTAGATCATGTACTCATTTGGACTTTATTCTGGAACATGGCATCAGGCATTGGTCTATGTCTAGTTTCCACCACACTATTTTTCAATTTTTCTAACGGTTTTTGTTAAATAGTGAATTCTTATCCCAGAAGCTGGGGTCTTTGGGCTTATCAGACAGTATACTACTATAATCATTGAGTACTGTCTGTAGTGTACCAACCCTATTGCACTGACCTATAGAATAGAATTTTTTAACCGGTATCAAGTGGTTTTGATAATTGCTGCTTTATAATACAATTTAAGGTCTGGTATGGGTAGGCCACCTTCCATAGCATTTCTTTTCAGTAATTCCCTGGATATTCAGAAAATTTTATTCTTCTCGATGAATTTTGATATTTTTTCCAGCCTTATAAAATAATATTTTAGTAGTTTGATTGGTATAGTACTGAATAATTAAATTAATTTAGGTAGAATTGTAATTTTTATTATATTAGCTTAGCCTACCCATGAGCAACTGATGGTTTTTCCAATTGTTTAACTCTTACTTTATTTTTGTGAAAAGTGTTTTATAATTGTGTTCATATAGTCCTTGGATTTGTCTTGACAGGTAGACTCCCAAATATTTCATAATGTCTATAGTAAGTTTAAATGGAATTTCTTTTGCTATTTCTTGCTATTGACCTTTGTTAGTAACAAATGGAAATGCACAAGATTTATGTGGGTTTATTTTTCATCCTTCAACTTTGCCAAAGTTGTTTATTATTTCAAGTAATTTTTTTTATTTGATTCTTTAGGATTCTCTAAGTATATCATCATATTTGTCTGTAGAGAGTTTCTTCTTTGCCTATCCTAACTCATTCAATTTCTTTTTTTTTCTCTTATTGCTAAAGCTAACATTTCTAGGACCATATTGAATAATAGTGGTGATAATGGACATTCCTGTTTCAGCCCTGATGTTATTGGAAATGTATCTAACTTATCCTCATTATGTATATTTCTTGGTGATAGTTTTAGATAGATACTACTTATTATTTTAAGGAAAGTTCCATTTATTTCTATGCTCTCCAGTGTTTTCAATAGGAATGGCTGTTATATTTTGTCAAAAGCTTTTTCTGAATCTATTCAGATAATCTTATGGTTTCTGTTAGTTTTGTTGTCTATATGATCAATTATGTTGATAGTTTTCCCAATATTGAACCAGCCCTACATTTCTGGCATAAATCTTACCTTATCAAAATGTATTTTCTCATGATAAGTTACTGTAATTTCTTTTTGCTGATATGTTATTTAAAATTTTTTCATCCATATTCATTACAGAAGTTAGTTTATAATTTTCTTTCTCTGTTTTGTGTCTTCCCACTTTAGATGTCAGTACCATATTTTTATCATAAAAAGAATTTGGTAGGACTCTTTCTTTGCCACTTTTCCCAAATGGTCTATATAATACTGGAATTAACTGTTCTTTAAATGTCTGATAGAATTTGCTTGTAAATCCACTGGGCCCTGGAAATTTTTTTCCTAGGGAGTTCATTGATGGCTTGTTCAATATCTTTTTCTGAGATGAGATTATTTAAGTATTTTACTTTCTCTTCCATTAATCCTGGCAATTTATGTTTTTGTAACAAATCATTCATTTCACTAAGATTGCCAAATTTATGGACATACTGTTGGGCAAAATAACTCTTAATTATTGCTTTAATTTCTTCTTCATTGGAGGTGAGCTCACCCTTTTCATTTTTGATAGTGGTAATTTGATTTTCTTCTTTCTTTTAATAAAATGAACTAAAGGTTTATAAATTTATTGTTTTTTTTTAATATAAAACCAACTCTCAGTTTAATTCATTAGTCTGAGTTTTCTTAATTTCAGTTTTATGAATTTCTTTAGTTTTCAGTATTTCTAATTCGGTATTTAATTAGGGATTTGTAATTTGTTCTTTTTCTAGATTTTTCAGTTGCATGCCCAATTTATTAGCCTCCTTTTTCTCTATTTCACTCATGTAAGTATTCAGAGGTATAAACTTGCCCTAAGAACTGTTTTTGCTGCATCCCATAAGTTTTGGTATGTTGTCTCATTATTATCATTCTCATGAATGAAGTTATTGATTGTTTGTTTGATTTGTTGTTTGACCCACTCATTCTTTAGAATTAGATTATTTAATTTCCAATTAATATTTGGTCTCTTTCCATGGTCCTTTGTTACATATAAATTTTATGGCATCATGATCTGAAAAGAATGCATTGACTATGTCTGCCTTTCTGTACTGAATTGTGAAGCTTTTATGCCCTAGTATATGATCAATTTATATATATATGCTAGGTACTGCTGAGAAAAAAGTATATTCCTTTCTATCCGCATTCATTTTTCTCCAGAGGTATGCCATATGTATGTTTTCCAGAAGTCTCTTCAGCTCCCTAACTTCTTTCTTGTTTATTTTGAGGTTAGATTTATCAAACTCAGAGAAGGGGAGGTTGAAGTCCCCCAATACTAAAGTTTTACTGTCTGTTTCTTTGTGTAATACCCTTAACTTCTTCTCTAAGAATCTGGATGCTATACCACTTGGTGCATATATATTTAATAATGATATCACTCCTTTGTCTACAGTGCCTTTTAGCAGGATATAGCAGGATATAGTTTCCTTGCTTATATCTTTTGATTAGATCTATTTTTGCTTTTGCTTTGTCTGAGATTAGGATTGCTACCCTTGCTTTTTTTTTTTTTTACATCAGCTGAAGCATAATTTATTCTACTCTGGCCTTTTATCTTTACCCTGTGTACATGCTCCTGTTTCACATATGTTTCTTGTAAACAACATCTTGTAGGATTATGGTTTCTAATCCATTCTTCTATCTACCTCCATTTTATGGGGAACTTCATCACATTTGTATTTACTGTTATGATAACTATCTGTGCCTTTCCATCCTCTTTCCCCTCCTGTTAATGCTTTTATTTCTCCCTTCTTCCTTCCTCTCTTCAAAAGACTTTTATTTTTGACCATCACCTTCCTCAATCTTGCCTCCCCTCTATCCACCCTCCTCCCTTTTCTTTCCCCTTTCCCCTCCTATTTCCTGTAGGACAAGTTAGATTTCTATAATTAGCTAATTATGTTGTTCTCTCCTTTAACCAAATCTGATGAGAGTAAAGCTCAAACAATGCTCATCTCCTTCCTTTCTTTCCCTCTACTATAGTACATTTGTGTGCCTCTTCATGTGATGTAATTTACCCTTTTCTGCCTCCTTATTTCCTCTTTTTCCCATTACAACCCCTTCACACACTTTAATTATGTTTTTTATCATCACATCAATTAATTTGTACTCCCTCTAGAAACTAGGATGTAGGACCTTAGAGCACTTTAACTTGATGATTTCTTGGAAGATATTGTCCAAGTTTTTTTCTTTTTTTCATTATGGCTTTCCAGTAGACCAATAATTTTTAGATTTTCTCTCCTGGATCTATTTTCCAGATGAGTTATTTTTTCAATGAGATACTTTACATTTTCTTCTACTTTTTTTCATTCTTTAGATTTTGTTTAACTGATTACTTATAGATATTTATACACTCCTTCTATCTATGTATGTCCCTTTTAAATGTCATAATAAATATGCCATTCTCATCATTAATAAGTATCATTATCCCACATAGGGATGTAAACGATTTGCCTATATTGAATGACAAGATCTCTTTTCTTTTTTCTCCCTGTTTACCTTTTCATGCCTCTCTTGAGTCTTGTATTTGAAGATCAAATTTTCAATTTAGCTCTGGCCTTTTCATCATGAAGGTCTGGAAATCCCTTATTTCATTGAATATCCATCTCCTTGCCTGAAAGATTATGCTCAATTTTGCCGAGTAATTGAGTCTTAGTTGTAGTACAAGCTCCTTTACCTCATAGAATATCATTTTCTAATCCCTCCATTCTTTTAATATAGAAGTTGCAAGGTCCTGTGTGATCCTAACTATAGTTCCTTAATATTTGAATTGTTTCTTTCCGGCTGCTTGCAGTATTTTCTCCTTGACCTGAAGTTTCTGCAATTTGACAACCTTATTCCTTGGCATTTTCTGTTTGGGATGTCATTCAGGAAGTGATTGGTGAATTCTTTTGATGACTATTTTCCTTCTGAATCTAAGACCTTAGAGCACTTTTCCTTGATGATTTCCTGGAAGATATTTGTCCGAGCACTTTTTTTCATTATGTCTTTCCAGTTGTCCAATAATTTTTAGATTTTTCTCTCCTCAATCTATTTTCCAGATCAGTTGTTTTTCCAATAAGATATTTTACATTTTCTTCTATTTCTTTCATTATTTAGATTTTGTTTGACTCTTGATGCCTCATACAGTGATTAGCTTTTACTTACCCAATTCTAATTTTTAATGAATTATTTTCTTCAGTTAGCTTTTGTTATTTTCTCCAGTTAGGTTTTGTATCTCCTTATTCATTTGGTCAATTTTGCTTTTTACGGACCTGTTCTCTTCAGAGAATTCTTTTTTCATCTTGTCAGTTTTATTTTTAAAATCATTGATCAAATTTTCTTCTACCTCTCTAATTTGGCTTTTAAAATCCATCTTGAGCTCTTCCAAGAATGCTTTTTGGGTTTGGGACTTGTTCATATTCCCTTTTGAGGTTTCAGATGTGGATACATTGTCAGTGCTATACCCTTCTGAATTTGTATTTTGATCTTCCCTGTTCCCAAGTAAGATTCAATAGTCTTTATTTTTCTGATTAGCTTGTTGCTCATGGTGATTTCCTTTTTCCTGGCTTTTCAAGTGGGTCTTTGCTTCTGAGGCACAGGAGTCTCTGTCCTACATATCTTGTGCTGGGAGCTTGGGGCCTAGTTACTGACTTTGTGTGTTGTGGTCTCTATTTTTTTCAACTAGAAACTATATAATGCTGCAGTCTACTGGTACTGAGCTGGCTGGTGTGTCAAGGTTGAGGCAAGGTGAAGTCTTTTTGAGTTTCCCCAGGGTTACACTGAAGCTTGTGGCATGAAGTGTGGGGGGATGGGTGGTTTGGCCATTGGAGGTCTCCTTCCCTAGGGCTGTGATAGAGCATAGGCAGTCTCTGTGACTGGTGAAGCCCTGTCTGTGCTTGTGTCTGTCCAATTCCCCTGTCTGTTCTAAGGCATGCCTCAGGTCCTGATTCTGGTGTTGGCACTTACTGGCTCCATCTCCCTGGGACTCAGGATCTCTTGTTCGTCTACTGAGGTGCGGCTTCCTGGGATGCTTCTGGTCCTGCCCTGGTCACCTTCAGTCACAGCAAGAGGGTCTCTTCCTGTCAATCTCCCTTGATTTCTGAGCTGAAAGAATGCTGTGCCCCTTCTGCTAGTTCCACTATTCCAGGAATTTTCCTGGGACAATATTCACTGAGGATTTTTCAAGGTCAACAAGGAGAGGATGAGAGCACTTACAGTTTACTCCAACATCTTGGCTCCTGAAAGTTCAAGTAGGTGACTTTCAATCATTTAGTCCATGGGCTGATAGCCCCAGAAGTGGCAGCTGTTGCTACTGTAGATCCAGCACTTCTTTCTCACTCAGTTCTACAGGCCTTCTGTCCTGTGCTGAGAGGTTTGTGAATCCGTACTGCAGCTTCTGATTCAGTCCACCTGGGGCCATTCTTGCTTTGCTATGGCTGATTCTGCACTGGTGCAGCCCCACGCTCTGTGCTCCCTTATCTCCATGTAACAGATTCTTCCTGTCAACCCTCTGGGATCCCTGGGCTGGAAATCTGCCACACTCTGTTTCCTAGTGGATTCTGCCACTCTAAAACTTGTTCATAGCAACTTTTTAGAAGTATCTGGAATAGTTTGTGGAAGAACTCAGGTGAGTCCCTGCTTTCACTCCACCATCTTGACTCTGCCCCTTTGTCTTTTGTTTTCAAAGAGGACTATGACATCAGAAAGAGGACTATGACATCATGATACCATGACTCGCTAGTGAATTGGATTTAATTGAGGAAGGGCTGTTCAAAGTCACCACCTTCACTCTTTCCTCTGGAGCTCTTTGGGTCCAATGGCAAGATATAGATCAGGACAACTGGAGGTGGCCCAAGATGCAATGGGAGACCTTTTTAAGCTAAGTTCTTTCCAAGGTCTCAGTCTGACTGAGGAAATGCCCAATCAGTGAGGAGCATGTTAAGGTAGGTATTCCATGACTATTTCCTGTCCACTTATAGTATGGTAAGGATAGGCTTTTCAAACCGGCCCTGAGCCTGTACACATACTCAGTGTGTGTTCAAAAGATACCCATGGGGAATGAATGAATGAAACACATTTATTAAATGCTTACTATGTATCAGGCACTGTGCGAAGCACTTTACAAATATCTCATTTGTTTCTCACAATAATATTGTGAGGTAAGTGCTATTACCATCCTCATTTTAGAATTGAGGAAACTGAGGAAGATAGAGATTTAACAATTTGCCCAGGGTCACACAACTAATAAATATCCAAGTTTCAATTTAAATTTAGGTCTTCCTGATTCAAGGTACAACATTCTAGCTATGGGAGGTAAATTTATCTCTTTTTTCTTCCTTGGTGACAAGTGAGGATGCTGAATTGTTGTTGGTTTCCCAGTGAGGGAGGGTTCTCTCTCACCTGGAACCACCATCATGAAATCATGAGTACTTGGTGAGGCTATCTTCTGTCTCTGGCTTTTTGTTTTTGTTTTCTAATTTTTCCTGCTATTGAAGATATGTGAACTTTAAAAGGTCCTTTGACTGAGATGTCAGATATCCAAGAACTGAATTTTATATCAGGGTTTGCTGGGAGCTGAGTCAGAAGAGGAATCTTCACAGTCTTGAACCTCATCCTTTTTGATCCAACCCAGGACTTGATAAACTCTGAAATGCCATATCTTGGTGCAGCAAGGGAGTGACTCATCCTCTGTCTATAATAGAGTAATTGTCAATTTGTTAGAGTAAATGCCTTGTTTTTATTGTTGTTTAGTTGTTTTCAGTCTTTTCTGAGTCTTTGTTACTCCATTTGGAGTTTTCTTGACAAAGATACTAGAGTGATTTATAGCAATTGTTCTATGTTTGAGTTCACTGTGCCTAAGGACCAAGGTAGTAGATGTCAGAGTGTATTTCTGGTTTTGTGGGGAGATATACTTTTTATGTTTAGTCTTATTTATCTTCTCAGCAATGTCCCTTTGTTAAATCTTACTGATGTTAATTGGTTAAATTGTTAGATGTATTGCTAATCATGCATCAGTCAATGACATAAGGAAGAGACTAATTGTAATTAGTGATTGATTTGGAGAGAAAAGATAGAAGAATTGAGGGTCAAACCGATTACATTAGAGGAGTTCATTAAGGTATATTAGAGGTACCTTAAGTAGTACCCTAGAGCTCTGAGGGAAAATTAACTAGCCCTCTGGGGACCTAATTTTTCAGTGAGTGTATGATTTGGGACAAGGACCCCCATAGTTTACATAAGCTACAGAAATGTTGTACATAGAGTACCCTTCAATTATAAGTGTTAGATTAATAAATCCCCAAAGCTCCACACACAAATAAGAAAAGCATTTCTCTTTTTTCCCTCTTCCTCTCCCCAGCCCTTACGTCTGACTCTCAGAGAGGTCCACAGACTGATGTAAGTTCACAGTTTTTTCAATGTTCCCTTACCATGAGTGCAGACAACTGTCTTGCTTTTTGGACTTGGGTAAATTCAAAATTCTCTGAATGAGAGATGATCTAAAACCTTATTCTCAGGCTCCAGCACCTGGTCTCCTTGATGTCCATCTTATGCCTTTCTCAAGGGTCTCTTCTATAATCAAAGGCCCTTAGATCCCTATCTCATCAAATGAGCCATAATTGATTCGATTTCTGATGTGGCCAATCACTATGCTTTGAGTCTTCCCTAATGGAAATAAATCTAGCCCTACTGAGGAGCATATGATTTTCTTACGATTTAGTACAAAACTTGATCTGTCAGTCAGAACTCTGATTCTTAATATATACCCTTCTCTTATTGCTAAAAGTTTTGTCCTTTGCCTTCCTAGGAACTCAATATCTTTAGGGTCTTTGAAGTAAGAAACTTTTCAATAATGAAAGATGACACTTTAATAGTATTTTTAAAGGACATAAAGTGTTTTCTTACAATCCATTTGATAGATGAGTAAGTAAATTCAGAGAGGTGTTGCTTTCTCATGGTTACTCTGATAGTAAATGTCAAAGCCTGGTTTTTCTGACTCCAAGTTTACTGCCTTATCCATTCTAACAGATTGCCTGTGATCAGATCTAAAACTTGGATTCAATATGCCCAGGGAGAGTTTCCATTGAAGTTTGTAGTATATAGAGAATGTTAGCTAGTTCCTAAATAATTAAATCTTGCTTTTATGATAAACCATGGGCTGTCTTAACTAAATATACTTGCATCTTCATCCTATGCACAGACAAGTCAAACATGAGAAATTTTACCACGGTAAATGCTGGAGATTAACTACAACTCAGTGAGGTTTTAATTCATTCTTTTTCATAGTAATGTCTGCCATCTTTTTATCATCTTTCCTGTTCCTTTTGGAACAACTAGTCATCTACTGATTCTTAGTTGTTTTTATTGATTTTAACAATTAAGACTCATTTTTTGCCTTTTTTGTTTTATTAAGAAATGATCTATTTACTTATTTTTACTAATTACTATTATATTACTAATATTATTTTAGGTTTAATTTATTCTTGAAAATTTGGGGAATTAAAAAAGATTAATAATTAGTTATATATGAGAAACCATGGTAATCCCCATCAAGACCCTCTTCCTCCAGAAAACTTTCTCGAACCATTTCACCTTGTGCTGATCTCCTATTCCCTGAATTCCAGTATCATTTTTCAATCTGAATCCACTATTTTAGTTCTTAATAATGTACTGCTTTTAATGTTGTTCAATTGTTTTAGTTATATCTGTCTTTCATGGTGCCATTTGGGGTTTTCTTGGCAAAGATATTGGGAATGGTTTGCTATTTCCTTCTCCAGCCCCTGTTTTTTTAAACTAATGACTTGTCTAGGCTCTCACAGCTACTAAGTGTCTCCGGTCAGATTTGAATACAGGAAGATGAGTTTTTTTGACTCTAGGCTCTGTGCTCCATCCACTGTACCCCCTTGTTTTTTTAATAAGTACCTCATATACATTGTGTTTCCCTATTAGATTGTAAACTTCCAGAGTCCAGGGATCAGTTTTTCCATTTCACATGAATCCTTTTCATGCTTACCATTGCGATATACATACATATATATATATATATATATACACACATATACATATATGGTAAGGGGTTCATGAGTACATGCTAAATTCATTTATCAATCAATGAACAATCATTAGTTAAGTGCCTACTATGTGACGAACTGTGCCCAGACTGGGGAAGCAGAAATAAATCCTTGCCTTCAAGGACTTTACAATATAGTAGGAGAAGCAATGTATTCAAATACAGGTGATGATATTAAACGTACAAAATGGATATAAGGTACTCCACTGTAGAAAGAAAGGGGCTGGCAGCTAGAGATAGTAGTAATGGTAACCAAGAAATGTCTCAGGCAGAAGATGTAACTAGAGCGGAGTCTCTAAGAACACCAGGAATTCCAGCGCATGGAAGTAAGGACGGAATGATTCCTGGAGAAACAGCCTACGTAAAGGGGTGGAGATAAAAAAAGTTCACTTTGGTTGGGCTGTAGTTTAAAAAAAAAAATGATAATAGTTTTCATGTATATTATACTTACTATGTGCCAGGCACTATGCTAATGTGTTTAGAAATTTGGTCCTCACAATAATCCTGTGAAGTAGGTGCTATCATATGCCCATTTTATAGATGAAGAAACCAAGGGAAATGGAGACTTGTCTATGATCACACAGCCAGTATGTGTTGAGGCCAGATTTGAAATCAGGTCTTCTTGACTCCAGATTCTACCTTGCTGGAAGAGGTATAAAATAGAATGGGACAGGAAGGATAGAATGGCATTACATTTTAAAGAATATAAAATGGCAAAGAAAGGACTTTATATTTTATTCTAGAGATAATACAGAGGTATTGGAAATTATTTTGTTAGGCAGTGAAATGATCAGATCAACTTTTTGAAATCACTTTTCCTGATGTGTGGAGGATGAAAAATAATTGGAAGAAATGAAGCAAGAGGATTAAATATAATACTATTGTGAGTATTCATGTGAAAAATAATGGGGGCTTGAATTAGGCTAGTATAAATGGAGAGAAGGGGGTTGGTGGTATGAGAAACATTGTGATGGGAGCAATATAGTATTATAACTTATTAGAGACTAAGTAGATGAAGATGGCAAGGAACTTGTGAACTTGGGATAATCAGTCAGTCAACAAGCATTTGTTAAAAACTTAATGTGTATCAGGCTTCGTACTAGGCATAGGAGACACAAAGAGAAACAAAAACAGTTCATGTGTCAAGGAATTCACTTTCCAATGGTAGAAGCAGTTTGCAAGTAACTAAATACATACAAGATATGCCCAAATAACAAGTTATGTTATTTGGTTCTTTACAGTTGTGTTCAAATCTTTGTGATCCCATTTGGGATTTTCTTGGCAAACATACTGAAGTAGTTTGCCATTGTCTTCTCCAGCTCATTTTACAGATGAAGAACTAAGGCAAACAGGGTTAAGTGACTTGCCCAGGGTCACATAGCCAGTAAATGTCTGAGGCCAGAATTAAACTCAGAAAAATGAGCCTTTCTGATTCCAAGTCCAGTCCTGTAACCACTGAGCCACCTAACTGCCCCCATATTCAGTGCAAATGGAAGGTAATCTCAGAGGGAAGGCACTAGCAGTTGGGAGTGGGGGATAGGAAAAGGCTTGCTATATGAAGTAAGATTTTTATTGAGTTTGGGGGCAAAAAACAAAATCATGAAAGTAAGGATGTAGTGTTGAGGACAGAGAATATTATGAGCATTTAGGAAAGCCAATTAAAAAAGCTGTAGAAGTAGAGAGATTGAATGTTGTGTATAAGGAGCAGTAAATAAACCTATATAGCTGGATCATAGACTGCATATATGGTGGTAAAGTGCAAGGAGATTAGAAAAGTAGGAAGGGACTAGGTTACAAAAGACTTTTAAAGGCAAACAAAAAATTTTATATTTGATCAAAGAGGGAGTTGTTGGAATTTACTGATTAAGGAGGGTGTGTGTGTGATATGTTTAGACCAGCTATTCAAGGAGATCATGTTGAGTGAAAATTGGGTTGGAGTGGAGACAGACTTGCTATAGGGAAACCTACAAAAATGGTGCTGTGATAGTCCAGACAGGCATGTTGGTTATGTGAGTGGTGAGGAAACATATATATATGAGATTGTTGTAAAGGTACCACTCACATATGCTCTATGGTCTAAAATAAAACTTTTTGCTTTTATAGAATAAGGCAATCAATCTATATTTTGACAAATGACAATATTATAAATTCTTCATTGAACACACATGTGTGATTGTAAAAATGATGGGCTAACTCATCAGTAATCCTCATTGGTCTGGAGGAAAGCAAGGGATTATTTAGATTAATATTACTATGTTTCTGTTGGGGAGGGATTAAAAGGAAGCACTTAACTCCGAGTTGTTTATGTATATAGTAAAACCTCTAGGTTGCTTTGTTATCTTTCATCCTAGAAGAGGACCAAAATGCTATCACTGTCAGGATCAAAAAATACTCTGTCCAACTGTGACTGATCATTCCAATATGAACTCTACCACATGTAAGACCCATGTAGTCCATATGAACTTTTGGAGTGGAGATGTTTCTAAGTTTGCATATCTCATACTTTTTTCCTTAATAGTATTTTATTTTTTCCAATTACTCGCAAAAATAGTTTTCAACACTCACTTTTATGAAATTTTGAGTTCCAAATTTTTTCTACCTTCTTCCCCTCCCTCCTCCTCATGACAACATGCAATCTAATAAGACTATACAGGCACAATCATATTAAACATATTTCCACATTAGACATGTTGTAAACAAAGAATCAGAACAAAAAGGGAAAACCACAAGAAAGAATAAAAGAGGAAATAGTGTGTTGTGATCTGCATTCAGACTCCATAGTTCTTTCTCTGCATGTGGATAACATATTCCATCTTCAATCTTTTGAAATTTTCTTAGAACATTGTATTGCTGAGAAGAGCTAAGTCTATCAGAGTTCATAGTTGTATAGTGTTGCTGTTACTGCTTATAATATTTGGGTTCTGTTCACTTCTATCAGCATCAGTTCATGTAAATCTTTCCAGTTTTTCTGAAATCTGCCTGTTTATCATTTCTTATAGCACAATAGCATTCCATTACATTCATATAATAAAACTTGTTCAGCCATTCCCCAATTGATGATCCCCTCAATTTCTAATTTTTTGCCACTATAAAAAGAACTGGAATAAATATTTTTGACATGTGGATCCTTTTACCATTTTTATGGTCTCTTGGGGATATAGACCTAGTAGTAATATTACTGGTCTTGTTCTCCAGAATAGTTGGATCAGTTCACAACTCCACCAATTGTGCATTAGTGTTTCTATTTTCCCACATCTTCTCCAACATTTATCATTTTCTTTTGTTTTTTTTTGTCATGTTAGTCAATATGATAGGTGTGAAGTTTTTTTTAAATTTGATTTTTCTAATCACTAGTGATTTAGAGCATTTTTTATATGACAACAGATAGCTTTAATTTCTTCCACTGAAAACTGCTTGTTCATATCCTTTGATCATTTATCAATTGAGGAATTACTTGTATTCTTATAAATTTAACTGTTTTCTCTATATTTTATAAATGAGACCTTTATCAGAGATACTAGTTATAAAAATTGTTTCCTAGCTTTCTGCTTCCCTTATAATCCTAGTTGCATTGGTTTCATTTGTATAAAACTTTTTTAATTTGATATAATCAAAATGATCCATTTTATATTTCACCATGTTCTCTGTCTCCTATTTGGTCATAAATTCTTCCCTTCTCTATACCCAGCACCTATTTCTACTGTTTTTATGGCCTGTTGGAACAAATTGTTTCCATCTACCTATTCCTCTGGAGAAGTATTCATATCCTTGGGAAAAACACCTTTCTAACTCACCAAAACATTTGTAACCTCTTGGCTACCTCCAACCTGGTTTAGCCCATCTGCCAAAATGATTTACTGAGATGTAGGCTGCTGCACATGCCACAGCTTCTTGGAGACACAAGTGAGTTAGGTGACAGGTAGACGGCAAATGTGGAAAGCAGCCCTGAAAAGGGCTCAGCAGCTCTCACACCAAAGGCACTAGTCTTCCCTGAACATCCCTACACCCCTGAGGTTGTATAAATAAGGAGGAAGTCAAGAGAAACAATCCACTTGAAATCATTTTTCTCATAAACTCACTGAGAGATAGGTAATAATTGAATGGTCCAACGGTCGTGTTCACTATTTAATTCCTCAGCTTTTGCTAACAAGTTAAAATGAAGCTTTATTCATGATGCTCTTTTCCAAAGTTAGTTACCATGACAGTGATTAGATATACAGTGGGAAGCAATATTAAGTCCTTATCTTGACTTTGTAGGACTCTGGTTGTATGTTTAACATTTGCTTCATAAAACAATACAAAGCAGTTTGGTGCTACTATGAGGTTGCTGATAGGTGGGTTTATTTGGATAAAATAAAACTCTAAGAACTTCTGTGAATTCTTTTATATTTGTAACAACAGTCAAGGATAAGAAAAATTGGGCTTTTTGTGTTGTAGAACAGGTAGGAAAGATAGTAACAGGTGCTATTTCCAGGAAGTGGTTGACTCCTGAGAGACTCTCTCCAATAAGAGCAGAGGTGGAGACCTAAAGATAGGCTTTGGTAGCAGTCTCGTTGATGTCACAGAGAGATCCACACTCTTCTTCAGTGTAGAATGCATTGGAAGTCAACAGTCAAAGAGATTTGGAAGAGATCTCAAGCAAAAGTGAACAAGTGTGGTCAGGTTGATACTTAAGCAGCCTGAATTTCATTCATTTAAAGTTTTTCATAGCTCTCTACAGAAGTCTTAAATCAAGAGGATATGTAGTGGTTCTTGTGTTCTGTTATTTACTTGGAACATGGGCATATTCTTACTAGAAGAATATCTATGGAAGTGCCTTGAGTTTTGCCCTGGATTCAGAGGTGAGAGCATGAAGTTTAGATATGAGCAACTACCAGAGGACTCTGCTGTTTATTGCATGTCTGAAGAATCCAAATGAGGTTTTTCCTTCTCCCTGCAGGGGAGTTCCAATTTAGGGATCTTGACCCCAGATATATGATACAAAATAAGGAATCTAGAAAAAAGTAACATATAAACAAACTGAGTTTAGTGATTTCTGTAGGCATACCAAAAATTATAGAAATAAATAATAATAATAAATTTAAAGTTATGGTTAAGAAGAGAATTCTTAAACAAACACGAGATAGAAACAGTCATGAAAGACAAAACCAGACCAACCTGATTGTAGAAAATTAAAAAAAACAACTCACTTTTGTAAGAATAAATGAATGACATTAGAATAAGAAGGAAATTGTGTGAAAAAGCATTTGTATCAAATAACATATTCAAGGTATGTGGGAGAATTGATGCAAATATAGAAAATAGATTTATCTGTCAATAGATAAAAATATGATCAAACATTTTTCAGGTGAAGAAATGTAAATAGTGAATGACAATTTGAAAATATGTGTTCAAACTATAAAAATCAGAGATGTGTAAATTTAAACACCCCACATTCTATAAATAGGAAAATATCACATGTAAAAAAATGAACTAGTGGATGTTGATGGCGTAGTGAGAAGATAGCCACACTAATACACTGGTTGTAGAGCTGTGATTTGCTTCAGTTACTCAATATTAATATGTAATTGTCTAAGAAAAATTACTAAGCTTTCCAAATCCTTGGATTACAGGATGCCTGTTTTTGAACTTAAATCCCAAGAAAGTCAAAGGCAAAAACAAATATCCAATATATATCAAAATATTTCTTCAAGCACTCCTTATATTGAAAATACTTTGAAATAAAGTAATTAGATAATGGTTAGAAGTTATGGCATATGAATACAATGGAAGATTATTGTTTGCTGAGAGATGATGTATCTCAAAAAATCTGATTAACATGGGAAGACTCATATAACCTAATTTCCAGTGAAATAAGACCCCCAAAGAACAATATTTGTGACTTCTACAATCTAAATGAAAAAATTACTAAAAAAAAGAACTGGTCTCTAAATTATGGAAAAACCAGTGAACATAGATTATGACATATCTTCTACACAGAAAAGGTCTAGTGATCTACTAAGGCACCTATTTGTATACCTTGTTAGGTGAGGTCACTGTATTCTGGAGTTTTTGCTTAATTGTTTAGGTTAAAGCATATTACTCAATAAAGATCCAGGGATGGATAAAGGGAAGTGAATTGGGGTCTTTCCCAGAAATGACTATATTGCAGATATCACAAGGGAGCATTTAAGCTGGATCTATTGAAGTAGGCGTGGGGGGGGCATGTTTCACTGATATTGCAATGTGAAGACAAAAGACATTGATCAAATGCATTTTTAAAAAGAAAAAAGTTGAATCATACTATATAATTGATGTAAAAATTCTGAGTGTATATTTGTATTTGACATAAGAACTATTTTCAATAGAATTTCTGGTGAATAAAACATCATTTATCTAGACTTCTCGAATGTGTGGTATTCAAAGCTTCCAGAATGACAGGATAATGGACTTGTGCTAATGTGTTGATTAAAGATTGATGCTAATCACTGAATTCCTTCCCCCTATGTAGCCACATCTTTTGATGATAAATAGCAATGAACATAAAATAGATTTCTCCTCATTTATTCTCCCAAATAATTGTAAGGACCTCCAATGAATACAGTGAGAAATCAGATTAATTGGAATTAATGATCTATGTGTAAGAGCTCATTGCCCATGTATTTGCCTGGCAGAAATAGATTTTCTTTTCTTGAATTTAAATAATTTTTCCTTTGACATTCTAGGTTGTTATTCCTCCCTATATTGTTGACATCCAAATCCTATTTAAAGGCATTAATAGATGATTTAAGAAAAAAGTTACTTCTATCTTCCACAATACCATTTTATGTAAGAGTTTTGTCTCATTTTGGTGAGCACACTAACCACTTTAACTAAATCAGCATTACAATGCTCTGGTCTCTGATGTATTCATGCACTGTCTTTTTGGACCATAGCTATTGTGAATCATCTTGCTCCAGAAGAGGGTGACTGAACTAAGGAAGAATAAGATATTGCAGTTTTGGTCTTCAAGGCTTTATTCACATTGGCATATTTGCCGCCATGGGCAGGAATAAGAGTCCCTAAAGCTTTTCTTGATTAATTGAGGGTTATTAAAGGCCCTTACTTAAATTTGTCATATAGATTTTACAAGTTCTCATTTTCTTCTAAAATATATCAGTACTTACTAATTTGAAAAAAATGTATTTTAAAGATTTACAATAAAATATTACAACTCTATTAGTAAATTTAATTATCTTCTTTTTAAAACTGAAAGGGGTCTTAGAAATAACTTTGTACCTTGAAAAATGAGAAAACAGTCCCAAAGAGTTAAAGAACTTACTCATTGAAGCCAGCACTAAAGCCCAGTTCTTCTGCATCACTAGTCCAGGACACACTGAAAAATGCTAAAAGTATTTTAAAAATTGTGGTGAACTAATCAAAGCAGAAGAGTAGTTAGGTGATATAGCAGAGTATCAGACCTGGAGATAAGGAAAGCCAAGGTCAAATCTGGCCTTAAATACTTACTAGTTGTGTGACTCTGGGCAAGTCACTTTACCCTGTTTGTCTCAGCTTCCTTATCTGTAAAATGAGCTAGAGAAGGAAATGGCAAACCACTCCAGTATCTTTGCCAAGAAAACCCCATATGAAATCATGAAGAGTTGGACACTATTGAAAAATGACCCAATAATAAAAATTTAAAGCAATATGAGGTTTCTCTGTACTAAATCTGAACTGATATGAAATATTTATTCATTAATCATTAATAAATCCTTCCTATACCAATATAATTATATAAGTACATTTTTTAGAAATAGGCAAAACAATATTAAAGTTTACTTGGAAAATTAAAGTTCCAGAAGTAACACAAAAATGGGAGAAAGTTTGAATGAGGGAGCTATTGCATTATCAGGCCTCAAAATATGAAGCAGTAATTATAAAAATTGTTTATTACTGGTTAAAAACTAGAAGAATATATCAAAAACAAACTAGGTGAAAAAAGAAGCAGGAATAATAAAGAAGATATAGTGTTTAGTAGATATAGTATTTAATAAAGTCCAATTCATGGGGTATTAGGGGAAGCTCTTTTTAACAAAATTATTTAGGAACAACAGAAAGCAGTTTGGTAAAAATTAGAATTAGACCAATATCCTACACATGCTACCATGTATATCCCAAGTGAAGTCACCAAAGATTTATTAAGGGCTTCCAATGTGCCAGGCAGTGTGCTAAGCACTGGGAATGTAAATGCAAGATGAAAGAAAGACAGTCCTTTCTGCAAGAAGTTTAGATTCTAATGAGGGGAAGATAACACATAAAAGTAAGCTAAAAAGCAAGGGGGTAAGGAGATGACAATGTCCAGAGTGGAGGAATGGTAGAAAAAGAATGAAGAGTTCAGAATATAACCTAGAGAGGAATGAAGCCATACCTCAAAACAGAGGTACAGAGTCACATAGTGAATCAGGGAAAGAGGCTGCACGAGCAGAGCATATTTCCAGGAAGGTAATTTTAAGGGTGGAATGAGCTTCCAGGGTGAAGAAGTTTCTGTGATAAGGGTAGATAAAGTATCAAGAGCCAGGAGTATACCTGGAGAGGATACATGGCCTGAATACAAAAATGTCACATCATAAAAAAAATAAATAGAAATGAACAAAAAAAGCCTAATCCTAATAGAAATGAACAAAAAATCAAAATTGTGATGAGGGAAAATATACTTAAGTAGACAAAGAATAGAGGAAATAATAAACACAAGAGTCAATTCAATTATATAAAATTAAAGAATTTCTGCATGAATAATATCGATAAAGGTAAAATATGAGAAACTTTTGAATGGGAAAAATATTTACACCAGATATCTGGTATGTCTGGCACAATCTCTCTCTCTCTCTCTCTCTCTCTCTCTCTCTCTCTCTCTCTCTCTCTCTCTCTCTCTCATTCTGATATTCTGATATATAACACCAAAAGCCATTTTCTAATAGGTCAAAGGATGGGAACAAGCAGTTTTTCAAGAGAATTATAATCTTTTGAAAACATACTCTAAAACATTTAATAGCAAGAAAATTGGAAATTAAAACAACTCCAAGTTTTTTACCTCACATACTATAAATTGGCAAAAATGGCAAAAGATGGGAACTTTAAATTCGAGGGAGGAGGAAGATGTTGGGAGACAAGTACACATACATGTTTTGGAGAATTAGGAAGTCATCAACTCTTTTGGGTATGAATTTGAATTGTGGAAGAAAAGTGACTCAAATTTCTATACTGTTTTGACCCCCAAATCTCACTATAGTCTTTAAAACCCAAAGAGGTCAAAGGTAGAAATAAAGTTCCAATTTATTCTAAAATATGCATAGGAACATTCTTTTTGGTGGCAAAGAACTAGAAACAAAGTAGGTGCTCATAAATTAGGGAATGGTTGAAAAATCTCTGGTAAGTAGAATATTTATGATGTAATGTTAGTGTCCAATATGAATGAAAAATTCAGAGAAAGATAGAAAGTTTTATATGAACCCATACACAGAAAAAAAACAGAATCCAAAATATGAACTATGCAAAGATTACAACAATATAAAAGAAAGGAATAAGCATTCAAAGAGGAATGGACTTTATTTCTTTGTCTAATTGTTAGACTCTAGCATGTATTAGGCAATCTCCATTAGATATCTACATTATTTTATATTTGGCTTTTTAAAGAGCAGGGAAGGAGGGGGAGCAGAGTATGCCATATTTCAAATTCAATTCAATTTAACAAGCATTTAAGGACTAATGCATAAGACAATGTTATAGGTGCTGGGTATGTGAATGTCAGGTAGGTGGATAGAGTACCAGACCTGGAGTCAGGAAGACTTATCTTCTGGACTTCAAATCTGACTTCAGATATTTACTAACTGTGTGACCCTGGGCAAGTCACTTATCTTTGTTTGCCTCAGTTTCCTCATCGTTAAATGAGCTGGAAAATAAAATGTTAAACCACTCCAGTATCTTAGCCAAGAAAACCCCCAAAAAGGGGTCATGAAGAACTGGACACTACTGAAATGACTCAAAAACATCAGATGAAGAGAAAAGTAATATATTCCCTTCCCTCAAGGAACTTACATTCTAGTCAGCCTTCTTATTCTGTAATGAAAAAACAATGAAGAGGAACTGAGATCAGGGATGCTATTTCTCCCCACCTCCAATTATTTCTTTTACCCATCGATCATTTTAGTACAAGAAAAATAATGAAAAAATAATGTGGAAAAGTTGAGGAAGAGAAAGTAATAGATAATGTGGTAATAAAGCTGATCTCCAGAGTGACTTGTGCATTTTTGAAAAGATAGGAACAAAAACCACTGAAAGAAGAACCCAATTTGACACTCCTCACCCAAGCGATTATCTTCTGTTATGCCACTATCTTGGGGAATTCATTTAGCAGAACATATTTTAACCTACATTCTTGATATTCCTTTGTATGGAAAAAGTGAATGCCTTCGATGGGAAAAAGAAAAAAAGAAAAAAAAATTTTAACAGACAAACTAGGAGAGGGAGAATGGCATAGTTTTTTTAGTGTCATTATACAGACAATCTACCCGGAGGGCAAAAACATCTTCTGCCAATCATGACTGCTCTAGCATTCATACACCTCAGTACTGAAATGTAGCACACAAAAATTATAGCCTGCTAAACCAAATACAGGATTTGTGCTGGGCATATGTTATGTATTTATTCTCATAGGGGGATTATTTTGACTTTTAGCAACATTTAATTCTGAAATGCTTTGTTGAAATTCCAAACTATAAGGAATGTGACCCACTTCTATATGAATGTAGCCTGATTGCTTTGTGTCTAAAATCCACAGTAACAATAATAGTGGATTTATGGGATGCAGACAAAGTAGTACTTAGGGGAAAATTTATATCTCTAAATGCTTACATCAATAAAATAAAGGGCAGGTCAACAAATTGGACATGCAGCTGAAAAAGCCAAAAAAAGAACAAATTAAAATTCTCAATTTCAGATTGGAAATCCTGAAAATCAAAGGAGAGATTAAAAAAATTGAATGTATGAACTAGTAAAAAAATTAAAGCTAGTTTTAAGAGCAAAACCACACACACACACACACACACACACACACACTCACACACACACAACTCAATAGATAAACCACTGGTTAATTTTATTCAAAAAAAGAATTTTCCATTATCAAAAAAGAAAAGGGCGAATTCATCACCGATAAAGAAGAAATTAAAGCAATATTCAAAAGCTATTTTGCCCAGTTGTATACCAATATATCTTATAATCTAAATGAAATGGATGAATATTTCCAAAAATATAAATTGCCCAGATTAATAGAAGAGGAAATAGAATACTTAAATAACCCCATTTTAGAAAAAGAAATTGAACAAGTCATCAACACACACCCTAAGAAAAAATCCCCAGGACCAGATGAATTTACAAGTGAATTCTATAAACTATTTAAAGAACAATTAATTCTAGTTCTATGTAAACTATTTGGAAAATAGGAAAAGAAAAAATCCTACCAAATTCCTTTTATGATGCACAAATCTGGTGCTGCTACCTAAACCAGGAAGAGCCAAAACAGAGAAAGAAAATATATAGATCAATTTTCCTAATGAATGTTAATGTAAACATTTTAAATAGAAGACTACTAAGGAGATTATAGTAATATATCACCAGGATCATACACTATGACCAGGTGGGATTCATACCAGTAATGCAGGGCTGGTTCAATATTAGGAAAACTATCAGTGTAATTGAGCATATCAATAATGAAACTAATAGAAATCATATGAATATCTCAATAGATGCAGAAAAAGTTTTTTGGCAAAACATAGCACCCATTCATATTAAAAACATTAGAGAGCTTAGGAAAAAATGGAACTTCTCTTAAAATAATAGACAGTATTTGTCTTAAACCAACAGCCAGAATTATCTGTAATGGGGATTACCTAGAAACTTTCTTAGTAAGATCAGGGTTGAAGCAATGATGCCCATTATCACCATTATTATTCAATATTCTACTAAAAATATTAGCTATAACAGTAAGAGAAGAAAAATAAATTAAAGTAAGTAGAACAGGCAATGAGAAAACAAAATTATACTCATTATGGATGAGATGTGTGAAAAGTTTTAGAGATACAGTTTCTTCATAATTAATAATTTTATTAGTTATGGCTAACAGAATCAATAAAATGATGACCACTTGGTTTTCTTTCATAATGTAAAGACAAATCATGGAGGTCACTCAATGCTCATATACCCTTGGAAGAGCATGTGTTCCCAACAGGTGGAAACCATCCCAGATTGATTAATGATTAACAAGAGATTGAATATTATAATGAGGTGGGCTTGTTCTAATGAGGGACTAGGTACTTCACTTTTATTATGTCACTCTTAGACAAAGAGAGACTAAGTTTGAGTCAGATTGTGCCTGCTTTGGGACAATTTACACAAAAGAACCTGTCCTCTACCCAATCAATGAACAATGAACAATGGTGGGGTAAGAATAAGGGATTAGATAGCCTTTGCAAGGTCTAGTTAAGTGGGGTGAGAGGCATATACCTAGATGATTTGAGCAATCTCATCTATCAGCAATGCCCTATCCTAAGTCTTGGTTTTGAATGAGAAAATAGGGAAAATCCCTAGATTTCCCCAATATTAGTTGGATATTAATAATCATTTATCTCACAGACGATATGATGGTAAAGAGAACCTTACAGAATTAGCTTAAAACCTAGTTGCAATAATAGCTTTAGCAAATTTTCAGTATATAAAATAAACCCACATAAATCATCAATATTTCCATAGATTACCAACAAAGTCCAACAGCAAAAGATAGAAAGAAAAATTCCATTAAAAATAGCTGCAGACAACATAAAATACTTGGGAATCTATCTGCTGAGACAAATCCAGAAACTATATGAACACAATTATGAAAGGCTTTTCACACAAATGAAGTCAAATCTAAACAACTGGAAAAATATCTACTCCTCATGGGTAGGCCAAGTCAATATAGTAAAAATGATAATTCTACCTAAATTAACTTACTTATTCAGTGTGATGCCAATCAAACTACCAAAGAACATTACATACAGCTGGAAAAATAGTAATTAAATTAATCTTGAAGAGAAGAAGCTAAAGAATATCAAGGGAATTAACAAAAAAAAAAATATAAAGGCCTAGCCACACCAGATCTGAAACTATATTATAAAACAGCAATAATGAAAACTATCTAGTACTGGTTAAGAAATAGTGGTGGATCAGTGAAATAGATTAGGTGCACAAAATGCAGTAGTAGTAAATGACCACAGTAATCTAGTGTCTGATAAACTCAAAGCCCTCAGCTTCTGGGATAAGAAGTATTTGAGAAAAACTGTTGAGAAAACTGGATAATTATATGACAAAAGCTAGGTAAAGACTGACATCTTACGCCATATACCAAGATAAGGCCAAAATGGGCACATAGTTTAGTCATAAAAGGTGATACCATAAACAAATTAGAAAAGTGAGGAATACTTTATTTGTCAGATTTATGAAGACAAAAAGAATTTTTTTATTTAAATGTTTATTTATTTTTAGGTTTCAATATTCATTTCTACAAAATTTTAAGTTCCACATTTTCTCCCCATCTTTCCCCTCCCCCACCCCATGTCTTGCATTCTGATTACCCCTTTCCTTCCATATGCCCTCCCTTCTATCATACCCCTCTCTTCCCTTGTCCCCATCTTCTCTCTTTTCTTGTAGGGCAAGATAGATTTCTGTACCCATTACCTGTATTTCTTATTTCCCAGTTGTATGCAAAAAACATTCCTCAACATTCATTCCTAAACTCTCAGTTCCAACTTCTCCCCTTTCTTCCTCCCCACCCATCCCCACTGAGAAGGCAAGCAATTCAATACAGGCTATATATGTGTAATTTTGAAAAAGACTTCCATAATACTGATGTTGTGTAAGACTAACTATATTTCCCTCCATCCTATCCTGCCCCCACATTTCTTCTATTCTCTCTTTTGACCTTGTCTTTCCCCATTAGTGTTTACTTCTAATTACTCCCTTCTCTCATTTGCCTTCCCTTCTATCATCCCCCACACCCCATTTGTCCCCTTCTCCCCTACTTGCCTGTATTGTAATATAGATTTTCATGCCAAATTGAGTAAGCACGTTATTCACTCCTTAAGTCAAATGTGAAGAGAGTAAGTTTCACTTTTTCCCTCTCACTTCCTCCCTTTTCTCCTCCATTGAATAAGTTTATTATTGCCTCTTTTATGAGAGGTAATTTGCAGCATTCCATTTCTACCTTTCTCCTCCCAATATATTCCACTCTCACCACTTAATTTTTATGTTTTTTAGACATCATCCCTTCTTAATCAACTCACCCTGTGTGTGTGTGTGTGTGTGTGTGTGTGTGTGTGTGTATGTGTGTGTGAATGTATAATCCCTCCAACTACCCAAATACTGAGAAATTCTCAAGAGTTACAAATATTGTCTTTCCATGTAGGAATATAAACAGTCTAACTTTAGAAAGTCCTTTATGATTACTCTCTCCTGTTTACCTTTTCATGTTTCTCTTGATTTTTATGTTTGAAAGTCAAATTTTCTTTTCAGGTCTGGTTTTTTCAACAAAAATGCTTGATATTCCTCTATATCATTGAATGGCCATTTCCCCCCCTGAAGTATTATACTCAGTTTTGCTGGGTAGGTGATTCTTGGTTTTAATCCTAGTTCCTTTGACTTCTGGAATATCATATTCTAAGCCCTTCCATCTCTTAATGCAGAAGCTGCCAGATCCTGTGTTATCCTGATTGGATTTCCACAATACTTGAATTGCTTCTTTCTAACTGCTTGCAATATTTTTCTCCTTGACCTGGGAACTCTGGAATTTGGCTACAATATTCCTAGGAGTTTCTCTTTTTGGATCTCTTTCAGAAGGTGATTGGTGAATTCTTTCAATATTTATTTTACAGTCTGGTTGTAGAATATCAGGGCAGTTTTCCTTGATAATCTCATGACAGATGATGTCTATGCTCTTTTTTTTGATCATGGCTTTCAGGTAGTCCCATAATTTTTAAATTGTCTCTCCTGGATATGTTTTCCAAGTCAGTTGTTTTTCCAATCAGATATTTCACATTATTTTCTATTTTTTCATTCTTTTGGTTTTGTTTTGTAATTTCTTGGTTTCTCATAAGGTCATTAGGTTCCATCTGCTCCCTTCTAATTTTTAAAGAACTATTTTCTTCAGTGAGTTTTTGAACCTCCTTTTCCATTTGGCTCACCTTGCTCTTCAAAGCATTCTTCTCCTCATTGGCTTTTTGGGCCTCTTTTGTCATATGAGTTAGTCTATTTTATTAAGGCATTAATTTCTTCAGCATTTTTTTGGATATCCTTTAGCAAACTGTTGACTCACTTCCCATGATTTCCTTGCATCACTCTCATTTCTCTTCCCAATTTTTCCTTCACCTCTCTTACTTTATTTTTAAAATCCTTTTTGATCTCTTCCATGGCCTGAGACCATTGCATATTTATTTTGGAGGTTTTGCATGCAGAAGCCTTGATTTTTTTAGGTCTTCCTCTGAAGACTTAAATTGTTCCTCCTCATCTGAAAGGATAGAAGAAAATATCTTTTCACCAAGAAAGTAACCTTCTATTGTCTTATTCTTTTCCCTTTTTTGGGCATTTTCCCAGCTAGTTATTTGGCTTTTGAGTTCTTTGTCAGGGCTGAGCCCAGGGCTGAGATTCAGATCAATGGCTTAACTCCTCCAGGGCCTTTAGACAGAGATCTTCCAGGGCTGCCACTTGTGGCTGACATTCAGATCAGCTGCTCAGTTCCCCAGGGGCTTTAGATGGAGGCTCCCAGGGCTGCTACTACAGACCATGCTCCCCTCTCCTGGGTAAAGGAGCCCTCCTCCTGACCTTTGAAGCTATTTGTGGGTTGAGCAATCTGGGAACTTGTGCTGCCAGTGGCTCCCTGAAGTCTGTTCAGGGTCCTGTCCCTGTCATGTTGAGCTTCGCTCTTCACTTCCTGGGCTTACCTGAGTGCACTCCCATCAAGAAGAATTTTTAAACAGACAAAAGAGAGAGAGCATTATGAGATACGGATAATTTTGAGTACATAGAATTAAAATGTTTATGTGCAAACAAAACCAATTGAACCAAGATTGGAAGAAAAGCAGAAAGCTAGGAAATAATTTTTATAGGACATGTCTCTGATAAAAGCTTCATTTCTCATATCTGTAGAGAACTAAGTCAAATTTATAAGACTACAAGTCATTCCCCATATGATAAATGGTCAAAGGATGTAAACAGGCAGTTTTCAGATGAAAGAAACAAATGTATCTATAGTCATATGAAAAAATGCTCTAAATCACTTTTGATTAGAGAAATGCTAATTAAAACAACTGTGAGGTAACACATCACCCCTATCAGATTGGCTGATATTACAGAAAAGGAAAGTGATAAATGTTAGAGAAGATATAGGAAAATTGGGACACTAGTACATTGTTGGTAGAGTTATAAATTGATCCAAGTATACTGGAGAGCAATTTGGAACCATAGCCAAAGGGCAATTAAACTATGCATTCCCTTTGATCCAGCAACACCACTGCTAGGTCTTTATGCCAAAGAGACCATAAAAAAGGAAAAATGACCCACATGTTCTAAAATATTTATAGCAGTTCTTTCTGTGGCAAAGTATTGGAAATTGAAGGGGCAGTGCCAAGATGGCTGAGTAGAAGGACAGACCTGCCCTATGTCTTCTCCCATAACTCATAAAATACCTCTAAAAAATGACTAAACAAATTCTAGAGCAGCAGAAGCCACAAAATGACAGAGTAAAACAAATTTCCAGCCCAAGACAGCCTGGAAGGCTGACAGGAAAGGTCTATTGCACTGGGCTCAGAGCAGAACTCAGCCTAGTGTGGGCTGCATGGCACAGACAGGACTGGAGCAGGCTTCAGGGCATGGAATTATGGTTAACAGCTGTGGTTTCCAGATTTCTCAACCCATAAATTCCAAAGATAACTTCAAAGGTCAGTAAGAAAGCTCTTTCCCCTGGGTGAGAGGGGAGCATGGTCTGGCCCCAGCCCTGGCTCCAGGGCAGCAACAGTCACTGCAACTGAAGCACCAGCATCCATTTTTGGACCCATTGGCATAAAAACTCTGGGGGAATCAATCAGCTTATCTGGATTTTGGCCCTGAGTGGTGGTCCTGGGGTGAGGAGGAACATTGGCACTGGAGTGATGGAGCTGGTGGTGGCTATGGAGAGGGAACTCTACTTGCAGTTCCAGGGCATAAAAGAGTACTTGTGGTTGCTCAGAGACCAGAGTAAAGGCCAGGAGAGGAGTAAACTCATCTCACTTGATTGTGTTACTTCGGAGTAATTGAGGACTTGCAGGTTCCTAGAGATATCTCAGAGAACAACTGTACTAAACCTCTGAAAGCTAGGGTAATATACTCTGTACTTGGCAAAGGACTCAAAAGTCAAGTGACTGGCTGGGAAAATGCCCAAAAAAGGGAGAAAATAAGACTACAGAAGGTTACTTTCTTGGTGAAAAGGTATGTTCTTCCATTCTTTCCAGTGAGGAAGAAAAATGCATACCATTAAAGGAAGACATAAAAGTCAAAGCTTCTATATCCCAAATCTCCAAAATAAACATGCAATGGTCTCAGGCCATTGAAGAGTTCAAAAAAGATTTTGAAAATCAAGTAAGAGAGGTGGAGGAATAATTGGGAAAAGAAATGAGAGCAATGCAAGAAAATCATGAAAAGCAAGTCAACAGCTTGCTAAAGGAGACCCAAAAAATGCTGAAGAAAATAAGACCTTTACAAATAGACTAACATAAGGAGAAGAATGCTTTAAAAAGCAGAATTGTCCAAATGGAAAAGGAATTTCAAAAGCTCACTAAAGAAAATAGTTCTTTAAAAATTAGAATGGAACAGATGGAAGCTAATGACTTTATGAGAAACCAAGAAATTATAAAACAAGACCAAAAGAATAAAAAAAAAATAGAAAACAATGTAAAATATCTCACTGGAAAGACAACTGACCTGGGAAATAGATCCAGGAGAGATAATTTAAAACTTTATTGGTCTACCTGAAAACTATGATAAAAAAGAGCCTAGACATCATCTTCTAGAAATTATCAAGGAAAATTGTCCTGGTATTCTAGAACCAGAGGATAAAATAGAAATGAAAAGAATTCACCAATCATCTCCTGAAAGAGATCTTCAAAGGAAAACTTCTAGGAATGTTCTAGTCAGATTCCAGAGTTTCCAGGTCAAGGAGAAAATATTACAAGCAGCTAAAAAGAAACAAGTCAAGTATTGTGAAAATACAACCAGGATAACACAGGATTTAGCAGTTTCTACACTAAGGCATCAAAGGGCTTGGAATATGATATTCCAGAGTTCAAAAGAGATAGGATTAAAACCAAACATCACCTACCTAACAAAACTGAGTATAATATTTCAGGGAAAAAAATGGAATTTCAATGAAGTAGAGGACTTTCAAGCATTCTTGTTGAAAAGACCAGAGCTGAATAGAAAATTTGACTTTCAAATACAAGAATCAAGAGAAACATGAAAAGGCAAACAGGAAAGATAAGCCTTAAGGAACTCACTAAAGTTGATCTATTTACATTCCTACATGAAAAGATATTATTCATAACTCATGAGACCTTTTCAGTATTAGAGTAGATAGAGGGAATATATATGTAGGAGTGGATGGGTATATATGTATATATTATTTATGTAGAGGTATGTGTATGTATATGGGTGTATGTGTATATCTATATATATGTGTGTATGTGTGTGTATATAAATGTGTGTGTGTGTGTGTGTGTGTGTGTGTGTATACATAGACAGGGGGCACAGGGTAAGGTGAATATGAAGGGAGAACACCTAAAAAGAAATAGAATTTACTGTTGAGTGAAATGTACTAGGAATAAGAGAAAGTGAGAAGTAGAATGTAACAAATCATCTCATATAAAACAGAGAAGAGTTTTTACAATGGAGAGGAAGAGGGAGGACATGAAAAGAAATAAATGAACCTTACTCTCATATGGGATTTGGCTTAAGGAGGAATAACACACACTTGATTGGAAATAGAAATCTATTTTACTCTGCAGGAGGCAAAGGGAAAGGGGATAGGAGATAGAAGATAATAGAAAGGACAGTAAATTGTGGAAAGGGATAATCAGAAACAAGCAGTATTGTGGGAGGACAGGTCAAAGGAGAGAATGGAATAAATGGAGGGCAGGATAGAAGAGAGGGAAATGTGGTTAGTTTTTTTTTTTTTTACAACATAACTACTTTGGAAGTGTTCTGCATTGTTACACATGTAAACCTATTTTGAATTGCTTGTTTTCTCTATGAGGGTGAGTGGGGAGGCAGGGAGAGAATATGGAACTCAAAGTTTTAATTACGAATGTTAAGTATTGTTTTAGCATGCAACTGGAAATTAAGCTATACAGGCAATGGAGTATATAAATCTATTTTGCCCTACCGGAAAATAGAGGGGAAGAGGGTTGTAAAAAAGATGGGTAATAGAAAGGAAGATAGACTAGATAAAGGGGTGGATGGGGTGCATGCCATCCTGGGAGGATGGGGAGAGATGGGGAGAAAATTTTGAATTCAAATTCTTGTAGAAGTGAATGTTGAGAACAGAAAAATAAATTTTAAAAAAAGAATTGGAAATTGAGGGGATGCTGATCTACTGGGGAATGTCTGAACAAGTTGTTGCATATGAATGTAATGGAATGCCATGAGAAATGATGAACAGGTAGACTTCAGAAAAATCTGGAAAGACTTACAGACAGTGATGCAAAGTGAAGTAAGCAGAACCAGGAGAATGTTGTATATAGTAACAGCAAAATTATGAAATTAGCTCTTCTCAGCAATAAAATTATCCAAGACAATTCCAAGGAACTCATGATGAAAATTGCTGTTCACTTCCAGAGACAGAATTGATGGAGTCTGAATGCCGATTGAAGTATACTATTTTCACTTTTATCTTTTTCATGATTTTTTTCCTTTTGGTCTGTTTCTTCTTTCACAACATGACTAATATGGAAATATATTTTACGTGATTTCACATATATAGCCTATTACCATTCTTACCTTTTTAGGGGGTGGGGAGAAAGGGGAGACAGGAAGAAAATTTGGAACTCAGGTTTTAAAAAAATGAATTTAATTTTGACTATTGTAAATACACAAATAAAAAAAATAAGGAACATAGAAAGAGGGATGTTATCTGCATCCTGAGAAAGAACTAATAGATAGAAGCATGTATAGAATAATCTTACATGCATACATATATATGTATATATTTGGACATACACACATATATGCACCAATTTGTGTCTAATGCTAGTCATGTTCAGGGTGGGGGGGAGTGAAAAACATTTTTTTAAAAAAATACATGTTATCTTTATTGTATATTTGGAAAGAATAATAAGCTGCACATGGCAGTTTTCATGTGTAATGATTTTTTTATTGTACTGTCTTATAGATATGTGTGTTTTTTCTATGAATTAGTAAAATACATTTTAAAATGAATATTAAAAATTGTCTTTACATGTAATTGGAAAAATACTATTAAAAAAGAAACTGAAACTTAACTAAAATGAAAAAAAAAATAAATGATTCCTTCACCTCTCTCCCCTCCCCCCCCCAAGGAAAAAAAGAATTCTAGTGGGACAATCATGTCTACTCCTCAGGGCAGACGTTTGCACTCAGTTAGGGAAGGTTCCTCACGTTAAGAGGCCTGGGAAGGTTTATGAAGAGCTTATCCAGAAGTAATCTCTTATAATTGCCTTCCTATCTCCTTTTCCTCCACACATCCAGAGAGTAACATTCAGATCCCACCCCTTGCCACATGAAGTGAGGGTGCCATTCATGTTGGATGGCAGGAGTAATTTGTGGTATTTGATCTTGTGGTAGGTATAAAAATTCCTTATTAAAGCTCTATTTCAAAGGAACAGAGTGAACCTTCTATTCCTTTAAAGAAAACGAAACTATTGCTGCTAAAATTTGGCTTCTTAAGTACTTTCTAAATCAGTTATTTAAGTACACTGTGCAATGTAGTTTTCTTTAAAACATTATCAGGATACGTTTTTGAATACTTAAGGATTACCTCTGAATTCAGAGTCATGGGATCTTCGTTAGAATTCTAGGCCTACAGCTTACTAGTTATCCCTGTTTCCTTATGTATAAAATAAAAATGTTGGATTAGATGGCTTCTTTGGTCCCTTACTTTCTTGTTCTCATTCTGATGATATATTCAGGACCTTTGGTATTTTTGGTATTATTTTCATAACTGTTAAAGCCTCTACGTCATTTAATTCTTTTGTTATAGAAGTACCTATGTGTGAGAGACACATAGAAGGAGAGAGAAAGAGTCAGAGAGAAGGGAGGAGAGACAGAAGAAGGGAGAAACAGGATGGGGAAGGAGGGGACACAGCGAGAGGGAGGAACAAAAAGATGGGAGAGAGAAAGAGACAGACAGACGGAGATTCAGGGAGATATACACACACAGAGACAAAGAGAGACAGAGAGAAAGAGAGGGAGGGAGACAGAAAGACAGAGAGACAGAAACACAGAAACATGCACAGAGACAGAGACACATAGATAGACATAGAGAGATGGAGTGGGGGGAGGGAAAGGGGAAGGAGAGACATGCCATGTTTTTATTGAGTATTCTGTGGAAAGTTACTGTTAGGAATTAAAACAAACCATGAATCCAAGGATAAGTTAGAGCAACATGGAAAAGTTCAAATAAGGTGTGTATTAACATAGGCATACTGTGCCTCTCAAATATGAACTTCCTTTAATGCTTCCCTGGATTCTTTTAAACTCTTAAATGTTACATATTTCAATACTCTTACAGTGTTGGATGTTGGAGGAGATGAGGGAAAACTGGGACACTAATGACCTGTTGGTGGAGTTGTGAATTGATCCAACCACTCTGGAGGGTAATTTGGAACTATGCCCAAAGGGCTATAAAACTGTGATCCCTTTGATGCAGCAAAACCACTGCCTAGGTCTGTATCCCAAAGACATACGAAGAAAGAGAAAATGTTCTGTATGTAAAAAAAACATACATATAGCAACTCTTTTTGTGGTGGTTAAGAATTGGAAATCAAAGGGAAGCCCATCAATTGGAGAATGGCTAAACAAACTGTGGTATATAATTTTAATGGAGTATTTATTGTGCTATAAGAAATGACAAGCAGATGACTTCAGAAAAAAGCTGGATAGACTTACCTGAACTGATATATAGTGAACTGAACAGAACCAGGAGAAGGTTGTACACAGTAAAAGTGATATTATTCAATGAAGAACTATGAATGACTTAGCTATTTTCATCAATACAATGATTCAAGGCAATCCTAAAGCACTAATGATGAGAAATACTATCTGTCTCCAGGGAAAGAACTGATATTATTTGAATACAGGTTGAAGTATGCTATTTTCACTTTCTTTCTTTCTTTCTCTCTCTCTTTCTTTCTTTTCCTTTCTTTCCTTTTCTTCCTTTTTCTTCCTTCCTTCCTTCCTTCCTTCCTTCCTTCCTTCCTTCCTTCCTTCCTTCCTTCCTTCCTTCCTTCCTTCCTTTCTTTCTTTCTTTCTTTCTTTCTTTCTTTCTTTCTTTCTTTCTTTCTTTCTTTCTTTCTTTCTTCTCTCTCTCTCTCTTCTTTTTTTCCTTTTATTCAAATCCTCTTGTATAAAATGACTAATATAGAAATGTTTTACATAATTTCACATGTATAACCTATATCTGATTGCTTCCCATCTCAAGAAGGGAGAGCAGGAAGGATAGAATAGTAAAAAAGTTTTTCTGCTTATATCTTTACTCCATGTCCTCACCTCCCTGTTCCACCCTCCTCTCACCATAGTGTGAAAAAAAAAAGGAAAAAACTCAAGCAAAAGACCCAACATAGAGCGGTTTCTGGCAAAAGGAAAATTCATACCCATAATACCAGTCTTGTTAGGAAAAGGAGAGAGGTACATTTTTTCTCTCTTTTCTGGAGCCAAGATTTGTGCTTGTAATTATGCAGTATTTGCCTACAATTTATTCTTTTAATTTATATTGCTTGAGTTTTAACCTTCTGGTGTTATTGAAAGCTACTGTCTGGGTCAAGATCTATTCTCATGGAGTGTTTGCTCTGGCAGTTTGTGCATGTCCTGGTGGGGGCAGACCCATTAATAGGTGGGGAAAACCTTCCCATTAAGAAGCAAAATAATAAGCAAAAATGTATTACCACTACATTTCTCTGATAATAAATAGGTCTTTGGAGAATAACCAATGAAAACCGCCAGATACTGGAAAAGGGTTTCATTGTGAGAGCTGGATTCTGAGTGATTTTTCTTTGTAAAGAGTAAATTAGAGATTCATTCCTAAGTTGAGAGGTCAAAAAAATCTGTGGCATTGCCAAGTAAAAGAATACTTTTATACACATAAGATATAATGATATCTTACCAGACTCATTTGTGGGTGAGCTGTTCACTTCAGTTAGCAGCATTGAATTCTAGTGCATTGCATTCTATGCTCCATGGGCACCCCATGGAGTGAAGAAAAAGGTTAGTGTACACCCACTCTCTGTCTCACAGTTACCAATATGTTGCCAACTTTACTCCCCTTTCCCTAACCTGACTCCCCCATCCCCAACCACGAATACTGCAGCTAGTTTTTGTTTTGTTTTGTCTTTCCTCTCCTCTTACTCTTCCCTTCCTCCACCCATTAGCTTACTTTAGATATTTTTACTCTTGTTTTGGCACCCTTCCTGGTTTTTTCTTGTATAACACATTTGACTAGTATTGGTAGAAATGGATCAGAGAAGTACAGGGCAAAAACAGAAAGAAAGAATTTATGCCTAGCAGAGAGAAGCCAGAAGAATCTTATTTCCCTATGTACCATTGAACTTTTTGGTGCAATTTATTAGAAGAACTTGGTCAATGAACTAACTCAACTATGCTTAAGATAACTTTGGCTTTCTAACAATGAACATTTAGTATAAATCTGTTAAGGTAGCAGTGCTGTAAAGACATGTTTAAACTTCTCTCTTCTACTGGATTTCTGGTTTAATTTATTTACAATCAAAAAGGAGCTAATAGCACATTAGATACTTTCAACTGCAATCCTGACATATTTTATAGATCTTTAAAAACATACATTGGAGCATAACACCATAATTGTTAAAATTACTGTCTCACTGACAATCTCTTTAATGGAGAAAATGACATTAAAAAACCACCAAAATCCAAAGATTGACTGCTGAAATCTTGTAAAGTACATTTCAATAAGTTTGTGGCTCCAAAATATTAAAATATCATAGAATCTGAGTTTGGAGGGAGCAAAGTATCCTTATTACAACATCCCCAACAAATTTATAATTTCGCCTCTGACACAGTCAGAATGCACCCACAGTCTAAGAAAACAGTCATTCTGCTTTCAGATATTTCTGACTGAAGGGTTTCCCTACTCCCACCCCTTCCTCTTCTTTCTATCCTGCTTCTTTGTAAATTCTACCCATTGCTTAGAGTTCTTCCCAGAAAAGCTTAATCCCTTTTCCACATGAGAGCTCTTTCATTGCTTGTAGATGAATATATTGATAGTCATAAAGGACCCAATAATTGTGTTTTTACTATTATCAAATAATTAGGATCTATCCTTCAAGTATATGCTGGTCATCCTCCTTCAAGAAAAAAATCAACAGGACTTTAGGCCTAACTCTGTATTCTCCAGGTTGTCAAATAGAATGATAAAATATGAGAGAAGAATGTCAATGTGACAATGAAAGAAGGAATCTGAAGATCTAAAGGGGATTTCTGCTATATCAGAAGGTTGGCGGTTTTAAGAAAGTGACATGGAGAAGAAAGAAAAGAAGTATCAGTAAACTCTAGGAACTAAGTCATCAATGTGAGGCTTTGTCTAAAGAAGGAGGAACTGGAGAGTCTGAAGAAGCAGCTTACTGTCCTCCAAGGAATGATGATACATATCCATAGAGGTTTTCATGTGAGAGATCATTGAGTAAGAGTCAGAAGAAGAAACAAATACTAGTGCCTCATTACTGAAGGTTACTGAAACAACTATTTGGAAGAGAAATAAATGTTTTGCTGATGTTTATTTTTGTCTCTCTCTCAACTCATGCCTTATAACAAAGAAGTAGAGTTAGGCCAAACAAAGCAACATATTGGTAGGGCAGTGTCTACCAACATATGTCTTACATTGCAACACCTTAGAAGTATGCTTTGCCTTCAGTCCCCTGGAGTTAACACTACTTGTTGCCTTATTCCATGAACCACAGCTCAGATGTTTTTCAATATAGTTTGTTTTGGTCATTGTGTTTCTTGTTCTACCTCACTCTTCATCAGTTCTTAAATGTCTTCCTAAGCTTTTCTGAATTCCTCGCATTCATTTTTTTGGTGGTAAAATAATATTCTAGTGCATTTATCATGCTTTTTTTAGCCATGGCCCAATTGAGAGATACTTTTTTTTTTTTTGCTAAACAAAAATATTTTTCTATATATGGTACCTTCTCTTTAGTCATTGGCCTTCTTGGACTATATGCCCAGTAATAAAATGGGGTCTGCTGAATTTTCTATATCTATTTGGAACAATCTGGGAAGGGAGCTCTTTTATATTTCTTCTTCCATCTTGATTCTATCTTCTGACAGATCTTCCTGTCTCAGTCTCTTCCTTTCTAGTTCATCCTCTACACAGATGACAAAGAGGTATCCTTAAAGCATAGTTTGGATCATATCATTTGCCCACTCAAGATGTTTTAGCAGTTCTTTATAATATGTAAAATATAACATAAACTCCTTGGTTTGGAATTTAAAGTCCATTATAACCTGGCTCCAAATTATATGTTCAGACTTTTTTAACATCTCTATCCTTTCCACATTCTGTGCTTTAAGATGGTCTCATGACATACTCTCTTTCATATGTGACATTCTGTCTCCTCTCTCTGTACATTTGGGCTGTTGGCCAGGCCTGATGGGACCTTTCTTCTCATATCCTCCCATTAGAACCTCTAGCTGTTCTGTGCTTGTCTCTGTGAGCCACAAATCTCAGAATGTCAGTCAGTTCTAAAACTCTTGTTGCACAGAATATGCAAACTATCACCATCATCATCACTCATCCAAGACAATTTTAGCAGAGAGGGCACTAGGAACTGGGGTAGGATCAGGAAAGTCTTCAGTGTAGAATATGCTTTATTAAATTGCTGCTGGAAATGAGGAATTTGAAGAGGTGGAGACAAGGAGGGGGTGTATTACAGGCATGGGGGAACAGTCAGTTCAAAGACATGGAGACAAAAGGAGAGTTATATGTGAGGAATAGCCAGAAGGTCAATTTGGTGGGTTCTAGAGTACAGAAGGAAAAGTAATGTGTAAAAGTGGACAACTAGAATGGGGGCATGTTATGAAGTGTTTTAAAATGCTAAAAAAACCAAAACAACAAACCAAAGTAGTTTGTATCTATCTTAAAAGGATTAGGAAGTCATTGGAGTTTAACATGCAAAGAAACAACATGGTCCAACCTTTGCTTTAAGAAAATCACTTTGGTAACTATCTCAAAGATAAGGAAGATGAGGCAGGCTAAGTTAGGAGGCTATTGAAATTGTCCATGTGGACATAGTGGTTGTGTGAAGTATAGCTAAATGTGGAGATGAAAAGGAAGATATCTTCTAACTGATTTGATATGTGGGGTAAATTAAAGTGAGAATTTTAGGATAACAATAAAGTTACAATCCTGGATCATTGGAAAGATGGTATACTCTCCAAAGGGGGTACCTAGGTGATGGAGTGGATAGAGCACCAGTGCAGGAGTCTGGAGGACCTGAGTTCAAATCTCACCTCAGACACTTGACACTCACTAGCTGTGTGACCTTGAGCAAGTCACTTAACCCCAATTGCCTCATCCTGGGTCATCTCCAGTCTTCCTGATGAATATTTGGTCACTGGATTCAGATGGCTCTGGAGGACAAGTGAGGCTGTTGACCTGCACAGTCCTCCCTCACTCAAAACAAAGTCAAGTGCAAGTCATGTCATTATTTCTCTGATGGCATGGTCTTCATCAGCAACAAAGGATGAACACACGCTAGGGAAGTTCAGAAGCTACACACATATATACACATATATACTTTGTAATATAACTTGATGTTAGGAATATATTTTTGTGCCACTTCAAAAATTCTTTAACTTTGAGACTAGAGTAAAGGAAGTGAGAATGGGGAATAAAATCAGGGAGTTTTGAGATATAGACAAAGGGAAAAGAGAGAGCTCAAAATAAGTGTCCTGTTTTTCTCAGGGAAATAAAGAAAATATATTCAGATAAGTGAGGGAGAGGAAAAAGGTACAAGAAACTTAAGGATAGAAGTTTTGATATAGTTTCTGTGGGGAATGGAATAGAGAATCAATAAAAGAAGAGTAAAAAGATTATTTGGCTTCCATGAGGGTCTAGGTGAGATTAAATAATCTAGATTTGTAGTGAATAAATTGGTTTCCTTTGGGTGATTCTCTCCATCTCTGTTCAGCAGCAGGTGAGTAGGAGTAGAAGAGGCAGATGGTAGGAGTAATCCAGTGTTTGAGTTTGACAAGGCAGGAAAAGTGATAGGAGAAATCCTAATATTTCTCTCAATGTTTCTGTCTAAATTCTACTTACTTCCAAGTGGCATTAGAAATGATCAGCATGTGTCATTGTGATATGTGTCACTTAACCCTGAAAAGCACATGTTCTAATATAGTGCTCTCAGAATCTAGTATCAGTATGGAACTATAGATCAAAGATGGTAGTGGTGCTGAGTGGGCTAACTGGAATTTGGGGACGTCAGTTGGTTCTGGGGCTGTGTAGAAATTATGTGAAGGAAGAAAAGAGAATCAGTAGGATAGAATCAGAAACAATATATTCTCTAGGGATCTTTTAAACTCAAAACTGGTCCAGAATGAATTATGATCCAGTTGCCTCCCCACTCCTACCACTCTCCCAAACCAAGTCAGTGCCAGATGCCCTGAAATGGAACCAGACTCCAAGGCAGGGTTGTCTGGAGCCACCAGTGAGTGGGTGTTTCCAGAGATTTCTAAGTCAGTCCCTCTGCCAGTCAGGGGAATACTGTAACTGCTGGAGCATAACATTGATTAGGGAGAGATCCTTATCAAAGTGAAAGCATATACACAGTCACACTCCAGACAACCTTTTGGCTCATGTTTTTGCCAACCCTTTGCTCCTTGCCCCACAGCTATTGCAGTGGCTATGAAAAGAAAAAAAATTTCTGCTAATCTCTGACTGATTACATTGTCTTCCAAGAAATGACATTGAAATTGGATATTTCATTTCTCTCCCTTTCCTAGTAACCACTCTGCTTTTATGCAAACACTGTTCCTTAACTATATCCCTTCCATCCATGAGTCTTTCACTTCTTTTATCCTGGATCTTTTAGACTGTTGTATAAATTTCAGTTGCTACTGGAGGAAAACACAAATTATTAAACATTTTCAAGATCACTGGAATTACTTAAATTTGCTGCATTTCTCTTTATAATCTCATTTAGAGTTATCTTAGCAAGCATACAGGAGTAGTTTGCCATTTCCTTATCCAGTTTATTTTACAGATGAGAAAAGAGAGGCAAACAGGGTTAAGTGACTTGCCCAGGGTGTAATGGTAATTTAAATGGGAAGATCTTTCTCATTCATTAATAGACCCATGTGACCTGTGTGGGTCACATGGCAGTCTCAGTCACATGAAACCTGTGGTGGGAGGCATTTGCTGAACAGGTGGAACAGAAAGAGGTGGAAATAGAGAAGAGTTGAGGAGAAATTAGTGAACAGTCAGAATTGAAGGATGTGGGCAAGCCTGCAGCTGGCTGTGAGTGAGAGAAGGGCATTTTGTTTAAGGCAGCCTGTTTGTGATTTGTTTAAGGGAACTGGTTTGTGGGAAGCCTAACAGAGGGAAGGCGGGCCTAGTGTTGCCCTCTTCATTGTTATTGTATGTAGATATTTTTGTTACTATGATGGATTTGGCTTTCTGGCGTCTGAATAAATGTTTTGATTCTGTCTTCTATGTGGAGAGTCTGTTATATTTCACAATTCAGAATTGCACTGGGATATTCATGGCCACTGTAGGTGCTGTGAATATCACATTGGCACTACACATGGTCAAACAGCTAGTAAGTGTCTGAAACCAGATTTGAACTCAGGAAAATGAGTCTTTCTGATTCCAAGCCCAGTGCTCTATCCATTTGCACCACGTAGCTGCCCTCACTTAAATTTAGAAACATAAAACTAGAAGAAGTACTTACATACGTTTAAAAGGATCATTATTTACAATTGAAGGGAAAGAATAGATGTCATTTCCAGAAATTTCAAGTAATATTTATTTTGTATTTGTGGAAACAATGGTACTTCATGCTACATTAGAAATTTATTCCAAATTGGTGCAATATTCCAAGTTACACCCAAGAGGGTAGAGTTTAGGTTATGTCATATGCAGGAATGATTTTTGGGAAACATTTCATTGTATAATGTTTCTCTATTTTCAAAAGCACAAAATGATCATTTCAAAAATAATGGCAATAATTTGCAAATAACATTGTCCTTTGTGGGAACAGTTAAATTTAGTAAATCATCCTACATGAAAGAATTCCTCAGAAGCAGAAAGAAGTGGAAGAAGTCCTTCAGTTAAACCACTCTCCCTACTTCTTTTCATTCTATATCTTTTAAGAGCATATAAGTATATATGCTTAGAATCCAAAATTCAAGCATCCCTTTTCTTCAAATAAATGGCTAGATATGGCTTAACCTCTTAGTTTCGAGGTAAAGGATTTTCATCTAAGTTTTGTACAAGGTATAAGCATTCAAAAAAATAGGCTTGTTGAAAACAAAATCATAGAATCTTACTGAAATCAGACATTGTTGGTTTCATTCTCCAATACTTCTGAATGATTAAATACTGAAACAGATGTTTAAAAACCTGATTTCTAAAAGAAATCGTTGAATTTTAACTATTTTAGCTAGTCTTGAAAAAGTCTCTAAAATCAAGCCTTCTTTCTCTAAATGAGAAATGCTCTCTAAAATTAATTTTAATATCCATTAAGGAATTTGGAAGCAGGTGCTGTGGTAAAAGAGCTATAACTAAGAATTTTGGTACCTGAGGAAAATTCAGTTAGTCTACTGGGTCAGGTGGGGATATATAAAACATGATGACTTTTATGGAGTAGAGACAGAAGTCTAAAATACTGAGAAACTGTCAGGATATTAAAAGGCAACAGGAGTTGGATTAGAGAAGAAGATTGTATGTTAGGAACTGAATTTATTGGAGAGCAGAAGCTTGGAGGTTCATATACAAGGAACTGGAAAGGGCAGAGAAAAGATTGTTCACATGAGGTGAGGTGGTTTCTGAGTGACAGTTTCAGAAGAAGGGTTTGAATGTGGTTGTAGATAACAAGGATTATGCCAATTCCTTTGTCTTCCTGGTCTTATGTGACAGTAGCAGTGAGGTGGCTCAGCAAATAGAGCACTTGACCTGGAATCAGGAAGATCTGAGTTCGAAACTTAGATACTTATTAGCTATGTGACCATGGACAAGTCACTTAACCTCTGCTTTAATCCACTAAAGAAGAAAAAGGCAAACACTCCAGTATCTTTGCCAAGAAGACCTCATGGATAGTATGCGCTATTGACTCATGAAGAGTTAGACACAACTGAATGACCAAAGAACAGTAACTCTGTGTGTCAGGCATGTGGGAGTACAAACAATCATCAGGAAAGAGGGTGATGAAAGATATTCATGTTTGCAGGACAAATCTAAGTTATAGTGAGCACTTGAAGAAGAAAGGAACGTGAGAAGCATGAGGAAAAATGTGAGATGAAAGTAATTTTTCTTTTCTTTTAACAATGTAGGAGGGTTCCAGATAGTATAGTAGCAAGAAAGAACAGAGCAAGATAGGTATGTGGGTAAGTAAGGGTCAAGTTCATTATGGGGAAGGTGTGGTGGCATTCAAATGTTTCCTTTGTAACTGGTTTCATTGATGATTCTTGGCTGATGTTTTTTCCCCAAATAATATAACATGCTTATTATTAACTATGTTTCTTTATGTTTTTCTATTACTATTATTTTGAGTGATGCATTCTTTAATTGAAATGATGAGTCAGGGGTAGGTGGTCTGCCTACATGCAAAATTTGGCCCTTTACAAAGTGCGTGATGGCCGTAGTGGGTTGATATCCCAGAGGCTGCAGACTGGGTGAAGGAAGATAACCCCTATCCACTATTGGTGCCTGGGGAAAAGTCCCAACTCTTCTAACCTAGTTCCAGCTCTTTGTGGAAGATAGAGAAATACAAAGTAAGATGTTTGTCTTCAAGAGACTTATGGTATAGTTGGGTAAACAATACGTTGCCTACTATAGTGCTTTGCCTAGAGAAAGTTCTCAGTAAGCATATATATTTTTAAGACTCAAAAATGAAGTAATAGCAAGTAATGTAAGATGATACCCTTAAATACTAAGGTAAGTGATAAAGACTAAGACCTATAGAAATTCAGGAAAAACAGGAGAGGGAGATAAAAGAGATTGGTGTGGTTAGGAAAGACTTCATACAAGAAATAGGCATGAATTTGAGCCTCTAGTGGGTATGACCAACCAATTCAATGTTATTTCAGAGGTAAGAGCTCACATAGATGGGTGTAGGATTTGGAGAGACGAATGAGGACATTAGAAAAAAAAAAAGATGTAGATCAGGTGACACCATATGAATAAGGGATTAGAGTCTCCTCAGAGCTGGTAGTCTATACATGTAGAATGAGGTACACATAATCAGATATAGCTTAAATACATGTCTTTATTGCAAATAAGAGTCCTATTGTGGAAAGGTCATGTAAAGTAACTGTTTTGGTTAAAAGGGTGCCAGTAAAACTTTTACAAAGCAAAACAATCAAAATTAAGAAGACTGTAAGAATAAAGAATATGTATATAAAGCATGTATGTAATATATGTGCATGTATGCATATATGTATATATATACATGTGAATATATGTAAATATATCTACATATGTATATGTAGGCATGTATACATATATTGTATGTATTTTTATATGCATAAACACAGAGGGCTCACAATTTTTCTCTCCTCCCAATTCCTGCCCTCATAGTAGGAAACTTCAGCATATATATTGACTGTCTCCTAAAATTCTTAACCGTTCACTTTCCGAACTTAATCACTTCACATGATCTATTTTTCCACCACCACCTTGGAGACACGCAAAGATGTTCATATTCTTGATTTTGTCACACACAAATGAGCCACCTCCATGTTGAAGAATTCAGAAATTCCCTTATCCAATAATAACCTATTGACTTTTTACCTCTCCCTCTGCCTTTCTTTACAAAAACCTATTCTTTATTTGCATCATGACCTCCAATCCCCTGACCCCTCAGTTCTCCCTCCCTAGTGCACTAGCCACTCTATCCTCCTTTTCCAATCTGAACCTTTTTGTGAGCCAGTTCAATTCTACATTGTCCTTCTTTCTTGATTCCCTAGCCCCCTTATCATATTACTAAGTATGACTTGCCAAGTTTCAGTCTTGCATCACTCCCATCATTTTCTGTCTTTGCTCCTACAGACCTTACTGAATGAAGGTAGAGAAAATCACACAATTCCTTCTAACTGGTTCTACTACAAATTTATGTTACACAATTTCAACTTGGTCCTCACTGCTGTTAGCAATTCAACTATATCACCCTTTATCAATTCACTATCCCATTCTCTACAGCAGCTCTTCCACACTTTTTCATCCCTCCTCAAATCTGCCATGGCTCCCTTTCCCCACCCTCTTAAATGAGAACCTTACCTCACATTTACAGGAAAAAAAATTGAGGCCATTTGATGTGAGCTGCCTCTCCTATCCTCTTCCTCATCTATCACTCAAAAGCCTTCTGCCACCATCTCTTTTATGCATTTCTCATATGATGAAGTGACCTTACTCCTTACTAAGGCTAATCCCTTTACCTATTCAAGCAATTCTAAACCATCTCATCTCTTCCAAGATGGTCCCCTCTGTCATCCCCCCTTTATCATTTATTTTTAATCTCTCTCTCTCTACTGGATCATTTAATATTGCCTACAGATATTCCTATATCTCTCATATCCTGAAATATCCCTTACTGGATCCTTCTGTTCTCAATAACTATCATGCCATAACTCTTCTCTTTGTAGTTTTCTTTTAATTTTCTTTTGTCTTAATGCTCTTCTTAACCACTTACAATCTGACTTCTGATCATTTCACTAAAACCACTTTCTGAAAAATTACCAGTGATCTTACTTGCCAAATCCAATGGCCTTTTCTGAGTCATCATTCTAATTAACCTTTCTGCACCTTTTGACATGGTTGATCATTCACTCCTCCTTGATATTTTCTTCCCTCTAGGTTTTCAGGACACAACTCTCTTCCTTTTCTTCTTCCTTTCTGGCCTCTCCTCAGTCTCCTTTGTTGAATTCTTATCTAGATTATATCCTGTAACTATATATGTCCTTCAAGCTTCTGTTGGGGGCCCTCTTCTCCCCCTACACTGCTTCATGGAGTGATCTCACGGTCTCCCAGGGATTTAATTTTCATCTCTATGCTAATAATTCTCAAATCTACCAATCCTTCCCCAACCTCTCCATCTTTTATTTTGTACCTTTAGCTGTCTTTCAGAGATCTCAAACTGGATGCCCAGTGGACATCTTAAGTTAAACATGTCAAAAATAGAACTTGTTATTTCTCCCCACAACTCTCCCTCTTCTCCTATCTACCCTATTATCATCCTCCCAGTCCTTCAGGCTCACAACCTAGGAATTATTCTCAACTCCTCAATATCTTGCATCCCACATATACAGGCTGTTTCCAAGGCTTTTCAATTTCAACTCTACAACATCTCTTATTTATGCCCCATTCTCTCCTCGTGCATTGACACTAGCTTGTTATAGCCCCTTACATTTCATGTAAAGATTATAGTAGTAGCCTGTTGCTTTGTCTGTCTGTCTCAATTCTCTCTTCACTCAAATCCATCTTCCATCTAGCCATTAAAGTGATTCACCTAAAGCTCATGTCTGAGTATATCATTCCTCCACTCAATAAACTCCAGTGACTGTCTATCACCTCCAGAATCAAATATGAAATGTTTTACTTCGTATTCAAGACCCCTCATAACCTAGCTCCCCATACACTCCACCTTTCTACCTTCTTACACCTTACTCCCAAATATAGACTATTCAATCCAATAGATCCTGGAGGAAGACACTCAGTGTCTTTCCTCCCAGCATTTTTTCTTTCTACCCTTCATGTCTGAAATTTTCTCTGTCCTCTCTTTTCTGACTACTAACTTTCCTGACTTCCTTTAAATCTCAACTAAAATCCCATTTTTTACAGGAAGCCTTTCTCAATCTTTTTTAATTCTAGAGCCTTTTCTTTATTAATTCTTATTTATGTTCTATATATTTGTTTCATGTTGTCTTCTCATTAGATTATAAGCTCCTTGAGGGCAGAGGTTGTTTTTCACCTGTTTTTGAATCCCCAGCACTTAGCACAATGCCTCACACAAAATAGGTACTTCATAAATGTTTTTTTAATTGATTGATTAATTGGTTTGAGAAAACTAGTTGTCACATATGGAAGGGCTGGGAAATAGATTTCAATTTCTGAAAGAGAAAATGCTCCTAAAGTTTTGTTAACTAATGCATATAATTATAGAAATGATAAATAGACAGGCCATGTTAATGATAATTTATTATGTTGTAGTTTGGGTCTGCCACATGCATAGAGTGCCTGAGACAACAGGTTTCCACCTGGATAATCTGGGAAACTTTCATTTGAGAGAATCTCAATGACTTGTAAGGGAGCTACCTTGGAGAATAAGACTGTGGAGGACACATAGATATTCTGTAATTAGTACTGGTCAGCTAACATTATATTGAAGGGAAGGCTCTTAGAGGGGCCATAAGACATTTCAAAAGGGCTCATCTCCTTCAGCAGCTGTCTCTTGCCTCATTCACCTCTAGGGGAATTTTGGTGACTCCTTCACTCTTGGCTTCATGTGAACAAAGTAGTGTCTCTAACCTTGGGAGTTTCAACAGGTTGTGAAAGGAAGTCTCAGTAATCTAGAGGCTGGAGTCCAGGATAAATGTTGCAGCTAACCCATCATTTCATGTTCTGTTCATCCTTTGTTGCCAAAGAAGACCATGGCATCAAGAGAAATGATGACATGACTTGCATGTGACTTTGTTTTGAGTGAGGGAGGGCTGTGCAAGGTCACCAGCCTCACTTCTCCAGAGCCATCTCTGACCAGAAGATGCCCAGTTAACTTGGGTTTTACTGGCCAAATTCTTTTCCTTTGCCTTGCTTCACCTCACCCTGCCCTACCTTGCCTTGCCTTCTAAGGTCTCTCTTCAGGACCCTCTGGGCTTCAGAGTGATTATCAGTGGTAACTGTTGCTGTTTCCCTCACAGCCTGATGTCTTTATTTTTCCTTGCCTCATTAAAGGAGCCATCCCCTTTTTAAACAGGCCTATTCAATGAGTGGGTGTTACCTCATCTTAAGTGAGTACCTGAATAAGCCTTGGTCTAAAGGGGCCAAGATCTCTCAGTGCATCCTGGGTCATCTCCAGTCATCAATCATTTGAAATCCTGAAGAGAAAGGATCAATCTTTTTTGGGGGGTGGGGAAAGGGAAAGCAAATTTTGCAAGGAGCCATCTTTAGGTTCTCTACCCAGCAGAAAGTGAGACATGACTTTGGTGACCTACCTTAGTCATCACCACCAGCAATAACTACTGCCCTACAGATACCAATAGGAAGACAAGCAAAGGGTCTTGGGAGTGGTAGCACTCCTCAGACTATCAGCATAACCAGATCAGCCCTCACAGAAATCATCCAGGGAGACAGTGGCTGTGGTGAAGGGGCCAGTAATCACCACCAACTGCCTCCCTCAGGGTCTAGATGAAGTAGCAAGGCACCCTAAGGGAGAAATGGAAGGTAGAAATGTGCTGAGCAAGGGAGGCTTTGCATGCCATCTCAATCACCATCTCCCCTCAGACCCTGATAAAAACAGTGTAGGACAGAGAAACTAAAATTCTAGGTAATGACATGCTTCTAGCCCAGTATCTATGGCCATCATCCTGGAAAGTCAATCCTGTGAAGCTGCAGTCTGGCAACTGCCCCTGCAATTGCTACAGTCATGTCTATTGAAGACTCAGAAAAGAAAGTTCTTTTCACCAAAGTCCTTGGCACTGTCACCTAGTTCAACATCAGAAACTGATATGATTTCATCCGTGGAAATGACATTAAGAAGGCATTACCATCTGCTTTGTTGCTGTACTAAAAGACCATGGGAACTTTCCATATGACCTACAGCTGAAATGTTCCATATGGGTTGTCTTTCCCCATTAGAATGTTTTTTTTTACATAGAAGATATATAGTTTAATGGAAAAAAATGTCAGAGGGAAAGTACTAGCATCTGGTGGAGGAGCAGCTGGGAATGGTAAAAGCTCTGTCTAGAAATTGTCCTTCATCTGTACCTTCATATATACACACATATACGTATGAATATGTGGATGTATGTGGATGCATATGTATATATGTATGTGTAGACATGTATAGACATGTGTATACATGTATATGTATACATAAGCATGTGTGTATAAATATGTATGCATACACATACATACATATTTCCCCCATTACATATTTAAACAATTTTTAACACTTGTTTTTTCTTTAAAGTTTTGAGTTGCAAATTCTACTTCTCCTCTCTCTCACCTCCCTGTTTCCTGAGACAATAAACAATCAAATATTGTGATACATAAAAAGTTTGAGAGACATAATTTCTGAGTAACTAATCATTTTATTAATCATGCTAGCAGATAATTAATAAAAGGGATCAGTGACACTCTCAAATGCCAAAGACCCCTCATGTAACCCATTCAATGCTTATATGCCCTTGGAAGAGTAGGTATTTTTGAGGGTGACAATCAACTCCGGTTGATTAACAATTAATGAAAAGAGTGACATTAAACAATCTACAGGTCTTAATTCAATAACTGGGTTATTAACTAAGTTTTACCTAAATTAATTAATTATTACTATATGAGAGAAATAATCATTTCTCTCTATAGGTTATACATGAGTGATCACGTAAAACATTTCCATATTAGTCATTTTGTACAAGAAGACTCCAACAAAAAGAAAAAGAATGAAAGAAAAAAATGAAAAATTACATGCTTCAGTCTGTACTCAGATAATAATCAGTTCTTTCTCTGGAGGTGGACAGCATGTGCTTCATCATTAGTCCTTTGGGATTGTTTTGGCTCATTGTATTGCTGAGAATAGCTAAGTCATTCACAATTTTTCATTGTATAGTATTGCTGTTACTGTACCATACAACATTATTCTGATTCTGCTTACTTCACTTTGCATCAGTTCATGTAAATCTTCCAGGTTTTTCTGAAATTAACTTGCTTGTTATTTCTTATAGCACAATAATATTCCATCACGATCATATACCACAGCTTGTTTGGCCATTCCCCAATTAATGGACATCCTTTGATATCCAATTCTTAGCCACCACATAAAAGATGCTATAAATATTTTTGTATAAATAGGTCTCCATGCTTCCCACCCTTTTTGATGTCTTTGGAATGTAGACCTAACAGTGGTATCACTGAATCAGCAGGTATGTACAGTTTTATAGCCCTTAGGTCACAGTTCAAATTGTTCTCCAGGATGATTCTCATTCAAATTTGAGCTCCTAGAAAGCAGAGAGTGCATTAATTTTCTTTTTATATCCCCAACACTTAGCATATACTAAGTGCTTTACAAAAACTTCATTCACCCAGTAATACTACTTCTAGAGCTGTATCGCGAAGAGATCATAAAAATGGGAAAAGAACCCACAAAAATATTTATAGCAGCTGTTTTTGTGGTGGCCAAGATGGAATTTGAGGGTATGCCCCTCAACTGGGGAATAGCTGAACAGCTTGTGGTATATGAATGTAATGGAATACTATTGTGCTATAAGAAATGATGATCAGGTGGACCTCAGGAAAACCTGGAAAGACATATATGATCTGATGCGGAATGAGGTGAGCAGAGCCAGGAGAACATGGTACACAGTAATAGCCACATTGTGCATCAACTGACTTTGATGGACTTTGTCCTTCTCAGTAATGAAAAGACCTAAAACAATTCCAAAAGAAACATAATAGAAAATTCCATCCATATCCAGAGAAAGAAATATGGAGTCTAAATGCAAATTGAATCATATTATTTGCTCTTTTCTGTTTTTTTTTCTTTCTAATGTTTCCTCCCATTCATTCTAATTCTTCTATACAACATGACTAATGTGAAAATATGTTTAATAAGAATGTACATGTGGAACCTATATCAGATTGCATGCCATCTTGGGGAGTGGGGAGGAGAGGGAGAGGGAGAAAATTTAAAACTTAGGGAAGTGAATGTTGAAAACTAAAAATAAATAAATTTAAAAAAACCCTTTATTCATTCATTGAACTATTGACACTAGTGCTATATAGCATCAATAGAATTTTAAACACGGTCCATACTGAACCAGTCTCTAACCTGAGAATGCTGGAGCCAAAACAGAACCTGCCAGAGATGGGTATGTCAGGAATCAAGTAGAGGTTTAATTAATTCCTGATAAACACATCAGAAAAAAACTTGCAAGTGGAATCCTCCTCCCTCCCCCTTCTCAGAACGAGGGACTAAGCTTGTTGGGGTACAGGTAATGGTTAAATAAATATGTGGGCTGGACATAATATGACATAACATTCTTAGGTCTTGAGTAGCAGTTCCCATGATAGCCACATGCAAGGACAATTTTCAGGTGTTCCTGGGTCTTATGGGAACAGTCTCCAAGTTGATTGTCTCACAGTGGGGTAACTGTTGCAAGGAACAGGGATTGTGAGCAAGTCAAACAAGGTGATGGATGGCTCTCAAGTCTCTGGGAAATAGGCGGCAGTTCAACACCTGGTGTTGGTATAAGCAATATACTTTGCGAGAAGGTGAGATCATCCAGAATGCAAAGGATTATGGTTATGCAATACTCAAGATGTCGTAGGGAAGATAATGCCCCACAGGTATTTGGGAAATGTTTGTATGTTTTTCTTTTGGCAATGTCCTAAATTTCCACATGTTTTGTTCCCCCTAATACAATGTGATCTCCTTGAGAGCAAGGATTGACTTACTTGTCTATTTGTATCCCCAGCACTTAACACAATTCTTTTCACATAGTATGCACTGAAGTGTTTCATTCATTTATCTATCAAGTTATTCTTCTATAAACTAATTAGTATTAAGTGGTTAAATGGAACTTAAGTACTAGTCATTGGCCACCTTCAAAGTAGGAGGAATGTAGTTGTTAGAGGCTTAAGCTGAAAAAAATCCACCCTAAGCTTCTTAGAGTATTCAGGACCTTGAGCACAGATATAGCTCCCTTGGCCTTGAGCGAATAGGACCAGAGTGTACATGCTACAGTGTACTAGTTACCAACACTGCTTTGAATTTGTTTTCTAGATGAAGTGCTTCCTTTTGATGTGTATTTTTAAGTTCTATTTTACCGACACTTCCTAATTAATACTCTCATTCTAGCCTCTTTCTTTTCATATTTTAGAAAGCATATAATTATTGACAATGGAAAAACACCAACTTTTAATCATCCACAAAATTCAGATATATATACTTCATGTGAGTATACAACTGTTTAGTCTTAGCCACAATATTTGACTTTTTTATTTTCTCTCTCAGATTCTTTAATTCTTCATTAGTATTTTTATCTTGATCATACTGTCTCCTTTGTTTTTGTCAGTGAAGAAGACTCTGGTCACACACACAGTACTACCCTGTGCTGGTCATCAAGATACTTGATTTAGCAGATGTTTCTCATGCTCATGCCGGACACAAAAATACTGATATCTTGTTATTCTATTAACCTCCCTGGTTGACACCTTTGAGCACTGTCATTTTAGAAAATCCTAATGACTTCTTTAAAGTGAGAACACTAAGAGTTTGGAGATAACAGAAGCCTGTCTCACTTCTGAATTTCTATTTTTAAATGATTAAAATAAACAAATGGCTAGTGGTTAAGAATCAGTGCCAAAATGATGCTCTTAAAATAACATGTCCAATAAAGAGCATGTATGTATTGTTTTTAATGGAAACAAATTTAATGAAGTATCATAAAAGAGTAGGGAACAGGTGGGTCACTGGTCCTGAGCTGAGCTCAGTACCCAGAGGACTCTGCTTCAGCCTCAGTCATATAGGAAAACAGATGCCATGCTGACAAATTGGATAGTATGCACACATCAGCTGCCCAATTCTTCTACTACTTATTAAGACTGGCAAGAAATGTTTTAATATAGTTTGCCCATTAAGCTGTGTTTTTACAAGAACTTCATTATACACAATTTTTATTTGAGTACAATTTTTAAAAGTAATTTATAATTTATATTTATAATCCTGCCATCCTGGTATTAAATAGAGGGAAAACCCATTCTAAAAATTCAATAACAATCAAAAAGATGCCCAACAAAATGCCGGAGTTGGCTTTATTACATTCTTTATAGGTGCTGTTAATGTAATTTTCTCATCTGCCTGGTTGAATTATTCTTATTTATGTCAGATCCTCCCTCCATGATTTCTCCTCAAAGATTAAAAAAAATTAAGTTTGGCTGTAATTTGCTGTTTTCATGGCTACATTCTCACTCAAAAACAGGAGATAAATAAGACCAGATATCCTATAAGGAAAAGGCAGGGTAGAAACTTGAGTAATTGATAACTGTTCCAAATAATTTATTTGGGATATTTATTCAAGATTGTAGAATCCAATGTGGAAAATCAGATAAAAAATGGAAATGCCACAGTTTAGGGGTGCTAGGAACCCCCAAATTCAAGGGTACACGGTGGAGTCAGCCTTGAAAGAAACCATTCAAGCCTTCTTTCAGTCAGAGACAAGGTTTATTGTGTTGCCAATAGAAGCTGGCAAGTTTCCTGAAGAATGTGTGGTAATTGTGATGCCAATACAAGCAGGCCAGATTTTAAAAATCTGAGCATTTGATGAGGATAAAATTGGTACTTTTATACAGAAAGATTGTGGGAAGATCTGGATGGGATTAAGAAGTGGCAAGTAGCCTGGGGTGGGCCAGGTGCAGATAATGAGGACCACAGTGAAAGGGCAGTTAAAAAGATTATTGACTGGGATGGGCTGGGTGCCTCAGGCAAACTCCAGGGATCTAGGTTCAGTGGCTGAGTTCCTGAAATTTGTGGGAAAGTTCAGGGCCTTTTAGGGATCCATCGTTAGTGCCCCATCAGAAATAGCTGAGTATTGTAATGCTATTATTTGCTTCAGTTTATTGGCTGGCACAACATTTGCTTATCATCTTGTAAGCTCATTCTAGGAGTCATCTACAAAAAATAATTACATGTGTGTCTTAAATTATAATTAGCATAATTATAAACTCCATGAGGACAAGGGCTATTTTATTTTTGTCTCTGTTTCCTCAGAACCTAATCCAGTACCACTTATCTTTTATATTTTACATGTTTAATCAATGTTGGTTGAATCTAATAAAATCATAAAAAATCACCCAACTTGTCATTTGTTCACTCTATGTTGAAAGGAAAATTCTTCATTTGGGCTTTCACCCTGATTAACAAGGCAAAACTCAGGACAAAGAGAATTAAAAGGATTTTTATTATAAATATGGCAAGGTAACAACCCATTGGTAGGCAGATCACTGAAATTCAGCAATGGTTGAAAGTGGGGACAGCTTTTGTAGGTAACTTTTAGACAATCTTTTAGATTGTTTAAATCTAGACAATAGATAGGTTAACCTCAGCAGAAGAGATTAGACCTTTGCATCTCAGTTCCTCCCCAAGGTAGCAAGAACATGACAGGTAATACCAAAAGCTTCAGACTTAGTGTGTCCCTCCCTATCAGGACCTCCCTCAGCACTGAATGGGAACAGATTTAGTGAAGACTTCTCAAAGTTATGAGACTCCTCCCTAGAGTAGAAGAGACCTTAGGGCCAGGTTTTGATTCCTCCAGAGTCAGGTGATTTCCATATAAGGCTATACAGTGCATTAGGATCAATGATTGGCTATGGCTCAGTAACTCCTCAATACCTAATTTGCATATGCCCACGTGGTCTTCAGTCCTCACTTTGGTCTGCCTGATTTGCCTACATTCTCAATGCCCAATTTGCATGAGTCATCAATGCTTCCTTTGCATATGTTTTCAATGCCTAATTTGCATGTGATGACTATTTTCTCGGGCTTTGTAACTGTTGGGAGGGGGAAATTTGAACCAGCTTCCAAAAGGGATTGATTAGATTTCACTCCTAGAATGTAAGACCTTGCTTCTCCGCCAACGAGAAAAATGGTCAGTGGTGAGAGGGGGACTTCTGCCATCAGGGTCTATATAAGTTGCCATTCTGCTTCCATAAGGTGTCTCCCAACTCCAGCTTTACTGCTGAAGGCACTTCCCATTTCTTGCGAGAACCCAATAAAGGAGATTTTCTGTTTTTACTTTGAGACACCTCTGAGCAGTCAATTTGAGTAAGGGGGATGTAGGTCATTCTATCCCACATAGCAGTGATTGATAAGCAGGACTGGGAATAGTGAGTCACCATAATTTTCAACATCTAATTTTGAAAATTATCAAAGTTCTAGATAGAATTGACAAAATTGTTAATATAATTGTTAATATAATGACAAAAAATATTAATACTGCTTATAATATGGACTGCCACAACCTCTCAGGATCCTGGCAATGTCAGAATTCCAGTAATAGCTTTACATTCCTACCCTTAAAACAGTGAGATTAAGTTGAGCTGAGTCATACCTAATGTGCCATCCTGAGATCTATGCCTCTGATATCCTTGCCCCTTTCCATTGGGATTCATGCTATGAAAGGCAAAACAACTAGAATGAAGTAGTTTTCCTTGCTCAGGTTGCTGAGGACCTCATGACCAAGCCTTGCTGCCCTCCCCATACCTCTTCCTCCTCTTCTCCCAAAGGTATAAGAAGTTTTTTCATGGTTCTGAGATCTGAGACATCCATTGTGCTCTACACTCACGGAACATCACCCAAGGTGGCAGATTCCCTGCTCTGTTATCTCAATTAAAAGGCACTTTATTTCTCAATTTGTGGCTTTCATTTATTTCAGGACCTGCTATAGCCATAGTTCAGATCAGGTAGCAGGATATTAATAATAACAACAATAACATTTTTAAAATGAATTTAGGCTTATAAAGCATTTTCCTTAGAAAAATTCCAAAATGGAGTTAGTGTGAATATTATTCTGCCAGTTTTATAGAGCAAACTTATAATACATGTTGGAGCTAAGATTCCAACTGAAATTCCAGACTTCAAGTCCAGCCTTTTTCCTCCTACATAATTAGGCTTGTCAAACATAGACGATGGAGCTGCTATCATAAAGCAAAATCTAATTGTAGAACTTTTTTAGCTAGGTGTTTACTTTATTATGCCAGTTTCACTTAAAAACGTTCCATGACAATCATTTTGAGGATATTACTGTCCTTAAGCTCTCGTGTATTTTCATCTAAGTCTTATGCTGCCATTCTTTCCCACTTGAGCTTCTGAAAAAAGGATTATAAGTAATTTTGGCCAGACACATGATGGCCTAACTCAAACCTCATAACGTATTTATTTGAAAACAATACTCTTTTCCTAAGGAAATGCTTACCTATAATTGTGCTAGAAAGAGTAGATTTGTTCCTGTCCTTTAAAATTATTCTTTATGACTTTAAAATAGAATTAACTGATGATCTCTTAAATTCCCTTTGAGCTCTATGATCCAAGAGCTGGTTGGTTTTGAATAAATACTTTTAAAGATTCTTCTTTTCTTACAGAAGAAAGGACTGTTTTCTATGTTGTATGCCTACACTCTTTTTTTTAGATTTAATCTAATAAGAAGAACATTTTAGCAAAGATTTTTTTAAAGCAAAAAGCTCAATGAGGGTCTTAATTAACCTTAATAGGGTCTTAAATAAAATGGTCCATCAGATTTCCTGCTACTTTTTGAGGAAATTTTAGATATTCAGGCAATTCTTTGCAATACTTTGCTATGGATAGTTTCCATTTGGACAATTTAGATTTCATAAATATATGTGTGTGTATGTGTATACACACATATACAATACACACACACACACACACATATATATATATACATATGAAAAGAAAGAAAGAAAAAGAAAGGAAGGAAGAAAGAAACAAAGTCATGTTACTGAACTGGCCAGTTCCGGCTTGTCCATCTTGTTCCCTAGTGGGCAGTTCCTTTTCTACTCACAAAGATTGTTGTTTGCCCTCTGTTCTTAAAGTAGACCACGACATCAGGAAGGTGATGCCATGACATGCAAGTGAATTGGATTTAAGTAGGGAGGGCTGTGTAAAGTCACCAGCCTCACTTTTTCCTCTGGAGCCATCTGGGTCTAGGGGCAAGATATAGATCAGGACCTGGAGATGACCCAGAATGCAGGAGGGGACCTTGGTCTTTTCAAGCCAAGGTCTTTAATAGGTTTCAGATTGACTGAGGCAATGCCCATTAAGGGATTAAAGTTTAATAAGAAATGAGGCAGAGAATGGCCTCTGGCTAATCCAAAAAATAAAAGAAAATGCAATTTTTAATCTCTGAAATTTTGTTTTGTTTGTTTGTTTTTTTTGTCTTAAAGATCATCCTTAAAGCCAAACTACCCTGGTTCTCATTGATTGACCAACAATAGGTTCCAGGCCAAGCCCTCCTTGATCATTGTTTGGGCCCTGAATGACTCAGAATGAGTGTAAACATCAACTGTTTCTGTTTTGGCCAGAAATCCAGAGAGTGTTGCCCTCCCAGATCAAATTTTTTTAATTAAGTTTTTTTTGACTAGGTAAAGAGGCCATTCTGTGTCTCATTTCTGATTAAGCCTTAATCACTGCATGGGATCGCCTCAGTCAACCTGAGATCTGTTAAAAATCTTGGCTTGAAGAGGCCAAGGTGCCCCACTACATTCTGGGCCATCTCTATTTGTCCTGAACTATATCTGCCCACTGGACCCAGAGGGCTCCAGCGGAAAAAGGGAGACTGGTGACTTTGCACAGCCCTCCCTCACTTAAATCCAATTCATTTGCATGTCATGATATCACCTACCTGATGTCATGGTCCTCCTGCAGATCAAAGGACAAACAACAGCAACAAGTATAGACATACACACATGTACACACATCTGCATGTATACATATATGTAGATACACACAGTATTTCAAAAGTCTCTACTAAAACAGTTTTCTAGTTCCTTATCAGAATGGTAAATGCTCTGCATTGTATGCAGGTATAAATTCTAGAAATCAGCGATTAATCCCAGTTTTGGATGGTGGCTTCTAAGATGTTGAGATCTTGCTATGAGATCATTTCATTTAAAATGTATATCTTGTTAGTTGGTTTTTATCCCTTTCTATTCAGGTTCCCGTCTTGTTTCTCAGCATGATAGCCCTCACTTGATTTCATTTTCATGTATAAAGATGTTGATATAAATATTTCATTTCAGTTTTATCGTCTTAGTTCCGCCACTGCAGTGTTGGGTATTTATTATTTATCCTGTTTTTCAGGACTTTTTTGTGGTACTTACATTTTAGCTCTAGACATGAGATGATTTGAATAAGATTCACTATTAGCTAATAGAACATATTTTCAAAGTTGAATTCTTATAATGCACTTATTTCAAATTTTTGGGATTCATTTACTATTCAAACTGAACTTCCCTTAATATTCACACACCTTAAACCTATAGACTACCTACACCAGCCTCTTCTGATTTATATTCCATCCTTAACCATTAAGCAAAATTACTCTATAAACCCTAAACTAATGCTTTTAAATGACTGATTCTTAGACAAAACCTTTATTTTTGTTTCCGTTCTTCTAACCATGTTGGCTCCAGCTGGCACTACGATTCTCAGGCACTATTCTACTGCTTTTGAACACCTCTTTCTGCTTGGACTTTGTCACCTTTCTTGATTCCACTTTGCCCCCCAGTCTCTTTGACCATAGATGACCCCAATGTAACGGCAACACCCCTCCTTTGTTTTTCTCTTACGATGTTTCCTAAGTGGAAGGCTAATACCAAACTCACAATCATGAATTGGAATCATTTATGTGAAACCGTGAAAATCCTCAGATAACAACCTTTAGAGAGTAGCATACTTTAAAAACTCTCCAAAACCTCCTGCGTCCAGCTATGTAGTCCTGGAAAAAGAGACTCTTAACTACTTCCTGGTTTAGTACCCCCAGTTTTTATTTAATAAATACGTCATATTGCATGTTTATATATTTAAATTCTTTCCCCTTTCAGTTCTTTTTGCCTTAATTCTAATCCAGATTTTCATCTTACCTTGAATAATTTAGTGAATTTCCCCTTGAAAATGTGAGAATATCACCTCTGTCCTCTTGCCACTCTAGTCTTCCTTATACTCATTTTAATAATTTAAAAAAAAACAAACAAACAGTTTTTCTGATTGCCCATGACAATTCTTGGAATGTAAACTGAGAATGACAACCTTTGAAGCACTTACGGCAATTAGTCTATACCATCTCTCTCCTCTTATTTCCCAGACACTCTTGCTTGGTTTTTTAGGTGAAGTAGACTAAATTAAATTCAACTGAATAAATGCTTATTAAGTATTTACTACTTGAAAGGTCCTGTGTTAAGCAAGAGGGATTGAAAAACAAAAACGAAACAATTTTTGCCTTCAAGGAGCTTAAACTCCTTTAAGTGGATACAATTTGTACAGATTAAGTTTAGAAAAAGAAAAGGTGAGTAGAGATTGATGTCCCATTAGTCCTGTAAGATGTAAATGAGGAATCCCAGAGTCACATGTATTTAAATATGCACAGTTATAATTATGAGAAAAATGGTAATTGGTTCCAATCAATTAGAAATATGCTGTATGAATTCTAATACTGCCACCATTTCATGGCTTTCATTATTTGCTATTCTGAGTACTTGGCCTCACTCACAACTGGGAAAAACAGGGAAGGGTAAATAGAGGAGGGTATATTTGAACTGAATTTGAAGAAAGACAAAAGATCCTTAATAAGAGTTCATAAAAGAAGGAATACATACCAGGAAGTGGTTTAATTTGCTTTGTGAAAACTTTGCTGAAACATGTCCATGTTCCTCGTGAATCATTTTAGTTATCCTCTGAATGTAGGATAACTTTCTTTATTATTTATTGTAGTACCAGGGCAAAACAGGTGGATCCTTCCACAAAAGCTACACCTGGTTCAAGATACTAGTTGGAGCCACATCCGCTAAAACCATAGCACACAAGTACACACTTCTGAGATGACTTTTAATACTCAGCCCCTATGCTAGTGAGGTCAAACTCAAATAGAAAGGGAGGGCACTAATCCCTTCGTAAAGATCCCTGGGTGTCGCATATTGACTTAGTTTTAAAATGTAATGTTATCTATATCTTATCATATTACTATTTATTTTGTCAAATATTTCTCAGTTACATTTTAATCTGGTTCTTTCAGCATTGTTTGTTTCACACCTTTGTACCAGAGGACACAATTCAAGAAGACATAAATAACACAATTAAAAAAATAGCAATAGAAGATTCTCTTGACAAAACTGGGGCATACTCTCACACAGTTATATGCATTCTCAGTGCAAAGAGAGGAAACTCATAGTGATCACATGTTAAGAAAGACACTTAGGAAATATATGTCCAGTACATCTATATGCAAGAACTATTAATACTATTGCCATGATCGAACAGATCTGCTGGGCTTGTTACCTGCTAGACATTGTGTCTCCGCTATTTCCTCCTGGGTGATTGCCCCTACTGCTCCTTTGTGGTAGGACTATTCTGCCATTTGTCATCTATTGGGCAAAAGAGGTTCTAACTCTTCTTCATCAGAGGAGAAATTGGATCCACTATTTTTTTTTTAACTAAGGGACAAGAGGTTTTTAGTTCTTTTAGAAAGGCAGGCCTTCACACAATGTCTCATATGCTCTCTCTTATGGAGAGTTTTGTTAACACTCTGAGTTTCAGCCCCAGGTGTTAAACTCTTTAACAACACAGAACAACCTACCAGATAATAGTCTCTCTCTTTTAAAAAAATTTTTTTAGTTAATTTATTTTTTATTTTCAACATTCATTTCCATAAGTTTTAATTTTTTTCCCTTCTCTCCCCAAGACTGCCTGCAATCAGATATAAGTTCTACATATATATTTTTATAAAACATATTTTCACATTGGTCATGCCGTATAGAAGAATTGTAATGAGTGGGAGAAACCATGAGAAAGAAAAAAATAAAATAAAACAAAACAAAAAAGAAAATTGTCTGCTTTGCTCTGTATTCCAACTCCATAGATCATTCTATGGATATGGCTGGAATCTTCCATCATGATTCCTTTGGAATTGTTTTAGACCCTTGCATTGCTGAGAAGGGCTAAGTTTGTCAAAATCAGTAATGACAGACTGCAGCTATTACTGTGTACAGTGTTCTCCTGGTTCTGCTCACTTAACTCAGCACCAGTTCATATAAATCTTTCCAGATTTTTCTGAAGCCTGCCTGTTCATCATTTCTTATAGCACAATAGTATTCCATTACATTCATATACCACAACTTGTTCAGTCATTCCCCAATGGATGGGCATCCCTTCAATTTTCGGTTCTTGGTCACTACAAAGAGAGGTGCTATACATATTTTTGTACTTGTGGGTCCTTTTCCCATTTTTACCATCTCTTCAGGATACAGTTCTAGAAGCAGTATTGCTGGGTCAAAGGGTATATACATTTTTATAGCCCTTTGGGCATAGTTTCAAATTGCTCTCCAGAATGGTTGGATCAGCTCACAGCTCTACCAACAATGAATTAGTGTTCCAACTCTACTACATCTTCTCCAACTTGTGTCATTTTTCTGTTCTGTCATGTTAGCCGGTCTGATAGGTGTGATGTGGTAACTTAGAGTTGTTCTGATTTGCATCTCTCTAATCAATACTGATTTAGAGCATTTTTCATATGATAGCTTTAATTTCTTCTTCTGAAAACTGCCTGTTCATATACTTTGACCATTTCTCAATTGGGGAATGACTTATATTCTTGTAAATTTGACTCAGTTCTCTATATATTTTAGAAATGAGACCTTTTTCAGAGACACTAGTAAAAATTCCCAGTCTTCTGCTTCTCTCCTAATCTTGGTTGCACTGGCTTTGTGCAAAAGCTTTTCAATTTAATGTAATCAAAATTATCCATTTTGCATTTCATAATGTTCTCTATATATTATTTGGTCATAAATTCCTCAGTTCTCCATAAATTTGAGAGATAAAACTATTCCTAGCTGTCCTAATTTGTTCATAGTATCAGCCTTTACATACAAATCATGTACCCATTTGAACTTTATTTTGGTGTACAGTGTCAGATGTTGGTCTATGCCCAGTTTCTGCCATACTGCTTTCTAGCTTTTCCAGAAGTTTTTCTCCGATAATGAGTTGTTATCCCAGAAGTTTGGGTCTTTGGGTTTATCAAACAGTAGATTGCTATAATCATTTACTACTGTGTCTTTTGTACCTAACATTCTACTGATCTACACCTCTATTTCTTAACCAGTACCAAGTAGTTTTGATGACTGCTGCTTTTTAATACAATTTAAGATCTGGTAAGGTAAAATTCCCTAGCATTTTCTTTATCGATATTCTGGACCTTTTGTTCTTCCAGATGAATTTTGATATTATTTTTCTAGTCCTATAAGACATGGTAGTTTGATTGTTACAGCACTGAATAATTAAATTAATTCAGATAAAGTTGTCATTTTTATTATTGGCTAATATCATATTATATTGGCTACATATAATCATGAGGAACTGATATTTTTAGAATCATTTAGATCTGACTTTATGCATGTGGAAAGTGTTTTGTAATTGTGTTCATATAGTTCCTGGATTTGTTTTGGCAGGTAGACTCCCCAATATTTTATAATGTCTACAGTAACTTTAAATGGAATTTCTCTTTCTATCTTTGGCTGTTGGACTTAGTAATATGTAGAAATACTGAGGATTCATGTGGGTTTATTTTGTATCCTGAAACTTTGCTGAAAGTTGTTTATTATTTCAAGAAGTTTGTTATTTGATTCTCTAAAATTCTCTAAGTATATCATCATATCATCTGTAAAGAGTGATAACTTAGTTTCTTCTTTGCTTATTCTAATTCCTTCAATTTCTTTTTCTTCTCTTATTGCTAAAGCTAACATTTCTAGTACCATATTGAATAACAGTGGTGATAATAGACATCCTTGTTTCACTCCCAATCTTATTGGAAGTGCATTTAGCTTATCCGCATTACATATAATGCTTGCTGATATTTTTTTTAAGGAAGACTCCATTTATTCCTATGCTCTCTAGTGTTTTTAACAGGAATGGGTATTGTATTTTGTCAAAAGCTTTTTCTGCAACTATTGAGATAATCATATGATTTCTATTTTATTATTTATATGATCAATTATGCTGATAGTTGTCCTAATATTGAACCTGCCCTACAATCCTAGTATAAATCCTGCCTGATCAAAATGTATTATTCTCATGATAAGTTGCTGTAATCTTTTTACTAATTTTTTTAAAATTGCATCTATATTCATTATGAAAATTGGTCTATAATTTTCCTTCTCTGTTTTGGTTCTTCTCATTTTAGGTATCAGTGGCATATTTGTATCATAAAAAGAATTTAGTAGGACTTCTTCTTCATCAGTTTTCCCAAATAGTCTATATGGAATTATTTGGAATTAATTTTTCTTTAAATGTTTGATAGAATTCACTTGAAAATCCATGTGGACTCAGAGATTTTTTTTTTCCTAGGGAGTTCAGTGATGGCTTGTTCAATTTCTTTTACTGAGATGAAGTAATTTAAGCATTTTACTTCCTCTTCCTTTAATCTGGGCTACTTATATTTTTGTAAAAATTCATACATTTGAGTAAAATTGTAAAATTTATGGGCATAAAATTGGACAAAATAATTATTAATTATTGTTTTAATTTCTTCTTAATTTGAAGTGAATTCAGCCTTTTCATTTTTGATACTGGTAATTTGGTTTTCTTCTTTCTTTCTTTTAATCAAATTAACCAAAAATTTATCAGTTGTTTTTTGTCTTAAAACCAGGGCTTAGTTTTATTAATTAGTGCAATACTTTTTTTAATTTCAATTTTATTAATCTCTCCTTTGGTTTTCAGTATTTCTAATTTGTTATTTAATTGGAGATTTTAAATTTGTTCTTTTTCTGGCTTTTTCAGTTGCATGCCCAATTTATTGATCTCTTCTTTCTCTGTTTTATTTATGTATGTTTTCAGAGATATGTAACTTCTCCTAAGAACTAATTTCACTGCATTCCATAAGATTTGATATGTTGTCTCATTATTGCCATTTTCTTGAATGAAATTATTGATTGTTTCTATTTTGTTGTTTGACCCTCTCATTCTTTGGGATTAGATTATTTAGTTTCCAATTCATTTTTAGTCTGTCTTTCCATGGTCCTTGATTAAATATAATTTTATTGCACCATGATCTGAACAGGATGTATTCAACATTTCTTCCTTTCTGCAGTAGATTGTGAGATTTTTATGCCCTAGTACATGATCAGTTTTTGTGTACGTGCCATGTACTACTGAGAGAAAGGTATATTCCTTTCTATCCTCATTTGTTTTTACCCCAGAGGTCTACCATGTCTACCTTTTCTAAAATTCTATTTACCTCTTTTACTTCTTTCTTGTTTATTTTGAGGTTAGATTTATCCAATTCAGAGAGGGAGAGGTTGAGGTTCTCCAACACTATAGTTTTACTGTTTATTTCTTTGTGTAATTCCCTTAACTTCTCCTCTAAGAATCTGGATGCTATACCACTTGGTGCTTATGTATTTAGTAATGATATCACCTCATTGTCTATGGTACCTTTTAGTAGCATATAGTTTCTTAACACCCTGACCCTCTTTCTACCCCATAACATAACTGTAAATGCTGCCCTAGGCTCAAGCTATGGGTTAATATCCAGTCCAAATCATAGTTAATAAGCCCTTCCAGTTTTTACTTTTACTGAGCCCTCCAGAAAGGACACAGTTCAAAGCAAATGTCATTTAATCAAATAGCTTAGTAAATTAAATTACAAAAAAAATAATATTCTCCTACTTCCAGGAGGACACTGTCCTTCAAGTTACATCATCATTGGGACCATAGATACACTGAGAAGACCTGCTAGATTTGGGAATGTGAAAAATATGGCAGACATTCAGGGAAAATGTGTGGCCAGGCAAATTCCTACCTGTAATGTCACAGAACCAGCAGTGTCCTCTTGTGATTTCACTCTACTGCTTCCTGAAGAGAATTGTGTCTTTACCCAAATGAGTGACACATCATTAGTGGGTTCTACGCCCTCTGTTGTTTTTTATACTTCTCTCTATTAGGTGTTGTGTCACCCCTTCTGTATATCTCTACTATCCACTGGATATCCTTGGCAGGTATTTCCACCACTGTTCTCTGTGATTATTTTTTGTACTTCAGCTATTGAGAGACTTAGGGACATGTAATTTTCTCTGTCACTATATGCTGGGGGTATAACTGCTGGCAAGTAACTCCTTTGAACTGGAGGGCTAAAGCTTTTATAGTTCACATAACCCAAGGCCATGAATGTTATACCCAGTTAGGAAGTGAGAAAAACCAGAAGATACTCTTGGGCTCAGGTTGTCTACCATTTTTTAATAACTGCCTTGCTTTCATTGGAAGTCTTGACTCTAGCCAATATATGACTTGGTTTGAAAAAAATCATTTTAACTCCTATAAAATTCCTGATTGTCATTCTTTGTCCATTCAAACCATTTTGGAAACTCTATCCAACCAAATCCCAAAGGGAACTTGTGGGACTGACATTGATAGACTTCCTTCTATACTTTATAATGATCTTGGTTAGCATGCCAATTAATCTGAGGCCAAGAACAAATTGTTATTTGTCAATTGTTTCAATTGTGTCCAACACTTCCTGAAATCCTTTTGGCGATTTCTTGAAAAGATACTGAAGTGGTTTTCTATTTTCTTCTCCAGCTCATTTTACTAAGGTAAACAGGGTTAAGGGACTTCTCCAGGGTTATACAGACAGTAAATGTCTGAGGTGACTTGAAGTCTGACTTGAAGTCAGATCTTTCTGCCTCCAGGCCCTGTGCTCTATTCATTGTGCCACCCAGATGACCAAGAATAAGATCCCTAGGTAAAAGCGGTGTGCTTATGGGATGTTATCAGCATGCACCTTAGATCTCTTGTTATATTTCCTGGTTTTATTATGTATACTTGAAACAGTTTATCAGTTCTTTGCTTATCATTCCTCCTAGTGACATATTGGTCTCCCTATGTAATTATTTGTGCTCATCTTATTACTACTCTTACTAGAACTAACATTAATCTTTTTTCACTGGGGGCTATATTTTATTTATCTTTTTTTAATCTACACTAGAATTTTGCACATGATTTATATATGTATATATTCATATGAACATATGTGTGCATATAATATGTATATACCCATGTATATATGTATATACACATATATCACATATGTGATATTTTCACATATTTTCTTTTAAGCAATAATTGCCAATTAAAGGCTATTTGATTTCATAGAAAGGATGCCAAACTTGGTAGAAAGGGCTAAGTTTTAAAACTACCTCAGACACCTGTTAAATGTATGTCCTTGTGGAAGTAGCTTACCCTTTCTGGATCTTCATTTCCTCATCTATAAAATGAATTGGACTGAATCCTAAAGTCTTTTTGAGTTCTAAATCTATGATGCTAAGATGTCATGAGTCAAAATCACCAACACAATCTTAAGCTTCGTTAAGGAAAGCATGATGGCTAGAAAGAGGTATTGAAATTCCCACTATACTCTGTCTTGTTCAAATCCTCTCTGGATTTGGGTGTTTTAAGGTGACACATTTTAAGAAGGATGTTGATAAATGGGAAAGCACTCAGGATAAGGCAGCTGGTCAGGTCCTTTCTTTCCAGACTCTTATTATGAGAACACTGCAAAAAGATAATCAAATCCAATGCACTAGACACACTATTACTAGAGAAACGTGCAACTTATATTTCAGCTTATGCATCAAAGAAAGACGATTATAATAGAAATGAAAGAAACATAAGGATGAGTAGAGTCCACTGGAGTCTAACAGGAATGAACCTCATGGGACAGCTTCATTGAGTAAATAGAGAGGAAATTCTAGCATTCATTAAGGTGTGCCATATAGCATGAATATGAAGAATAGATGCTAGCATAGGCCAAGATCCTCATCATTTGTGTGCTCTAAGTGCAGTTAAGGTAAATATCTCAATGAAGACATTTACACCTGTTTGATTTTGAAATTTAGTTGATTCAGACTGTTCCCTCACTGTGTCATACATTGTAAAGTCTTAGGTGTAGTTGGTTTTCTTTTTTAAAATTTATCAGATAGTTTAGAACACATAGGATCTTTTTCTTTTCCCCTAATCATTGTGGGAAGCAGACTTAGTAGTGGTATTGCTGAGTCACTGGGTAAAGACAATTTGATAACATTTTGGGCATAATTTCAGATTGTTTTTCAAAAATGTTTATTCAATTCACAGTTCCACTAAGAGTTAGTGTTCCAATTTTTCCACATCCCCTCTGACATTTGTCCCTTTTCCCTTCAATCATTTTAGCCTATCTGGTAAGCGTAAAGTGATATCTCAAGGTTGTTTTAATTCACATTTCTCTAATCAATTATGATAAAGGACATTTTTTCATATGATTGTAAATTATTTTGATTTCTTCATCAGAAAACTGCTTGTTGTGGGGGTGGAGCCAAGATGGCAGAGTAGAAAGATGTATATACTCTAGTGCTTTCCCTACAGCCCACAAAATATCTGTAAAAAATGACTCTCAACAAATTCTAGAGCAGCAGAAGCCACAGAACAACAGAGCAAAAGATTTCCAGACAAAGGTAACTTGGGAGGATGACAGTAAAGGTCTATCTCACTGGATGCTGAGCAGAGTGGAGCCCAGTCCTGGCTGTGCTACACTAGGAGGAACAGGACCTGAACAGATCTCTGAGGCAGGGTTCTTGGCAGGGAGGGTCCCAGATACCTCAATCCACAAGCAACAAAGAAAGCTCCAAAGGTCAGTGTGGGAGGGTTTTCCTAGCGGGGTGAGAGGGGACCAGGGTTAATCCAGCAATAGCCCCAGGTGATGGCAGCAACAGCAGCAGAAGACTGCAGGTAGCTAAGGTGGCCAGGAACGAACCTGAATCCATTGTCCAGGCAGCTCAGTTTAAAACCTCTGATGGTAGGGAGCAGCTGATCTAATCTTCAGCCCTGAGTGATGGCCCCACCCCCACCCAATACCCTGGGGAATCAAGCAGCTGAGTCGAATCTCAGCCTTAAACATGGTACTGGAGAGAGGAGGGGTAATAGGACTCTCATCTTGACAAAGGATTCAGAAATCAAGTAACTGGCTGGGAAAATGTCCAGGGAAAAACATAATACCATGGAAGGTTACTTTCTTGGTGAACAAGTGTCTCTTCCCATCCTTTCAGATGAGGAAGAACAAGGCATACTGTCATAGGAAGTCAAGGCCCCTTCCTCCAGGGCCTTGAAAGAGAACTTAAACTGGGCTTAGGCAATAGAAGAGCTTGAAAAATGAGTTAGCAGCTTGCTAAAGGAGAACCAAAAAAATGCTGAGGAAAATAACAGCTTTAAAAAGAGGCTAACTCAATTGAAAAAAGAGGTCCAAAAAGCCAATGAGGAGAAGGAAGCTTTAAAAAGCAGAATTAGTCAAATGGAGGAGAAGGTTCAAAAGCTCACTGAACAAAATAGTTCTTTGAAAGAGAGAATTGAGTTCAGGGAAATGAAAACTATGAGATAAACCAAGCAGTTAAAAAACAAAACCAAAAGTTTGAAAAAGTAGAAGATAATGTGAAACATCTCATTGGAAAAACAATTGACCTAGAAAATAGATCCAGGAGAGACAATTTAAAACTTATGGAACTACCTGAAAGCCATGATAAAAAAAAGAGCCTAGACATAATCTTCCATGAAATTATCAAGGAAAACTGTTCTGATAGTCTAGAATCAAACTGTGAAATAAATTTTGAAAGAATCCACTAATCACCTCCTGAAAGAGACCCGAAGAGAGAAACTCCTAGGAATATTGTGGCCAAATTTCAGAGTTCCCAGGTCAAGGAGAAAATACTGCAAGCAGTTAAAAAGAAACAATTCAAGTATTGTGGAAATACAATCAGGGTAACACAGGATGTGGCAGCTTCAACATTAAGGGATCGAAGGGCCTGGAATAGGATATTCCAGAAGTCAAAGAAATTGGGATTAAAACCAAGAATCACCTACTCAGCAAAACTGAGTATAATACTTCAAGGGAATAAATGGTCATTCATTGATATAGAGGGCTTTCAAGCATTCATGATGAACAGAGCAGAACTGCAGAGAAAATTTGACTTTTGAACACAAGAATCAAGAGAAGCATGAAAAGTAAACAGAAAAGAGAAATCATAAAAGATTTTCTAAAGCTGAACTCTTTACATTATTACATGGAAAAAATATTTGTAACTCATGAGACTTTTCTCAGTATTTGGGTAGGTAGAAGGATTGTACATACACACACACACATATACAGAGAGTACAGGTTGTGTTGAATCAGAAGAGATGATATCCTGAAAAAAACAGATCAATAAACAAAATAAAAATTAAGGGGTTAGGGAGGAAAATACTGGGAGGAGAAAGGGAGAAATGGAATGGGACAGGCTATAACTCATAAAAGAGATAAGAAAAATCTTATTCAATGGAGGAGAAATGGGAGGAGAGGGGAAAATTGAAGCTACTCTCTTCACATATGGCTTAAGGAGGGAATAACATGCTCACTAAATTTGGTATGAAAATCTATCTAACACTACAGGAAAGTAGGGGAGGAGTCAACAAGTGGATGAGGGGAATGATAGAAGGGAGGGCAAATGGGAGAAGGGAGTAATTAGAAATAGGCACTTTTGGGAAAGGATGAGGTCAAATGAGGGAAAATAAAACAAGAGGAGATAGGGTAGGATAGAGGGTAATATAGTTAGTATTACACAACATGATTATTATGGAACTCTTTTGCAAAACAACACATTTAGTTCATATCGAATTGCTTGCCTTCTCAGTGGCGATGGGCAGGGAGGGAGGGAGAGAAGTTAGAATTCAAAATATTAGAAACAAATGTTGAGAATTATTATTGCATATTATCTGGGAAATAAGAAACACAGGTAATGGGGTATAGAAATTTATCTTGCCTTACAAGAAAAGAGAGAAGCTGAGCATAAGGGAAGGGTCAGGTGTGATTGAAGGGGGGGTACATTGAGGAAAGGGGTAATCAGAATGCAAGGTATTAGGGGGTGGGGGGAGGGGAGAAAAATGAGATGGGGAGAAAAGTTGAACATGTTACAGAGTGATGTAAAAGCAATTAGTATTAAAACAATTGACTCAATTAGTCTAACTTTCCTAGAGTCAGGTAACCTCAGGTAAAATTTGGCATTGATGGAAAAATTAAGGTTTTAATGGTAAATTTGATTTTATGATTATTATTTAATCAGGAACTAGAATATATATAAAAAGGCATATAAGTCACTTAAGACTTGCCTCAAAAGATGTCCCTTAGCCAATGTAAAATTATAGTCATATCTGAAACCTGGTTATTGGAACTTGCTATTTTATGATCCCATGGGACTATTAACTGATTGTTCTTCTAAGTCTAACTCCAGGTATGGATAGCAACAAAGGCAGTCTGAGTCTCCAATTCGTGATGCGAGTAAGCCTGTGAGATGCTGGTATGAACTGCAAAAGGTGATCTCATGGGAAGGGTGGGATAGCTGCTGTTCAGCCTGGCCTGAGGTAGGATTCTCCTGACTCAATTTCCCCTCTGACACCTGCCAGACTTTAAGCCTGACTGAATGCAAATTGACAATCTACTCTTGCCTGGAACTGACATAAAGTTAGGGAGATATTGGTTCCCTGCAATGTCCCTACTCTTAGTGGCAATTTCCTATAGTCAAAAGGTTTGTAAGCTTAATACCAGATCCATTAAATTATAGACTGTTGGTAGGGGAACATCCGAGGTTAAGTCTAAAATTAAGCTATTAGGCTTAGGACTTTAGACCAACAACGATAAGTTAGGGTCCTTTAATTCTTAGTAATACTGTGGAGACAATCAGATCAAGGGCTTATGAAGTTAGCATACATAGTTACTAGTTGTGTCTCAGTTGGTTAATGTTAAAAAAAAATTCATTTGTGGTCTATATTGTAAATGCTTTAAGAAAAGTATCACCTGACTGAAAGTTGGAATTGTTTTATGTGATATGAACTGTTAAAAATGAAAAATGAAAATTAAAAAAATTAAAAAAAAATTAAATTGCTTGTTCATATCCTTTGAGTATTTATCATTTGGGAAATGACTCATTCTTATAGACTTGACCAAGTTTTTTATGTATTTGAGATATGAGACCTTTATCTGAGAAACTGTCTATAGAAGTTTCCCCCAATTTTCTTCTGTCCTTCTGATCCTGGCTACATTGTTCTATTTGTTCAATCCCCTTTTAATTTAATGTGTAGAAATTATCTATTTCACATATCACATTGTTCTTGATGCCTTGGTTTTGATGTCAACTGTTTTCCTAACCATAAGTCTGACAAGTAATTTCTTCCATATTCTTCAAATTTTCTTGTAATCTTTCTCTTTATAATGAGGGCATGTATTCATTTTGACATTATCTTGGTAAATAGTGTAAAATTTTGGTCTATGCTGAGTTTCTGCTAATCTGCTTTCCAGTTTTTCCAACAATTTTTATGAAACAATGATGTCTTATCCCCAAAACTTAAGTCTTTACACTTGTCAAAGAAAAAGTTACTACAGGCATTTGCTGCTGCAAATTATATGTCTACTTTGTTCCACTGACCTACTTTTCTATGATTTAGCTAGCATTAGACAGTTTTGATAATGACTGCCTTATAATATCCTTTGAGACCTGGTACTGCTAAACCTCCTTTTTAAAAAAATTTTCCCCATTGATATTCTTGGAATTTTGATCTTCCAAATGAATTTTTCATTTTTTCTAACTCATTAAATATTTTTTGTTAATTTAATTGGGATGACATTGAACATAAAAATTATTTTAGGTAAAATTGTCATTTTTATTATACTGGTCCTAACTACTCATGAACAATTAATATCCATTTATTTAAATCTGATTTAATTTGTGCAATTAAAAATTAATTTTGGTCATATAGTTCCTGAGTTTGTTTTTCCAGGTATGCTCCCATGTATTTAATACTGTCTAGAATTAATTTAAGTAGAGTATCTCTTACTATCTCTTCTTGCAGTTTTTGTTTGTGATAGGAATGCTGATGATTTATGTGAATTTGTTTTTTATCTTGCTACTTTGCTAAAATTGTTAATTGTTTAAACTAACTCTTTAGTGGAATCTTTGGGATTTTCCAAGTACATCATCATATTGTCTGCAAAAAGATAGTTTTACTACCTCATTTCTTATTCCAATTCCTTTTATTTCTTTTTCTTCTTTTATTGCTATTAGTAGGATTTCCAATACATTATTGAATAATATTGGTGACAGTACTTGTTTCACACTTGATCTTACTTTGAAGACTTCTTGCTTATCCCCATTACAAATAATACTAGGTGGTAGTTTTAGATAAAATTTTTTTATCAGTTTAAGGAAAAAATCATTTATACCTCTACTTTCAAGTATTTTAATAGTGTTATACTTTATTACAACAACCAACATTTTCTGCATCTAATGATGTAATATATTTTTTTGTTATTTTTATTGTTGATATGATCAGTTTGTTAATAGTTTTTCTTAGGCTAAACCATTCCTGCATTCCTGGTATAAATCCTGAGTGGTCATAACAGATAATTTCTGTAATATATTGTGTAATGTTTAAGCTAGTATTTTACTTAAGATTTTTTTATCCACATTAATTAATGAAGTTGTCCTATAATTTTCTTGATGTGTTTTTACTCTTTCTGGTTTAGGTATCAGGATCATATTTGTTTCATATAAAGAAAAGTAGGGCCCCTTCTTTGCCTACTATTCCAAATAATTCATTTAATTTACTGTAGTTGGTTTTCTTGATAGAAGAGCAATGCTGAATTCTGAGGCTAGGTCTAGGTGATGCAGTTGGTAAAGCATTGGACTTTAAGTGAAGAAGACCTGAGTTTAAATCTAGACTAAGACACTTTTAACTGTGTAACCTTTGGAAAGTTAATTAACCTCTATTTGCCTCAGTTTCCTTAACTGTAGAATCATAATAAAAACAGCATCTATCTCTCAGGGTTTTTGTGAGGATCAAATGAGATCGCATTTATAAACTACTTAGTACAGTGCCTGGCACATTGTAGGTACTATATAAATGCTACTTCTTTTTCCTTTCCCCCACAATTTTGTTTATTGAAGTCCTGATCTGAGATTTCCTTGATGTAGGAAACTTTTAGAGAGGGAACCTCTTCTGGTCAATGCAAATTGGTAACTGCTTTGCAATTTATTTGGGATGCTAAAATCTTAGGTGACTTTCCCAGGGTCACACAGTATGTCACAGGCAAGACTTGGATTCCTGTCTTTCTATTCCAAAGCTGGCTCTTCATCCATTATTTGAAAATGTCTTCTATTAGACCTGACCAAAGATGGAATGGGTTGCTTAGAAAGGTGAGTTTCTCATCTTTGTACATCTTTAAGAGAAAGCATGAAGACCATTCTCTAGGAATTTTGTAGAAGAGATTGATTACTGCTCAGATAGTAGTTGAACTACCTGACCTCTAAGCCGCCTTCCATCATGGAGATTCTATAACTCTATGGTTTTACTGTTAAATTTAGTCATTGGGTTTTTAATTACAAATGCATGAGAACACAGAAATATTTTTCATGGAGAAGTTCAAAGAAGAAGTAGAGCATAGAAGGTTGTTGCCGCTGTTAGAACTCTGTGGCTTATAATAGGGGTCCTCAGTTGTTACATCTGCTAAATTTATACTTTAAAAAGACCTTAGCAACAGAATAAGTGCAAGAGTCTGTGGCAGCAAAGTGTGGCATGCGATGACAGCACCATATGGGGAATTCTATGCTATCTGGTGACAAGTTGTATGTTAATGTTTAATTTAAGAAATATGATGATCTAAATTTGGCAGTAGGAGCTAGGAGTGAAAATGTTGGAGAGAGAGGAGAGGAGCATGAGTATGAGAACCTGAAGCTACTGTCTGTGATATCCAATGAAACTCAAGGACTGGGTAAAGATTCATCATTTTGTCTTCTTCTACAAAATGCTCTCATATTTTAAAAAAAAATCAGTTTTTATTAATCTTGCAAATGACTTCCTATTTTTAAATGTGAGAAATCTGTAACTTTATTGCATACTATTTATTTGTATAGATTAAGGTTCCCTCCTCCATTTTAACTACTCTGTTTGTTAACATTTAATCTCATATAAATATGGGTGCTTAAATTGCCATTGCAACTGCGAGTGTTTTGGCCACAAGTTGTGAATCACACAAAATATAGCATATGGAATAGCATATGGAATAAGACAAAAAGGATTGGGGTTCACTTTGTGGGAGCATATGTCACATCATTATTTGATATTGCTAATATAATATAGTATAGGTAAATGTAATTTGATTTCAAATTAGTTGTCTGCTTAGTTGTTGCTGTCTGTTTCGTTCAGACAAATAAAAAACACTATGCACTTTTTTTTAAAACAGAAAACTGTATTCAAGAAGGATGATTATTTTAATTGATGAAGATTGAAGACTTGTTAACATTTTTCTGATCAAGTGAAATTCTTTGTCTCTCATTCCCACACCCAACTACATCTTTGTAATTATGGCCTGACTTTCTCAGAAATTGATCATTGTATAATCCCCATGAAGAAGAATATAACTGTGGATGAATATTAGCTACTATAGTTTCATATGCATATAATTATGCCAAGGAAAAAAGCAAGACTATGAAATAAAAGGGAGGTTGGAAAAACCTCCAAACATACCAGCATTTAGCAAATCATGAAATCAAACTTTAAAGAATAGGAGTTCACTGTTCCCAGTTTAGAACTCACTAAAAATTCTTAATGTCACCATTTTTAACTTAAATAGATGTGGTAGGGATTTCACCTCGTATACTATGATGGAACAAAGCTTCCCATTTCTAATTAAAAAAAGTCTTAAAAGCATATTTAAAAACCCCACATTTTGCATACCATTATTTCTTGATTGGAGTATAAAATACCTAACCATAGAAATTTTATTTTTAATTTAACCCTACCCATCAATACTCAGAAAAATATATTGTATTACATTATCTTCTCCAGAAAATCATTAAAAGCCACATTTGAGAATACATGCAGTCATTGTTTCTGTACTATGCTATAGCAAAACAGCATTGTATTTCAAGTTTTTTCAAATGAGTGGTTAAGAAGTAAAGAGAAGGGAAAGTCTGAAACTGAAAATAAAAAAAAAAATTAAAAGTGTTAAAATAGTTCACCAGGGTGTCAAGATGGGTAAGAGAAGAGAGAACACTTGTGCAGGGAAAAGCATCTAGGAGAGAATTGATGAGATCAAGGGACTGAAAGTCACAATTAGGATGAAAAATAGTTTTTTTAAGGGAAGGTAGAGGGAGAGGTAAAAAATCAACAGATTATGGTCAGATAAGGGAATATCAGAGTTCTTGAAAATGGGTAGTACATTTGTGGGTAATGACAAGAAGACTATGTTTATGTACAGCTAAGGTGGGGTGAAGAGAAGTGAGTAGGTTAAAGAACTGAGTGGTTAGGGAGTTTGAGGGAGAATCACTATGTATATTGAATACATATATTGAATAGTATGAAGGCAGGATTTGGGAAGGAGAGAAAAACTGTGAGTCATGTACTGAACTCAATGAGGAAGGAAGGGGAGTATCCTAAGGGTTTATGTAGACAACAGCTACTAAGATTTGTGTTGATTCATAGCTGTAAATGGCATAAACCTTAAACGGAGGAAGGTTACTGAGTAATAGAGGTAGGGGGAGAAACTCAAAGTAGAGCAAGAATATTAATGATCACTTCTAATTAAAGATCACATATATATATATGAATAAATATGTATATATGCATGCATACATACATTTCTGTATATATCTATACTCACATTTATGTATATATGTTTATACATGTATATATGCATATTATATACAATGCATGTATATGTGTTCATGTGTATGAAATGGGACCATCTCTTAACTCTCTTCCAGCAATACACATTCCACTTGATTTAAAAGGTACAGAATTAGTAACACTACTCTTAAAAATATTTGAGAAATACTGAGTATAATGGAAGGGTTATTTCTTAGTTTCTATGTTGAATCCTTAAATGAAATATGACACAGAAAATCCCACAAAAATTATTTTGCTTAAATATTGCAACTTTAATAGACATAAAAAAGTTTAAGGGACAAGGTTCAAAGCATTTAAAACCTTTTAAGCGCATAATAGCTTATAAACTTTAGTGTAAGATATACTATGCAAGAGGCTTGACCTGATACTGCTTGTAAGTATTAAAAATGCATTGTTACCTTTATTGAAGGGAAATGTATTTTCGAAGTAAACAAAAGAACAACTGAGCTCCCTCTTCAAGGATGGAATGCATCTCATGAGGGTAGTAAGAACAGACATGCAAAAAGTGTTGTGGGTTCTTTACTAGCACAGTTATACTAACATATTCTTTATGGATCTATGAATTAGTCCAGCAGTTTTGGAAAGTAATTTGAAACTATATCCCAAACTTTGATAAATTACACAAAGTCAACCCAGCATTACCATTATTAGGCAAATACCACAAAGAGAGCAAATACAGAGTGAAAGGGTCCAAATGTACAAAAATATTTTCAATAGCATATTCTGTTGTAGCAAAGAACAAGAAATTATTTGAGAAATCATCAACTGGGGAATGGCTTAAAAAATAATGGTATATAAGTCTAATATAATATTGTTGAATCAAAAGAAATAATAAATACAACATATTCAGAGAAACCTGGGCAAATCAGTGTAAAGTATTGCTCTTTGGTGATATAAGCAGTTTGACTTTTTGAAAGGAAGAATGTACTTCAATAGAAAGAAAAGTAAGTAAATCAACCTGTGAAAAATATAAAATAATGCCCCTTTCACTGATGAATAATCTACTGTCTGGAAAGAGCAGAAAAAAAATTTTCTTTAATAAAAACTAATAAAAATATATTTGCAAAGAGACAGTTTTAAGATCAGATGTGAACAGTTTCATTGTAAAGATGGTAAAAAATGGACCTTTGCATAAATTGGAAGCTTTAAATCACCATGTAAAAGATATGGGAACAATTTTCTGGTGGAAAGAGCAGATAAGGAACTTTTTTTCTATCATTTTTTATTTTTTTCTTTATTTACTTTTAGTTTTCAACATTCATTTCCACAAGATTTTGAGTTCCAAATTTTACCTCTATTTCTCCCCTCTCCCACCCCAAACCACCAAGCGTTCTAATTAACCCTTCCCCCAAACTGTTCTCCCTTCTATCACACCCCTCCCTTCCCTTACCCCATCTTCTCTCTATTCTTATAGGGCAAGATAGATTTCTATACCCCATTACCTGTATTTCTAATTTTCCAGTTGCATGCAAAAACAGTTCTAAATACTCATTCTTTAAACTTTGAGTTCCAATTTCTCTCCCTTCCTCTCTCTCCACTGAGAAGGCAACCAATTCAACATAGGCTATAAATGTGTAGTTTTGCTAAAGACTTCCATAAAAGTCATGTTGTGAAAGACTAATTATATTCCCTCCATCTTATTCTGCCCACTATTTATTCTATTCTCTCTTTTGACCTTGTCCCTACCCTAAAGCAATTACTTCTTATTACTCCTTCATCCCATTTGCCCTCCCTTCTACCATCCCTGCACACCACTTTTTCCCTTCTCCTCTGCTTTCCTGTAGTGTAAGATAGATTTTCATACAAATTGAGTGTTCATGTCATTCCCTCCTTAAGTCAAATGTGATGAATGTAAGCTTCACTTTTTCTCTCTCACCTCCACCTTTTCCTTTCCACTGAAAAAATTTTTTCTTGTCTTATTTATGAGACATAATTTGCCCCATTCTATTTCTCCCTTTCTCCTCCCAATATATTCCTCTCTCACACCTTAATTTTATTTTTTTAGCTATCATCCCTTCCTATTCAACTCATCCTGTGCCTTCTGTCTACATATGTATGTATGTATGTATGTATTTGTGTGTATGTATGTATGTATGTATGTATAATATCTTCAACTACCCAAATACTGAGAAAAGTCTCAAGAGTTACAAATTCTTTCCATGGAGGAATGTAAATAGTTCAACGTTAATAAGTCCCTTGAGATTTTTCTTTCCTGTTTACCTTTTCATGCTTCTCTTGATTCTTGTGTTTCAAAGATAAATTTTCTATTCTACTCTGGTCTTTTCATCAAGAATGCTTGAGAGTTCTCTATTTCATTGAATGAACATTAGTCCTCTGAAGTATTATACTCAGTTTTGCTGAATGGGTGATTCTTGGTTTTAATGCTAGCTTCTTTGACTTCTGGAATATCATATTCCAAGCCCTTTGATCTCTTTTTTAAAAATTTACTTTTTAATTTATTTATTTAACTTTTAACATTCATTTTCACAAAATTTTGGGTTCCAAATTTTCTCCCCATTTGTCCCCTCCCCCACCCCAAAACACCAACCATTCTAATTGCCCCTATCACCAATCTGCCCTCTCTTCTACCATCCCTCCCTTCCCTTGTTCCCATCTTCTCTTTTGTCCTGTAGGGCCAGATAACTTTCTATACCCTATTACCTGTATTTCTTATTTCCTAGTAGCAAGAACAGTGCTTGACAGTTGTTCCTAAAACTTTGAATTCCAGCTTCTCTTCATCCTTCCCTCCCCACCTATTCCCTTTGGGAAGTCAAGCAATTCAATATAAGCCATATCTGTGTAGTTTTGCAAATGACTTCCATAGTAGTCATGTTGAATAAGACTAACTATATTTCCCTCCATCCTATCCTGCCCCCATTTATTCTATTCTCTCGTTTGATCCTGTCCCTCCCTGACAGTGTTGACTTCAAATTGCTCCCTCCCATTGCCCTCCCTTCCATCATCCCCCCACCCTGCTAATCCCCTTCACCCCCACTTTTCTGTATTGTAAGATATGTTTTCATACCAAAATGAATGTGCATTTTATTCCTTCCATTGGTCAAATGTCATGAGAGTGAACTTCATGTTTTTCTCTCACCTCCCCTCTTTTTCCCTCCATTAAAAAGTCTTTTGCTTGCCTCTTTTATGAAAGATAATTTGCCCCATTCCATTTCTCCTTTTCTCTTCCCAATATATTTCTCTCTCACCACTTAATTTCATTTTTTTAAGATATGATCTCATCCTATTCAATTCACTCTGTGCTCTTTGTCTCTGTGTGTGTGTGTGTGTGTGTGTGCATGTGTAATCCCAACTACCCAGATACTGAAACGTTTCAAGAGTTACAAATATTGTCTTTCCATGTAGAAATGTAAACAGTTCAACTTTAGTGAGTCCCTTATGACTTCTCTTTGCTCTTTACCTTTCCATGCTTCTCTTCATTCTTGTGTTTGAAAGTCAAATTTTCTTTTCAGCTCTGGTCTTTTCATCAAGAATGCTTGAAAGTCCTCAATTTCTTTGAAAGACCATTTTTTTCCCCTGAAGTATTCTACTCAGTTTTGCTGGGTAAGTGATTCTTGGTTTTAGTCCTAGTTCCTTTGACTTCTGGAATATCCTATTCCATGCCCTTAGATCCCTTAATGTAGAAGCTGCTAAATCTTGTGTTATCCTGATTGTGTTTCCACAATACTTGAATTGTTTCTTTCTAGCTGCTTGCAATATTTTCTCCTTGACCAGGAAACTCTGGAATTTGGCCACAATGTTCCTAGGAGTTTCTTTTTTTGGATCTTTTTCAGGTGGTGATCAGTGGATTCTTTCAATATTTATTTTGCCCTCTGGTTCTAGAATCTCAGGGCAGTTTTCCTTGATAATTTCATGAAAGATGATGTCTAAGCTCTTTTTTTGATCATGGCTTTCAGGTAGTCCCATAATTATTAAATTATCTCTCCTGGATCTATTTTCCAGGTCAGTTTTTTTTTCCAATGAGATATTTCACATTATCTTCCACTTTTTCATTGTTTTGGTTTTGTTTTGTGATTTCTTGCTTTCTCATAAAGTCATTAGCCTCCATCTTTTCCATTCTAATTTTGAAAGAACTATTTTCTTCAGTGAGCTTTTGAACCTCCTTTTCCATTTGGCTAATTCTGCTTTGTAAAGCATTCTTCTCCTCATTGGATTTTTGAACCTCTTCTGCCAATTGAGTTAGCTTATTTTTAAAGGCATTATTTTCTTCAGCATTTTTTTGGGTCTCCTTTAGCAAGCTGTTGGCTCACTTTTCATGAATTTCTTGCATTCTTCTCATTTCTCTTCCCAATTTTTTCTCCACCTCTCTTACTTGATTTTCAAAATCCTTTTTGTGCTCTTCTATGACCTGAGATCAACACATATGTATTTTCGAGGTTTTGGATGCAGGAGGCTTGTTTGATTTTATGCATTGTTCTTTCTCATCCTAAAGAACTGAAGAAAATATCGGTTCATCAGGAAAGTAACTTCTATAGTCTTATTTTTTCCCCTTTTTTGGGCATTTTTCCCAGTCAGTTACTTGACTTTTGAGTCCTTTGTCAAGAGGAGGGTATACTCTGGGGACCTGTTCTTTGTTTCTCCAAGGTGGCACAATCAAGGGAGAAGGGGTTTACTCCTCTCCTCGCCTGAGCTCTTGTTTGGGAGCTACCAAAGCTTTCTGCCTAGGATCTGCCCTTTCCATCAAGTTCACCACACCAGCACTCTTCCTCACCCCACGGCCACCCCTGAAGACTGAGATCCAGATCAGTGAGTCAATTTCCCCAGGCACTTTAGGCTGAGGGCACCAAAAATGAGTGCTGCTGCTGCTGCTACAGCCACTGGGGGCCAGGCTAGGGGAGAATCCTGCTCCCTTCTCATTCAGGTGAAAAAGCTTTCTCAGTTACCTTTGAAACTTTCTTTGCATTTGTGGGTTGAGGGATCTTGGAACCACAAGTGCTGCCTGGGGGTTCTACTCCTGAGGCCATGGTCTGGTCAAGTTCCTGTTAGTGTCACACTGTCAAGGCTGGGCAGAACTCCTTGGCTGTGCTCTTCTCCATGCCTCGTGCAATAGATCTTTCTTGTCAGCTTTCTAGGCTACCTTGGGCTGGAAATCTCTTTCAATCTGTAGTTTTGTGGCTTCTGCTGCTCTAGAATTTGTTTAGAGTCTTTTTTTACAAGTATTTTACGGGCTGTGGGGGAAGAGCTAGAGTAAGTTTGTCTTTCTACTCTGACATCTCAATAGGGAACTTTGATTTGCTAAAAACTTGAAATAAAAGTGTAAAGAAACATAGTTTTTAGAGATGCAGAATTTTAAGAAGAATGGATTGAGGACTGAAAAGGGGCTGATAGGCATTGTTGTTCATTACCTTATTTTCCTATAACTGTTTTTAGGCTTAGAGGTTATGATTCATAAAATGAAAAATCAAATAAAAGTTTTTAGACTCCTATGATTAAATAATATTGGTTTCATAACTAAAAAGGGGGGTTATTTATAAGGTTGTTGTTTTTAATTTCATCAGCAAAAGATCAGTCATTCAATTCCAGTAGACTGTTTTTTGATTCATTGAGCAGTGAAGAACATAAACATAAATGGACAGACGAAAATTGAGCAAGAGAATGAAGACTCAACTGGAAAAACCAGCTCTGAAAAAGTTGTGTGAAAGACCAAGAGTAAAAATTGACAAGAAATCTTCTGCTATTAGTTCCACATTAACTGGAGAAAGACTGATTCTCATTAGAAGACAATTGGGTTGTCCTTTAGTCTCAAGTATGGTTTGACAGAGGTCAAGCCCCTTAGAGATAATTATTTTTTTCTGATCTTCTCCTTCACAGGAGAAGGAAAACAAAAAGGTGAAATACAGGTTTTGCAGCTGTTATGCTGTCAACATAACTGACTGACAGCTGATTGAGTGCTGTAGAATTTTGATGAGTGGAGAGGTGTTGGGTTAGTCTACTTTGCTGAAAGAAAGTGAACCTGATATTCTTTGCAGTTCATACATTGAAGGGAGCAGCTAACTAATACAATAGTTTAATACTTTCCAAATATGCTTTTAAAGATGATTGTAAATTAAAAGCACTTGTAAATCCTTCATCAATTCAAGAGTAGAAGAGAAGAGGATTTGCCCATCAGGAGACTGGTGAGGACCAGAAGGAGTTTATTTAGAAAAGATGTAGCTTCATATGGTGCAAGTGTTACTGAATTGACCAATGGCATCAAGGTCTAAATTCCAGAGTTATGTTACCCTGGGTAGAAGAGGAGTAATAATTCTTATTCATTAAGCAAGAGTTTAGTAAGTTACTATTATGGGCAAATCACCAGACTAGATGGTAGACATAAAAAGATGAAAAGTAAGTGTCTTTAGATACATACATGTGAGATAGTATGGGTAAAGAAACACAGTGAACTACAGATCTTAAAAAGGAGAGGATGATAAAATTTATAGTAAACTCCTAGAAAATGTATATTCTCATTGTTTCTATTTTCTTACCTCTGCTTTGTTTCTTGCACTTTGTTATCTGACTTTTGCACTGCTGCATGGAAAATGTTCTTCCTAAGGTCACCAATGACATCTTTACTACTAAATCCAATATTCTTATGAAGTTCTCATCCTTCTTAATTTCTTTGAAACATTTGTCTTTGTTGACAGTCGTACTCTTCATGACACTACTATACTGGGGTTTGTTTCCAATCTACCTTATTGATTTTACATAGTCTTCCTTGGATGATTCCTATGTATCATTATCCATTTTTCTATTCCCTCTGTGTCAGTATACACCAAAACACTGTTCTGAGCTCTCTCTTTTCTCTATAAATTTTCTCTCTTGGCAATATCATCAAGTCTCATGGATCCAGGTATCATTTCTCTGTAAATGACTTCTAAAACATGTCTCATACTTTTCTGTACTCCCATCCTGCATCTTTATCTGTTTGAAAAATTGATGTGAAAAATGCAGTATGTGTTATCGTCTCTGCCTCTAAAATATGAACTGCTTTGTTGGCATAGGAAACCTTTCAGAAATTAGCTACATTGTATCTTTTCAGATTAAGACAACATAGCATCCCATCATATACACTGATGCTCCAGTCTGGAATATTTTCTTTCCTCATCTTTAACTATCAAAATTCCTAAACCCCTTTAATGTTTATCTCAAGTGCAATTTTTCTCCTCTAGATATCTTATAGGACTTGGATCTCAATATTTCCAAAACCAAATTTGTTATCTTTTCCACTCATCCCACCATTCCTTCTAACTTCTATATTTCTCTCAAAAGGACCAACATGTTTGCATACTAGGAGTAATAAATGCTTACTGATTGATTCTCAAATCTTCATTCTCCCTCACCACCAATATCCAATCAGTAATCATTTCATACTTCCTCAGAGTCTCTCACAATATGGCAAAATCCCGATTTAGGGTCCTATTTTTCATGCACTGTTGCAATAGTCTTCTAATTGGACTCCAAAAATCCAGCCTTTCACCTCTCCAATCTACTTCCCACACTGCTGTTAAAATATCAGGAAGGAAAAGAAGGTGAAATGCAGGTCTGAAATTTTGGCCTGACCATGTCACTTCCTTACTCAAGAAGCTTCAGTGACTCTCTGTATTCAGAATAGGTATGTTAATTTAGGATGAACAATTTCATTTTGTTGTAAGTCTCTGTTGTAAGTAGTTGATATATAAACTATTTTTCTGTAATAAGACAAGCACTTGAGTGGTATACTTTAGCAATATTATGTGTGTCCCCCAATCTAGCAAACAGCTACTGATGATGCATCTCTTTCCCAAATCTGGTAAATGATCGATAAACGCTTGCTAATGACATTAGAAAAGTAGCACTTAAATTACTTCTTTTCATTATAAACTTAGGTATTTAATCACTAATCAAAATTTGGATATAACTTGTAAACACCTTCACCCAACACCACAAAAACCCAGTGGAGGCTCCAGTCATCAGTCTGCTCCTGGATCTCAGCACAGACTCCTGTGTTCCTCACATGAGGAAATTTGAGCTTCCCATGTTCATATGAGAGCAGTGATGAGCAATGGAGAATTGCTAGACTGTCACCTTGGAAGGAGATATACTGCCATCAGCTGTGTAGATAGCGAAACTTCTTATAAGCACTGATAGAAGACATAATCCTTTAGAAATAAGATTGGTGATTTTCTTCCTTGAGGGTTGATGTTTTTATTATTGAATAGTCAATAAAGTTTTGGAAATACAAGAACTGAGAATCAATGAAGTTATGAAGTAGTCCAGTCATTCCTGAAAGTTAGAATTATGCTAAGAAAGTGGCTAAAATATCCATTCTAAAGTCACTAAATAGTACTTGCCTGGTGACCCAGTGTTACTATTTCTCTGCTTATCTCAAAAGAGATCAAAGATAGAGAAAATGAGTCACATACACAAAAAATATTTGTAGTAGCTCTTTGTGTTGTAGCAAGAAAATTGGAAACAAAACTGGTGCCATCAGTTAGAAAATGGTTAGACAAATTAGCGGTATACAAATTTCTCCTTTTCTTTGAGGAGAGGCAAGCATGCTTGAGGCATAGCTAACCTCAAGTTGAGTAGGACCTGAGTTTATTCTGACACTTTCTGGCTGTGTGACTGGGGACAAATCACTCATTCTCTTAGTGCTCAAGGCAATTCTCTAAGATTATAACTTACAAAAAAGGCACCATCTTCTGTTGGAGTTTTCTCATCTAGATTTCAACATGTCAATGAAATCACAGATCTAGATCCTATCTATCTAAAAACAAATTACACTGCAAAATTTGTGAATATGATTATTGAAACTTTGGTGATTTTGAAAAATTGTGTGGAAGACAAAAGGTGGATTTTTCAATTTGTATGCCAGGAAGATTGATTTTGATTCTTGCCAGCAATCTGGAATATACTATCTAAGGAGTGTTTCATTGAGAACAAGTTAGGTAGTGAGCTAGTGATCCAGAATGAGATATTGCATTTATTTTCAGTCATGTCCAGTGTATTAATTCATTTTACTGCATTATATGCTTTTTGTTGTTGTTGTTTCAAGGGAAGGCTTCTTACCTGGGGGTAGGAAGTAGGGATGGTGATATAGTGGGTAGTGATAGACATGCAAAAAAGCAACATCAACGAAACAATTTTAAAATGCACAGAAAACAAAAAAAAATTTCAAAAAGGGATACAAATATATAGAGAAATTCTATTATTACTTTGTTATACATATATGTATACACATATGCTTCTTAAACTGTTCATAGAATTTCTTACATAAATCGTTTTTGTTTGTTATGTATTGAAATGTTCATGTTTGATATGACTTATTGAGTTAAAAAAGAACATTAATTTAAAAAAAGAAAGTTTTTGAAAAGAAAAACAAATTTTAAAAATCATCCTATTAAAAGTCAAACCTATTTTCATTTACGAAAGGCTTAGTAGAAGTAGTTTACTAGGCAAATACCAAAGACATGTTATAACTGAATTTCAGCAAGATATTTGACAATGTTTCTTCTGAGACTGTGATAGGGGAAGGATTAGCAAAATCAATTTTGGTAAAGGTAAATAGGTTCAGAACATATTGAATGACTCCCCCCCTCCAAGTGTTGTCCTTCCCTGAGGGAGGTTCTAATATAAGTCAATAAATTAATAAGGCAGTCAAAAAATCTGATGAGTCTTATTCTACATTAATAGATTATTGTCCATAATGAGGGAAGTGATAGTACTGGTATCAGTCATTTTTTCAGTTGTGTCTGACATTTGGGGTTTTCTTGGCAAAGAAATTGGAATGATTTGCCATTTCCTTCTCCAGCTCATTTTACAGATGAGGAATTGAGGCAAGCACAGTTAAGTGACTTGCCCAGTGTCACACACCTAGTAAATATCTGAGGCCAGATTTGAAGTACATTTGAAGTACAAGATTCTTCCTGACTCCAGGCCTAGAAGTCTATTCACTGTGCCCCCTGGCTACTCTTGAATTTGAATACTCTTGTACTAAGTAGGCACTCAATTAATATTTTGCAAATTAAATAGAAATACTAACCTTCTCATCATGACTGTTGGATACTGAAAACTGTATGCAGTTTCTGTCTCCCATAGAAAGGCAATTTACATTTGAATGTACAGAAAGAATCTATTCAATTCAATTTAACAAACATTTATAGCATGCTATCTTTGGTGCTAGCAAAGATGTGAAATTTACATAAAACTTGAACTATTCTCATAGAGCCTGAAATCTACTCAGGGAATACCTATACATAGATAACTCTGATATTCAGTCACAATAATTTTAACAAGCTATAATAACAAGGATTACATGAGGTATAAAGGATTGCATCACATGTCATATTGAATTTATATGCTAAATATAATTTGGTTTTAAATGGAATCTATATTTGAAACAAGAAGGTTTGGTTCTTGATATTAGTTGTAGAACCAAGTTGTTGTTTGGTCATTTTCCAATACTGTCCAATTCTTTATGATCCCATTTGGGGTTTTCTTGGCAAAGAAACTGGAGTTATTTGCCATTTCCTTCTCCTGCTCATTTTACAGATGAGGAAACTGAGGCAAACAGGGTTTAGTGACTTGCCCAGGGTCACACAACTAGCAAGTATCTGAGACCAGATAAGCACTCTTGATGATGTCTTTCTGCCTTCAAGCCTAGTGTTATATCCACTTGCACCACTTAGCTGGGGGATTTTATTATTTTATATCCTTAAATTTAGGATGGTCTCATCCTCCGTTTTGCTTATTTAACTACTCCCTTTCTTTAAAGCCTGTCTCAAATGCCATTTCTTATATGAAACCTTCAGTTATTTTTACCTACTCCTAATCCTTCACTCTTACTTCTGATCCCATCAATAATGATAACCCCCTTAACAAATGGAGAATTGAATAGTCCAGTGCTTGAGCATGTATGGCATGCAATGTCTAAGTCAGTGCCTTATATGGATTATGAAAAGTAGTATTTCTAAAAAAGGATGACTAAAAAGCCATTATCAACAGTTGATCAATATGTCTACTTTGTCATCTTTTAAAAACTCTATGAGATCTATTCAGGTACTGAGAGAGCCACTGAAAATATGAGTAGGGTTTTCTAGACAGCTCTTGAAAACAGGTAACATCTTTGTAATCACATTGACTAAAAGTCCTAGAAGATTCAGAATTCCATGATGTTTATTGTTTGTTGATTACTTTAAAAATCTATATTTTTAATTGTTAAGGTAAAAGATAACCTTGAAGGCTCATCTTCAATTAGGTACTTCCTTTAACTTTGTACAGATCATACAGAGCTTTCTGATATGTGTGTGGCAGGTCCGTATGCATATGGTCAATCTTCCTAGAATTGCTTTCCTGTGACTTTCTGAGAGCCTACTCAGGGCTTAAGCTTTTACTCTTGGCTCAACTCCAACTCATTGGGAACTTGTATTTTGATCCAACCACTGAGAATCATTTAGACCTCAAATCATAATAGAATGTAATTTAATTAGATTAGAGAAAGCATGGCAAAATTGAGAAGCATTAAGCAAGAGATAATGCAATAAAATACATGGTCATTTGCTTTCATTTAAACTCAAATATGGTCTTATCCATACCTCAGCTATAATATAATAGCTTACTACTCTGAGACTGAATTCCACTATATTCCCACTTTTAGGATAGGATATCTTCTTCTTCCTATTCCTTTTACTCCTACATGCCCATTGGTACCAAAGGCATGTTTTTGTTTTTGTTGTTACTCAGTTGTTTTTCAATCTTACCACCTTTTTGACTCCATTTGGAGTTTTCTTGGCAAAGACACTGGAGGTGTTTGCTATTTCCTTCTACAGCTTATTTTATAGATGAGGAAACTGAAGCAAGCAGGTTTAAGTGACTTGCCCATGGTCACACAGTTGGTAAGTGTCTGAGACCAGAATTGAACTCAGGAAGATGTCTTTTTGACAGGTGGCTCAGTGCTGTATGCAGTATTGTGCCACCTAGCTCCACAGGTAGTTCTATTACTTCTTCAAAAAATTCCCTGTCTCTGAATGTAGCTAGGGGAGAGGATATATACATGTTTCTCTCTCTTTCTCTCTCTCTGTCTCCCTCTCTGTCTCTCTCTGTCTCTGTCTTTCTTTCTGGCTCTCTTTCTGTCTCTCTGTCTCAGTCTCTCTCTGTCTGTCTGTTGGTCTGTCTGTTTCTGTCTCTCTCTCCTTCCCCCCCCCCCTCTCTTTTTTTCCACTCCATTCCCTCAGTCTTGAACATGATAGTTTAGTGGTATTTAAAGTGCAGAGGAAATCATGTCATCTATGGAATTGATTGGGGAAGCTGATGCCAGTTTGTGGGGTTCACTGTCCTTTCATTTTTCACTAATCACTCTGACTTGGAAGAACTAGAATGCACTTTGGCCAAATTGCTCCATTGCTTACTGGTATAAGATAATACTGTCTACCTTGGTGGGCAGGGGCAGGAGTATAGCTTATTTACATGACTAGAGCTTTGTTAGCTCACTCCTTTTTTTCTACATTTTCTTTCCTTTTTTTCTCTTCCCTGTTACTTCTTTTATCCTCAGTCCAGCTAACCAATTTATTTCCTTTCCTCCTGTCACCTAGCATCATGGGGAAAAGGGGCAAATGAAAGTGTGCCCAAAGTATCTCACTACTTCTTATTTATGGAAAACATCATTCAATATTTGGTCACATTTTTCAGAAGATATGTCTTGTACAGATGCAGCCACAAAGATAACTTCATTTAATGATCCTATGATGATCAATATCATTGGGTGCATAAAACAAGGAGACATATGCTGGCCATAATTAGTTGCCTCTTTCATGGACTATGTCCTGTCAAAAGTCTACATAAATAAGCGATTCTTTCTTGTAGGATATCAGGTACTACCACCTTGGGATTCTCATAGACTCAGATTCCAATTGTGGGAACTTTAAATGGTAATTGACCTCTTTGGCTCTCTTGTCACCTTCTCATCAACTTGGAATTTCTATAGTTAATTTGGATCTTCATATTCAGTTGTTTGCCAGGTTTGTAGCTTTAGTCAGAGAGAAGCATAAAAACAGCAAAATATACTTAACTGTAACAGAAATAAATAGGAAGGGACTGAAAACAATATAAACCTTTATTTCTGAATGGTGTCTGTCTACTTCCTTCTAAAATTATTTGGAAAGTGAATTCTCCCAAGAGACTCATTTTAATGATGTGTTCAAGTGTCCAGAGTTAAAGTTGGGGAATGTCATCGTGGATGACCTTGGGATTGATCTGATGACCCAGTTTGTATAGTTTGTTCACTATGCCTTTGTTATCTGAAAGCTCCCACTTTGAAAATATAGTTCCTGGCTTGTTTTTTCTTAAGAAATCTTATCATTCCTGGTCATAGGCAATTTCATCCTACTGACCTACTCCCTTTCCTCTGATTCATTGTTTTAGATTGCAAGAAAAATGTTCAAAGGTCCATTATGTCTCCATCTTCTTGTTGCAATTTTCTTTCCCAGGTGTTCTAGTAAAATAGAATGAGAGTGATCTTTTTCAGCCTTGGCAAATAAAAAAAAAAAAAACTTTATATTATTCCTTTCCGTATAGTGTGAAATAAGTAACTCCACACCCCGTCCAAGGAGAACCAAGAATGAGTGTACCCAGGCAGCTCTAGAAGATGCCTATGCCTAGTTTCTGCCATACTATTTTCTAGGTGTTTTTTTCCTTTGTGTTAAATAGTGAGTTCTTATCCTAGAAGCTAGAGTCTTTAGGTTTATCAAAAAGTAGATTACTATAATAATTGACTACTATGTCTTATGTACCTAACTTATTCTACTTATCTACCACTCTATTTGTTAGCCAGTATCAAATAGCTGGTTTCTGTAAATAGACTGAAACATATTACCAATGATGACATGTGAAAAGGTCCATAAAACAAGTTAATAAGGATATGTATATGCATATATATGTATACACACACATATATATATACATATATATGTATATATATAAGGATATATAATAATATATATTATAAATAATATATATATAATGATATATATTATAAATAATATATAAGGATATATATATATACACACATATCCTTATATATTATTTCCACCCTGAAATCTGTTCATGGAGTCAGGGAATGTGAAAGAAATTCTGTGTTTTGAGCCAAATAAGCAGGGTTGGAATCTTTGTTCTGTTAATTACCAATTGTGTAATCTTGGGAAAGGCCATTGCTCTTTCTTAGGCATAATTTCCTTGTCTGTAAAATGAGAAGGTTGGATGAATTCTATGGTTCTTCCTAACTCCAAGTGCTGTGAACATAAATTGCACATGGAGGCAAAAGAAAGACTTAGGAAGAGAAGGGACATAGTTGAGGGAGAAAGGCAAGAATTCAAGGGCTATTGTTGAAACCTTTGGATTAACATTCCTTACCTCAAATAGCTAATATTCCTTAGCTCCAGTCAATTTACTTATCACGTACAGGATCAGGTGTATTAGAAGACCTAATACATGTATTGTGGATTTGAATTGGATGTATAAAGCCAGCCATTTCTCTCCTTCAGTGGCATACCCTTCCAAACTTCCTGTTTTGCTTTTCCCTTCTCTACAACTTTCCCATCCAGTGAACTAAAACCTGAAGCCAGGAAAAGACATGAAGTTTATTTACACTGAAGTAGTACAACAGTATTAGCCCTTTCCAGGAATAGATACATTTTAAATAGTATTAGAATTTCATTAATTTAACTTCAGAAATTTCAACACAAGAAAAGCAGTCCTTTGCACAGCCAAGATAGAGTAGTAATACCACTCACTTTCTAGAGTGCTGCCCCCAAGTCCAGCCAAATATCTGTAAAAAATGTCTCTAAACAAATTTTGGAACTACAGAACCCACAAAATGATGGAGGGAAGCAAATCTCCTTCTCAAGAGAGCCTGGAACATTGCAAGGAAGTGACTATCACTCCAGGAGCAGAGTGCAGTCTAGTGTGAGCCTTGCTGGCACATAGAGGACCTGAGCAGGCCTTGGGGAGACTGAATCTCTCAAACTTGTGGTAGTTTCCTGAATTCAGGACCCCAAAAGTCTGAGGACAAATTGGAAGATCAGTGGAAAAAGTTTGTGGGACAGTAGAGTGGTCTGGATCCAGTCCCAGGGCAGCAGAGGGGGAAGGGGGCAGAGGAACCCACACCAGCCATAGCAGGAGCAAAGGCAGAGATAGAAATGGTTTCTGGAGTTCTAGGCCCACAGATTGTGGGGGAATTGAGAGTCTGTCAGTACACCCCTCACCCCAACTGGAAGAAGAGATCTACCTTGACAAAGAATTCACAAATCAAGTAAATGACTGAGGAAAATGAACAAAAACCAAAAAAGGAATCAGACTATAGAATCTTGCTTTGGTGGCAAGGAAGATCAAAACATCCAAACAGAAGACAACAAAGTCAAAGTTCCTCCATCCAAATCATCCAAGAAATAAGAATTGGTCTCTGGTTATGGAAGAGCTCAGAAAAAATTTTGAAAATCAAATAAGATAAGTAGAGTAAAAATTGGGAAGAGAAATGAGAGTGATGCAAGAAAATTATGAAAAATGAGTCAACTGCTTGCTAAAGGAGACCCCCCAAAATGCTGAAGAATATAACTTTGTAAAAAATAGACTAACCCAAATGACAAAAGAGATCCAAAAAGCCAAGGAAGAGAAGAATGCTCTAAAAAGCAGAATTGGCCAGATTGAAAAAGAGGTCCAAAAGTTCACTGAAGAAAATAATTTCTTAAAGATTAGAATGGAGTAGATGGAAGTAATGACTTTATGAACAAAACCAAAGAAATGAAAATATAGCAGACAATGTGAAATATCTCATTAAAAAAACAGCTGACCTAGAAAATAGATCAAGGAGAGACAATTTAAAAATTATGGGACTACCTGAAAGCCATGATAAGAAAAAGAGCCTAAACATCATCTTTCAAGAAATTATCGAGGAAAACTGCCCTGATATTCTAGAACCAAACTGTAAAATAAATATTAAAAGAATCCACCAATCACCTCCTGAAAGAAATCCAAAAAGAGAAACTCCTAGGAATATTGTAGCCAAATTCCAGAGCTACCAGGTCAAGGAGAAAATATTGCAAGCAGCTAGAAAGAAGCAATTCTAGTGTTGTGGAAATGCAACCAGGATAACACAAGATCTAGCAGCTTCTACATTAAGGGACTGAAGAGCTTGGAATATGATATTCCAAAAGTCAAAGGAACTAGGATTAGAACCAAGAATTACCTACCCAGCAAAACTGAGTATAATACTTCAGGGGGAAAAGTGGTTATTTAGTGAAATAGAGGACTTTCAAGCATTCTTGATGAAAAAACAGAGCTGAATAGAAAACTTGATTTTCAAACACAAGAATCAAGAGGAGTATGGAAAGATAATCAGGAAAGAGAAATCATAAAGAACTTACTAAAGTTGAACTGTTTACATTCCCACATGGAAAGATAATATTTATAACTCTTGAGACTTTTCTCATTACTCGGTTAATTGGAGGGATTATATACACACAGACAGAGGGCACAGGGTGAGTTGAATAGGAAGGGGTGATATCTATAAAATAAAATTAAGGAGTGAGAGAGGAATATATTGGGAGGAGAAAGGAAAAAATTGAATGGGGCAAATTATCTCTCATAAAAGAGGTAAGAAAAAGCTTTTTCAATAGAAAGGAAGAGAGGGGTGGTAAGAGGGAAAAGGTGAACCTTACTCTCATCACATTTGGCTTAAGGAGGGAATGACATGCATACTGAATTTACTATGAAAATCTATTTTGCACTACAGAAAGGTAAGAGAGAAGGGGATAAGTGGTGGGGGGAAATGATAGAGTGGAGGGCAAATGGGAGGAGGGCATAATTAGAAGTAAATACTTTTGAGGAGGAATAGGGTCAAAAGAGAAAACAGAGTAAATAGGGAGCAGGATAAGATGGAAGGAATATAGTTAGTCTTCACCACCTGACTTTTATGGAAGTCTTTTGCATAGCTATACATCTATAATTTATAATGAATTGCTTGCCTTCTTAGTGGGGTGGGGAGGGAGTAAGGGAGAGAGGTTGGAACTCAAAGTTTTAAAGATGACTGTTAAAAGTTGCTTTTACATGCAACTGGGAAATAAGATATATATTCAATGGGGTATAGAAATCTATCTTGCCCTCCAAGAAAATAGAGGGGAGGGGGATAAGAGAAGGGAGGGGTATGATAAAAGGGAGGGCAAATGGGGGGAAGGGGTAATCAGAATGCACACTGTCTTGGGGTGGGTGAAGGGAAGAGATGGGGAGAAAATTTGGAACTCAAAATCTTGTGGAAATGAATGTTGAAAACTAAAAATAAATAAATTAGAATTTAAGAAAAAAGATCCTAAAAAAAAGAGAAAATCAATCTTTTCCAAAAACAAAAGAAAACAGTAGCAATCTAAAATAAAATCAAGTGAAGAAATGAAGAGTTGGATTGAAGATGCTGAACTTTGAATTGTTTTTCTGTGGTAGTAACTGATTTTCATCTGCATTCCCACCCCTTTGTCTAATACCTATAGATACAGTGCTGCATGGTTTATAAAGTGACATATGTATAAATACATGCACACACATACACGAAGTCAGCTAGGTGACTCAGGGGATAGAGTACTGGGCCTGGAGTCAGGAATACCTGAGTTCAAATCTGGCCTGATACTCACTAGCTATGTGACCCTGGACAAGTTACTTAACCTCTCTGCTTTAATTAACTGGATAAGGAAATGGCAAATCACTCCAGTATCTTTGCCAAGAAAATGCCATGGACAGTAGGGTCTACTAGATCACAAAGAGTTGGACATGACTGAACAACAGCAACAACATACACACATATATAGCCATTTAATGTGTATAATGACCATGAGAGATAGGTTCTATTTTCATCCCCACTTTACAGATAAGAAAACGGAGGTGCAGAGATCTTATATGACCTTTCCAAGGTCAAACAGCTCATGAATATTTGAGGCAGGACTCAAATCCAAGTCATTCTAGCTCTAGATTCAGTGCACTACCCACAATGTATACTACGCAGCATGCCTTCCCAACCTATCTCTCTAGAATGATTTCACGTTACTTTCTTTGAGTGATAGGGACTGATATATACCAGGATTTCCTCCTTCTGTCTCTCCCAGCAGTAGTTTTCCCTAAAAGGTGACTGAATTGCCCTTAGGACCTGATTGATTCCAGCTTGCCATGAAGCAGGTTCTTCATTACCTTAGGGTATAAAAAATCCCACACATGTGAAGCCTAGGCCTCTCAGACTTGGAGAATACCAGGAAACCAAGTAAGTCACCATGCCCTGTTACCTGATCAGTCATTTTCCATGTAGTGATGATGGATGCTGAAGCTACATACTTTATATTCTGACCAACTTGTTCTTCTTGGTAAACAATAGTCCATCTCCCACTACTATGCCTTTGCATCATTGTCTTCCACATATGGAACTCTCTCCCTCTTTTTCACCTTTTAGAAAATCCCTAGGTCCACTCAAAGATCACTTCAAATGCCTCCTCGTCATAAGGTCTTTTCTGATGGCCAACCTCCCTTCCTATTTACTTGAAATTATTTTATATTGAATTTATAGGATTTATTCATCTATATGTCATATTTATCTTTTTTATTTACATTGTGTCAATGTATATGTCCACATGCTGTTTCTTCCCAGTGTAATATAAGCTCCTTGAGAGCCTAGACTATCCGTTTCCCCAGAAACCCAGATGCCTGATGTATAATAAACATTAAATTGTATTGAATGACTTTGTGAGATAATGGAGAAGTTAGGCATACTAAAAGAAGATATGAAATACAGCAAATCTAGCTGAAAAAATGTGGAGACTGGAAACATATACAACTGTAGAACAGTCAGCACTTTGTACACATTCTGGTACAATTTTAGTTAAATTATTTAGTAAATAGGCTTTTGTGACCTAGTTTATAGCAGGATTTCTTTTGGTAAATATGTTGCTACTTTCAAGAAACTGACTAACTAACTTTTAAAACAATCTTTCATTTGATCACTGGCTGGTTTTGCACCCTCCTAACTTAGAGTGAATGTCAATAGTAAACGTTTCTCTTCTAAACTACAACCCCAAAGCTCCTGCCCTTCCCAGAGTGATTTATCTATTTATTTTTTCTTTTCTGTTGAAGTGGACATCCCCTGACTACCTTTTAAAAAGGTCTGGTTTCCTTCAGATCTTAGCTCCAATGCTGACATATGACTTGCAGCTATCTACATGAATGCTTCTTTTCCTTATGTTAATTATGAGGTCTGCAAGATGACATGATTAAATGCCCTATGAATAATCTTTCTTGTTTCCTTTGGATATCTGAGGACATCAACTCCACACAATCCTTTGCTTGCTTTTCCATGAAGAATCTATTAGTCACTGAAAAGGATTGTCATCATTTCTTTAGGTGGTTGAATAAATGTACATTAATTGCCACAGCAAATAGGTGAAAAGAGCCAAGAAATCATGTCAGCCAGGAAACATTTGATTTTCTTGTCAAGCATGAGATCATGGAAGTGAAAAGCAAAACAATGTAGAAATTATAACCATTTTCTTTTTTAAAATTGGTTAATTTATTTATTTTTTTCAATATTCACTTCCACAAGATTTTGAATTCCAAATTTTCTCTCCATCTCTCCTCTCTACCCACCCCAAGACAGCATGAATTCTGATTGCTCCTTTCCTTAGTTTGCCCTTCCTTTTATCACCCACCCTTCTCTTATCCCCTTCCCTTCTATTTTCCTATAGGGCAAGAAAGAGTTATATACCACATTGTCTGTATGCCTTACTTCCAAGTTGCATGTAAAAACAATTTTTAACATTTATTTTTACAACTTTGATCCCCACATTGTATTCTTCCCCTCCTCCTTCCCCACTCTCATTGAGAAGGCAAGCAATTCAATATAGGTTATATATGAGCAGTCAGTTGAATATATACAAAAGAAAATGTAGTTTTAAGGATTTGAGAAATTAATGTCTAAAAGAAAGCAAAAGACTGAATGTGTAGGGAAAGAATCACTATTGCTTCTGAAAAGGCTACTGAGGAGATCTCAATCATGATAAATCCAATGAATACAAATTTAAAGACTATTTCCTAATAGGTTAATATATATATATATATGCACACTTGCATATAAAATATTTTCAAAACTTAAAGTCTGATACTCATCAAAGAGAATAGCACACTTGAGATCCTGGGAAGCTCTTTCAATTTTTAAAATATTTTCTTTATTACACAGTTTTTTAAACCTTTTTCATTAAAATAAATATTTTGTTTTTATATCATCCATTTTCACTGTATACCTTAGAGACTTCTTTGTCAACTCATTTAAAATACATGTAATGGGAAATAGCTTCTGGTGTTACATGTTTCTATTGCTTTTATTAACACCTTTGATCTCAAACCCTCATCAAAGACACTTAATACAAATAACTTTTACCTGGTTGAATCCTTTTCTTCTTATCCTAATTGCATCAAGTTTGTTCATGCAAAAAGCTTTTTAGTTTCATGTAATCAAAATGATTAACTTTTTGTTTTTAATTGCTTCAATCCCTTCTGTGATCAATTGAGATCTATAAGAATTTATACCCTCGTTTTATCTGAGAAAGAACGGATCTGCTTCTCTTAATTAAAAATATATCACATGATGCTTAATATTCAGGTCACATTCACTTTAGATTTATTGCAGTTTATGATGTAAGATACTAGTCTAAACCTTATTTCCGCCAGACTATCAGTTTTCCCAATAAATTCTTTCAGTTATGGAGTTCTTTCCTAGCTCATTCATGGTTTGTGGTTTATGTAACATTGAGTTATTGACTTTAAGGCTTCATGTCAGATATTTGGGACCTGATAGATAGCTTTCTACCTTATCTTGCCTACAATCAGGCCACACTACCACTTTCTGCAATTTCCCTAACTCTGCTACCATGTGTTCATGCCCTGTCCCAGCCATATCCAACTCTACCTGCCCTTTATGTGCTATCTTTCCCTATTAGAATTTAAACCCTTTTTTGGGCAGATATTGTGTTGATTGTTTTTGTACTCCAGTACTAAATCAATTATTTTTAATTCATTCAGACATTGCTATCCCCATCAACAGAAGAAGAAAATTTGGGAGAAAGATCAGGTTTTGTAGGGAAGATGCAAAGTTCAATTACAGTTTTATTTTTGAAATGTTACTAAGACACAGAGGTGAGTTCAATTTGGTTTGGGTATTTGTGCAGAGAAGGGATAGCTGATGCTTTGATATTCAATTAAGTCACAATAGGAAAAAAAATAAAAGATAGAAGTAAAGCCAGAGGAGATATGTTACATAGGGAGTGGGATAAAGCAGAGGTGTCAGGAGAAGTCAAGATGAAGTCAGAGAAGTAGGAATAAAACTAAAAGAAGGCAGTTTTAGGAAAAGTGAGGAAGGAAAGAGGAGCCACAAAAAAGTAGTTTGACAGCAACAAGAAATGTCGAGAAAAAAGACTAAAGAACTTTTTCTTTTAGAAATCATTAGATGTGGAAATTGGTATTAAGGGCATTGTTAAATATACATGATTTAAATTATACTATGTTCCTTCGAATAATATTGTACTCCTCGTTTCAGGATGTTATCTTGATCATCTGCATTTGTTTATGTTTGTCTGTAGGTAGATTACACTATCCTCACTGACTTGAAATTCAAATAATCTGTTGAATATGACATTTTTAATGAAAATAAAAATAGTGGTCTCATACTTGAGTGATCCTAAATAATATCCTAATCTCTGTGAATAAATGACCTTCACATGCAAGATTAAGAAAAAGACTTTACTAAGGAGTTCCTGTAATAACTTCAAACTTTAATAATAAATGTAGCAGTTTTCATAGCTAGTTCCTACCCTTCCCCTCCACCCACCTCTGGTCTTTGTACCATATGCTAAGTATGAAGACTGGAAAACGAGAGTGTAATCCATGAATACAGGGGAAAATTTCAAAGCACATGTACCATTGGCTATAGGTAACTAGCAACTCCTTTTAAAAATGCTTTATTAAAATCTTAAAATTGAACATCAGACTATTTGCATTTAGATTAATTTCAAGGCATAAAATATCATAGTGCCATTATGGTCCTTTAAGAAAAAATTAGAATTACCTGAGCATTAATTTTCATTTGCTTTTTTCCCTCATCTTTTCAATTAGATTGCATTCTTTCCTTCTTCCTCTTCTTTCTCTTCTTCTTCCTCTTCTTCTTTTGGCTTTCAATTATTTCATAAAAGGTTTTCCAGATTTCTTTATATTCCTCATACTTATCAAGCACTTAATAAAGCCTTGTTGACTGATCAACTAATTACACTATAGTATTCTATTATATTAATGTACCATGATTTTTGTAATTACATCTAATGCTGATATGACAGCAGCACTGTAAAAACAATCACATTCAATGCATTCTAAAATAATTCCCAAAGATTTTATTTGTCTGCCTATATTCCTGTTTTTCTAAATACGTGATCTTTAATATAGAATATATTTTTATTAAAATTCCATATTACTGCTCATTATAGAATGCTTTATTATAATACTGTAACATTCTAAAAATTTAGATTCCTAATCTATGACATTAATAATGCCATTAAACTTTAGCTATTATTAGTAATGTCTTCCATTTCAAAACAATTATTCTTTTTTATCCTAATTCAAATGCACTTGAACACTTTTCTTTGCCAGATCCTTCAGAGGGTTCATGAGGTTGGGATGTTTCAGCTTGGAATGAGAAGGGAGTAAAATGAGACTGGCAGCTTCCTAGTAAACAGAAACAGCAGAATCATTTTAGACACTGGTTATGTAATTTCTTAAGTAGAAGACAGGGGTATGAAAGAAGATTGTACTTTGAACTGACAGGAACCCTGGAAGCCTCATTTCTGAAAATGGAAATAACTTGTCAGTTGTTTTTTTTTTTCCTTTTCCCCTTCTCTTTTTGTTCCAAATGCATTTTTAGTAACAGAGAGAGTGTCTGGAAAGGAAATAAGAGACTCGGAGAAAATTAAAAGAAAATGAATGACAGAAGTGAAGAGAAGACAAGTAGCATAGCTTAGACTGCTAAATGGAAATCCTGTCTTGTGGGTAAAATGTCTACATGCTAATTCCAACTCTTAATTCTCAGCCTTTAAATTCTCAATGCAAATTACACATGTCTATTTGAATACGATTTCCAGACATCGTTTCTGGAGCTACCCATTGACATTGAAATAATTCTCTTTCATAGTGTTGGTGGTTTGATTTCCAATAATTCTCATTATTTGTGTTCCTTCCTCTTTGAGATACTCATTCTTTTGGGACTAATTGCTATCACCTCTAATGTAAAATATTGAACTTTCCTCTCCTACATTCTGAGGAGTTTTAAAGTAAACGCACATTGAGTAATTTGGAGCAAAGTCATTGCTGTTCAGTGAAATATAAGAATGGCTTGAGAAGTGAATCAAGCCACTGGAAACTTGCTTCATTCAACATGAGGTTCCAGGATATAGATGGATCACTTGGTGTGGAGTGTGGCAAACACAGGCTATCGGTGTTAGGGATAGTGTGGCTATGGTCATCTCTAAAATTTTGGAAAAAATTCTCTTTTTTTTTTTTTTTTTTTACCTATTATAGTTTCAGAAATTGGGAGAAGGCATCCTTTTGTAAAAATATTTTTATTTAGTGTTGAGTTCCAAATTCTGTCCCTCTCTTCCCCCTTCCTGGGACAGTAAGCAATAAGATATAGTTGTGCAATCATGCAAAACATTTCCATTTTAGTTATTTTGTACAAGACTAGAATAAAAGAAAAAAATGAAAGAAAGTAAAAAATAATAGCATGCTTCACTCTGTATTGAATCAATATTAGTTCTCTGGAGGTGGATGGTATGCTTCATCATTAGTCCTTTATGATTTTCTTGGATCACTGTATTGTTGAGAATAGCTAAGTCATTCACAATTCTTCACTGAACAATATTGCTATTACTGTGTACAACATTTTCCTGGTTCTGTTCACTTTACTATTCAGTTCATGTAAGTCTTTCCAGTTTTTTTCTGAAATTATCCTGCTTGTCATTTTTTATAATACAGTAATATTCCCTTATAATCATATACCAGAACTTGTTGACTGATCAATTAATTGCACTACAGTATTCTATTATATTAATGTACCATGATTTTTGTAATTGCCATTCCCCAATTGTCATTTAGCGATTCCCCAATTGATGGTAATCCCTTTGATTTCCAATTCTTAGCCATCACAAAGGAACTAATATAAATATTTTGTACAGAAAGGTCCTTTTCCCTTTTTTTTGGATGTCTTTGGGATATAGACTTAGCATTGTAATACTGGGTCAAAGGGTATGTGCAATTTTATAGCCCTTTAGGCAGAGTTCCAAATTGCTCTCCGGAATGATTGAATCAGTTCACAACTCTACCAACACTGTATTAGTGTCCCAGTTTTCCCACATCCCCTCCAACATCCATTTTCTTTTTTTATTTTGTCATATTAGTCCATCTGATAGGTGTGAGGTGGTATCTCAGAGTTGTTTTAATTTGCATTTCTCTAATCAATGGTGATTTAGACTTTTTTTATATGATGATAGATAGCTTTGATTTCTTTTTCTGAAAAGTCTGTAGAAGGCCCCCTTCTAAGCATTGCTTGGCTGTATTTTCTGTTGTTGTTGTGTTCATCCTTTGTTGCTTAGCAAGACTTCAACCCACAGATTTTAACACTTATCAAACATCACTTTTAATGTCTCCAGAAGTTATCTTTGGATACCACCCCAAAGTAGGCTCCATTTCCAAGTGCGCTGGTTTCAATGGCATACAAGAAAAAATTTAAAACCTGACAGAGGAGGAAAGAGGTCATTGTAGAGCCCATCTATTCCAACTCTCTTTTCCAAAAAGGGAGAATATATCTCTTGATTTCTTATGTTAGTAATTCACAAATATATGGTGCTTTACGGTTTGAAAAATACTTTGTGTGTATAACTTTATTTGATCTGCACAACAGATACATGTGATAAGAATATATGTATATGTATCTCATTATCTCTATAATCTCTACATCATCAACTATAAAATAGCTGAGGAAACAAAGAGAGATTAAATGATCCATGGTGGGTCACATGACTAATAAAATGCCTAATATAAGACTTGAACTCATGTCTTTCTTATTCTAAGTCCAGCAGTCTTCCAAATTCATGTTCTACAAACCTTTGAAAACAGAGAAATCATAAAGTGCTGTACTTGTTCATAGTTGCTTTACGAATTTCTAAGTGCTGAGGTTCTCATAATCTCTTGGGATTTCTTTAATATCTCTTAATTTCACCATCAATGATCTATCAATGAGTATTGATGAAGTTTCTATGATGTGCCAGGTATCATGCTAGATCCTGGGCATACAAAAACAGAAATTATATGAGAAGAGCTGTTCCTGTCTTTGTTCCTGGTTTTTAATTCGTAACACATATGTGCTCTATTATACACCAGGCATGGTGCTAGGTATTAGGGATAGAAAAACAGAAATGATACAAGAATGAGAAAAGAGCATAATAGTAGTGCTTTAAAGGATCTTTTAACTTAACATTCCTTATGCTGGTGTTTGATCTTATGTTTGATCTTTCCTCTAAGCTATTGAGATATCCCACTACTTTTCATAGTACTATGACTCATATCATAAATTTTGTTATTCCTGGTGTCTTACATTAATCTTTACTCTTATACTTGGTTTTATTCCATCTTGTCCTATGTTGACAGAAACAAGAGGACTGTAGTTTGTCATTGATTAAATGTCCTATCATAAGCCTAGAATTTAATACACTCTTCTTCAGCCTTCTTACTTCTTGGTTAAAGATAACTGATGTCTCCTTGTAGCAATTTCTCCAAATATTTGTTACTATATTCTAGAAGATGTCATGATATATTTAATCAGAGAAGCTTGAATGTAAAAGAGTACTTTCATAAAACAAACAAACAAAAAACCTTGAAGAACATTTAATTCAGAAGGCATTTTAATTTTTAATGCTTTAGAAATTCACGATACTGTCTATATAAATATCCCCTCCATTGACAAAGTTTACAATACTTCTCTTTACTTTGTCATTTGAAATGTTCTAACTGACATATATTGACCATTCTATGGCTAACTTTCTGGGGATGAGAGTCTCTAAACTTAGTGAGGCTGTTCCTTTTAAAACAACATATATCAAGTAATTCATTGTTCACGTACTAGATAGAATCCTTTCTGGGTTGATAGGACCTGACAGTGCTTAGATTACATTAATATAGTTTTTTCAAACTCAGGGTCAAGGAAATTACACAATGGAACATCAAAGAAGATATAAATTTTAAATAATTATTAATTCTTAAAAATAAAGAGCTAATTCAATCAATCAATCAATAAGCATTTATTAGGCACCAATTATGTGCCAGACTGTGTGCTATGTTCTGGAGACACAAAAAAAGGGCAAAAGATGATCTCTGCCCTCAAAGAGCTTACAATATAATGGGGGAGAAAACATGCAAACAAATACATACAAAGTAAGCTATATACAGGATAAATAGGAAATAATTAATAGAGGGAAGGCACTGGAATTAAGAGAGGCAAGGGAAGGCTTCCTGTAGATGGTGTTATTTTAGGTGGGACCTAGAGGAAGCCAAGAAAGTCAATAGAGTTAAGATGGGAGAACATTTTAGGCTTGGAGAACAGTCAGAGAAAATGCTCAGAGTTGGGAGATGGAGTGTCTTGTTTGTGGGACAGTCACGAGTCCAGTGTCACTGGATCAAAGAGTGTGTGGTAGGGAGTTAAGAAGACTAGAAAGGTAGAAGGCGGTCAACTTATGAATGGCTTTGAATGCCGAACAAAGCATTTTGTGTTTGCTTCTGGAGGCAATAGGAAACCACTTGAGTTTAATGTGTAGGGGTGTGACATGGTCAGACCTGAACTTTAGGGAAATCAGTTTATTGACTGAGTGGAGGACAGATTGGAGTGATGAGAGACTTAAGGCAGACAGATTCACTAGCAGGCTATTGCAATCATTAAAATGACTGGTTATCTCTGCAGTAGAGTGGTGGCAATGTCAAAGGAGAGAAGGGGGTATATTAAAGAAATATTGCAAATTTGAAATCTGAGGGAAACACTTTGGATATGGATCTTGACAGATAGCGAGGAATTGAGGATGACTCCTAGATTGGGAGTCTGAAGGATTGGGAGGATGGTGTTATCCACTAGAATACTAATGACGGTAGAAGGGAAAGAAGGTTAAGGGGGAAAGATAATGAGTTTCATTTTGTACATATTGACCTTAAAATGTGTGCGGGATATACAACTTGAGATGTTTATACCGTTGGGGTTGTGAGTTTGGAAGTCAGCAGAGAGTTTGGAATAGGAAAAGTAGATTTGAGAATCATCAACTTAGAGTTGCTGGGCCTGGCCTCTAGTAGACTTTCCTCAGTGGTCATACTGCCCCTAGGAGCATTAGGACTCCCATGGTCTGAAGTCTTCTCATCTGAGGGGGCTGGCTATGAGGCAGCAGTAGGAAGAGGTAAACTCCCTGAACAGATGGAAGACAACTAGTCTGGCTCCTGCTTGTCTAATGCATGACAGGAATTTTATATTTAATATCTTTCATGAAGAAATTCTATATCTCACCTTTCCAATGAATTGAGCTATTCTGAGTCATTCACTAGAGCTGATCAACTTTTCTCCTGAGATATATCATTCAGTATATGTCTGATCATGTTCATGCTAGTTGTGGGAGCTCCTTTCCTAGATTTTGGGCTGGTTTAGAAACAGCTAAGACCATCCTTACTTTGCATAATCTTGAATTTCTTGGGAAACTATGCTACAGACCAGGGGCAGCTAATTTTCCAGAGTGATAAGAAGATTGGTGATCCAAGGTACCTCAAGCTACTAAGCAGAAGGATTCAGATAGTTTTTCCTTCTAATATACAAATCTTTTGACACCACAGTGTGTTTTTACTGTGACAATCTCATTAGTGTCAGGATTACAATTGCTACCTATAAAGAAATGATTTCCAAATTAGCCCTGCCTTCTCTCCAGAGCTCAGCACTGAAATCTCTGGCTACCTCTATGACATCTATTTCTGGATATCTCAAAATAACTTTAGAATGTCCAAAACTAAGTTTATTACTATTCTGCAACCCTCTCCTCCTACTGGCTGTACTATTTCTGTATGTGGTACTCTCATCCACCCAATCTCCCATGTTTTCACTTTGGTATTATTTTTTACTCCTCTCTTTCCTTTCTATTTCATATCTAAAATTAGCAAGATGTTATTTCTCATATTAAACTTCATGTACTTCTATAGGGAGCAACTCATTCCTGCTCCTCTGGGGATTCCACTGGTATTAGTAGAAACTGATATGTATAGTACATGCTCTGGAGTTAATATCTCAACTTTTATTTGCAATGGCAGTTCAGGTGCACAAAGCATGTCCTTTCTGGAATCTGGGCATCTGAAGGGTTAGATACATATTTTCTAATTCTATAGCTCATGAATCCCCCAAAAGTAAATTTCTCACCCTGGTTATCAGTCAACATTACATACTCATCCAGGTATAATTAGCTTTTTGTAAGGGCTATTTACCAGGAAGTATAGTGAGAACAGTTACAGTACAATATCCTCCCCTACAAATCTGTCACACACTTTTCATCTAGTATATACAAAGTCAAAGGGAAAATGGGCCCAAGTAGAGACCACATGTAGTGAAGGAATAACCACAGTTCCTGGAAACCTTTTTGCTGAAGTCCTTAATATATATCCCATATGTATACTGTAGATTTTCCACTGGTCTGTTTGTAGAGCTTTGAATATGTTTTCCTCATCATTTCCAATCTATACTTGGCTCTTGATGTAGACATAACCATAAGCTGGTCTGGAGATTGCTAGGACATGGAGGAAAATTTCCAAATATGCTGGCCCCTTCAACATTCAAGGGGCTCCTCTGGCTAAATGGAGGGAACTGAAACCAAAGCTGAGAACTGGTGATCTGCTTTTCCCATCCAACTTAATCTTTCCCAGTTTTAGTTGAAACACTTTCTCCTCAACACTGCCAGGTATTGGAATCTTCTATTCCAAATAGCTCAATGTATTTGGGTTTTGTTGTTGTTGTTGTTTTTAACAGTTTTTGAAAAGCGTGACCAAATCCATTGTTATTGTTGTTGAATCATTTCAGTTATATCTGACTTCTGTGACCCCTTAGGGGGTTTTCTTGGCAAAAATACTGGAGTGGTTTGCCACTTTCTTCTCCAGCTTATTTTACAAATGAGGAATTGAGGCAAATGGGGTAAGTGATTTGCCCAAGGTCACACAGTAGTAAGTGTCTGAGGCTGGATTTGAACTCAGGTTTTCATGATTCTAAATTCCTTAGACAATCTCAACAGAAATTCTTTCACATCTTTGAAAGTTACAAAGGCCTTGTTTATAGTGAATAATTGAGACGTTCTGTCACTTGATAAGGGTGTCACAGATAAATGGGGAGGTATGAATTTACATTTGCATGACTCAGTGGCCCTGGAGAAAAAGGGAAAATAAAGAAGGAATGAAGGAAAAAGAAGCAGTTCCCTGAAATTAAGATTTTGTGGGAGATGCTGAAGAAGGAGAAGACATTCTGCCTAGAATCTGATATAAAGAGAAGGAACTTGGGAAATGTTAATTTAGAAATAGAAAGTGGAAACTTGTCACAGCATAGTAAATAGAGGTACTTCATTCATAGCACTTTAAAAGGTCGTTTGTTTGTAGGGTAATGCTTTTGGACTCAGTGTTTGAGAAAGATTACATAGCCCCAGGTCATCATAGACTAAGAAAAGAAGAGTTGTAGCAGTATTAATGTTTTCTCTTTGTTTAGTTTCTAGAGAGCTAGTTTAGAGATTGCACTCTCATTTTCTGAGAGTACAATCAATTACATTCATAGAAAGAGAATCAAGGACAGGAAGATGAAGATAGAGTAGTAATGGTTGGGAGTGGGAGGTAGGAAAGGTGAAGCCAAGGTGATGACTCCCTTATTTCCATCATCCTTCCTTAAATACCAGGACTTCACAGGGATAGTACCGGAAGTCTGAAAAACTGTACAGGACCCCAAGTTCTTGATATAAATCACAAAAATTTATTTGAATAAAATTTCCAGACAGACATAAATTTCTGAAGACACTAATTGATGTTAAAATAATTCTATTAAGTAGTATTGATGGTTTTCTTCCATCTTTATTATCACCTGTCATAATGGCCCATCCAAAATAAGACTTTAAGTCTTGACAATTCTGTATCTTTCTGTGGGAAGGTATGCTTCTTTGGGCCTATATTTTTTGGGCAGTAAATCTAACACAATGGCACTCACATGACATGGTGCTCATTTAGTATCATATTTATTTTTAAACCTGCAATTTTTTTCCTTCATCAGTGACCAAGAGATGGAATTTAATGAACCGAAGTAGGATGTTAAGCATGATTAACTTTTATAGCTTTCCAGTTATTAGAAAACTAGCACGCAGGAATGGGTCAAATGAACAAAAGATTATGAGGCCCCTACTGTGTGCTAGGCATGCTGCTAAGTGCTACAGATTAAAAAAAAAGGTGAAAAATAATATGTTCTTTCTCTTAAGGGCTTCACAGGCTAATAGATGGACTTTTGCAAAAACAAAACAGAACAAACAAATAAACCAAAAACTACTGATTTGGGGATGGCCTGTGGCATATTGCAGTGACTTTCCAACAGATCCTCACAATTCCACAACCATTCCCAAACTGCCCATCATATCATTGCCAGAATAATAATTTTTTTTACACAAATATCTGATCATGCTATGCTCTGCTTTAAAATCTTCAGTATCTTCCTATTGTTTCCTGTATAAAGTTCAAATACCTTTTCCTAATATTTGTGGTCCTCTTTGATCTCATACCAGTTTAAATTTCAAGTACTATTTATATATTTCCCCTCATACCCTCTATGATTCAGTCACATTGGTCTACATGTAGTCTCTAGATGTACCACAGAGGCCTCCATATCTTTAATTAAGCCATTTGCTAATACTCAAATAGCCTTCTCTATTCTCTTTTCCATCAGATTATTCATTAAATGTTACTTGCCTCAAAAATCTTCCCCAGTTGTTCCCAATTAGTGATGATTTTCCTTCTGAAAACTTACATAGAGCTTTTTTTTGCTTTTCTCAAGACATTTTGCGTGCAATGTTGGGTAATATGTGTGGATACACACGTGTATAGATATATGTATAATGCACACATCTTTGTATATGAATATACAAATGTACATATGTACACATATATACACATGCATATGTAAATATTCTATGATGTATGTTTGTATGTCTTATAAATACCCCACCTCGGCCCCTTCCCCCTTACTTTCAATTCCATAGGGAGAGTGACTTCATCTTATTTCATCTTTGTAAATTCCCCCCCCATCCCAAGTCTAGCTCACATAGTACTTTTTCACAAAGTAGATAATTAATAAAATATTTTGTTGAATGAATACTTCATAACCCTAAATGAGTCCAGATTTTGACTATTCCTTTTTTTTATCAGTTCCATTTATAGATCTCTGTTGAGTATGATGATTAAATAACTGTATTAACAGTAAGGGAATCTGGTTTTATTATCCACTGATTCATCGTCTTGAAATCACTTTACTTCTTTGGGTCTTTGTTGCCTCATCTGTAAAAAGGGATTTGGATTTCTTTTGGCTTAAAAATTCTGTGATTCTAGGTTGTGATTCTATATTCCCTACAGCGACAAATTAACTTCCAAATCCTGAGTGAACTGAACTTTGAACCTCTTAGAGCTAAATTTGTTTTCCCTAGGTAAATGAAAGGGCCCCTTTTAAAGCATTCTTCTTTGACATACGGAACATTTGGGCAAATCAGTACATTTCAGCTGCTCACACAGGAAGCCTTTGCCTTGTTTTTTGGCAAGGAACACTATGAAATCTGCCAGTAGTGGTTTCATTAAAGGGTATGACAGCAATTGTTGCTCAGGCTGTTTCAACATGAAATCCAGTGACTAAGCCTATCAAGAGCTAACAAAGAAAAGTAAGAAAGCTACTAAAACATTTATCAGCACTTTAATTCTTCAACAATATCACGAGATAGTAGATTTAAACTGTGTTGTTTATGGTATTTCATTTCATTAATATTTCATTAATATTTTTTTCATTAAATTCATTAATTAATCAATATTTCATTAATATCAACATCAAACTTGTCTAAGCTAGTAATTCCACAGGATTTGAAACTATGCTCACTGAAATGCAGAAGGCCAGCATGAAAGTGGGATGAAAATTGATGTCAAAAACATGCATAACAATGTTGTCATCATTTCATAGCTCAAAAGCCATTCATCACATAGGAGGTGACTGAAAGCACTGTTTTAAGAAACATTAAAGCACATTTTTTCAAAAAAAACTTCTTTTTAAACATTTTTTGATATTCATTTTTTACACCAACTTCATTTTTCATTATATCCCTCTTTCAGACTCTTTTGGAGTAGTGTTTTGTAGAACAAAGAAATGGGGAAAAAACATAGTTTAGTAAAATTAGCCAATACGTTGACATAGTCTGACATGATATGCACTATTTATCCCAGTGCCTAGTGTCTAGTAGACAATTCATAAATGTTTATTGACTGAGTATTTAATATCCATAGTTCCTACCCATACAAAGAAGGAAAAGTAGTACATTCTCACATCTTTGGTGCTAAGTCAAGAACTTATTTTTAAAATAAGTTTATAGAATTGTAGATCTTGAGCAGAGGGGACCTCAGATACCATCTGCTCCAAATCCCTTACTACAGATGAGGAAACTGAGATCCAGGGAGGCTAATTCACTTGCCCCAGATTTATATATTTTTTTAAATCAGACAAATCTAGATATTCTTTGCCCCCAGAAAAGAAGCTACCCCTTTAACAAAGGACAACGGTTAACCAAATACAAAACTATAGTTCATACCTGACAACGTATGCAACATTCTACAACTTTGTTCTTCTACTTGTCCATTGAGAAGAGAAATGTATATATATTTTAAAGCTTTTATTCTCCAGGACCAAAAATGATTACTATAATTGTTCAACATTAAACTTCTTTTCAGAGTTCTTGTAATTTAAACTGTTGTAGTTATTACTGATGCTATTTTTCCAGTTCTGCTTATTTCAGTCTATTTTCTTTGGCTTTCTAGGTCCTTTAGTACAGGAGCTTTTGTTTAGATCGCATCACTTATCTAGCATCATTTCTGAATTGGATGTTCCACATAAATGTACTTGTAGATAAGAAAAACCTTATAAAGATACATTATTGTTTTAACAAATTTGGTGAAAATCTATAAAGTTTATTATTCTTCAGATTTAGGTTGAACATTTTTAGGATCTTGATGGATACCAAATCAATATTTCCACATCATTACCTCTCCACTACTTTTTAATAAGCGGAAATTCCATTGAATTCAATGCCTAACATATTCTTTCTCTCTTCTCCAACTCCTGCCATCATACTAGGGGGCTTCAACATCCATTTATAAAACATTCTAACCTACCAGTTCCTCAGCTTATTATTGCCCATGACTTGCTCCTCAATACCACATCAGCCACTAAGATGCTGATATCTCTGACCTTGATATCACCCACAGATGACGTGAAATCTGAAATCCTTTTCCTATCTATTGGCATCCCATCGATTCCTCTGCCTTCCAGTACAAACCTTGTTCTTTGCCTATGCTATGATCTCCAATCTGTCCACTTCTCAGTTCTCTTTCAGGCCATCACTGCAGCACTAGCTACACTCACCTCCTTTCTCTACCTTCTTGCCTTGGTGAACCACTTGAACTCTACAATTTTCTCTTTTAAGTTCCTTGTCTTCTTATCCATATCCTCTTTCACACCTGTGTCACATCATGAAATGTTGTCTTGCCAAGACCAATCCCTTTACTTGTTTAAGTGATTCCATTCCATGCCATCTCCTCCAGCTCTTGATCCAGACTCTTGATCAATCATACTTTCTCACTTATATTCAATCTCCCTCTGTCCACTGGGTACTTCCCTACTGCCTTCAAAATTGTCATGTCACCCCCATCCTTAAACCCCACCATAAAACCCTCACTTTATTTTCTATCCTCACTACCTATCATCTTGTACCTGTCTTGCATTTTTGTGGCTAAACTCCTTCAGAAGGGTTACCTATCTTCAATAGATGCCTCCAATCCCCAAGAGATCATAAAAATGGAAAGGGTCCCACATGTACAAAAATATTTATAGCAGCACTCTTTGTAGTTGCCAAAAACTGGAAGTCAAGGGGATGTCCATCAATTGGGGAATGGCTGAATAAATTATGGTATATGAATGTAAGGAAGTACTATTGTGCCATAAGAAATGATGAACAAGAAGACTTCAGAGAGGCCTGGAAGGACTTATTTGACCTGATGCTGAGTAAAAGGAGCAGAACGAGGAGAACTTTGTGCACAGCAATGACCACAGTGTGCGAGAGTTTTTTCTGGTAGACTTGGAATTTCATAATAACGCAAGAACTTCTTAAAAAAAAAATCCCAATGGTGGTTCTCTAAGGCAAAATGCCTTCCACACTCAGAGAAAGAAATATGGAAGTCATTCGCAGAATGTAGAAGATCATGTTTGTGTATGTGTATGTTTTTGTGTATCATGTTTTGATTTGTTATATGATTTCTTCCATTTATTTTAGTCCGACTACATAGCATGACTATAGTGAAAATACACTCAATAGGAAAGTATATGTAGAACCTATACAGAACTGTATGCAGTCGTGGAGAGGGAGGCGGGTAGTGGAGGGTAGGTGTGGGGGGGATAAAATCTCAATTGTATGGCAGTGATTGTTAAACATTAAAAAATAATAAAAAAAAATAGATGCCTCCACTTTCTTTTCTCTTTGTCTCTTATTGACTAAATCTTTACAGTCTTGTTTCCAACCTAATCATTCAACTGAAACTGTTCAGTGGCCTTTTCCCATGCCTCATCCCTCTTCACTCCTTTGCAGTCTTTGCAACTGTCACCTTTTTCTCACTGATACCTTCTTTCAAAGTTTTCATGATGCTATACTTTCCTGGTTCTACTTCTACATATTTGACCAGTCCTTTTCAGTCTCCTTTGCTGTATTTTCATTCAGCCACAAACTGTGGCTGTGTCTTGAGCCCTCTTCCCTTCTTTCTTTATACTATTTTACTTGGCCTTTTGTCAGCTCCCATGGATGCAATTATCATCTCTAAGCTGATAATTCTCAAATCTGTAACCTTTCTGCTGATATCCAGTCTTTCATCTCCAACTTCCTATTAGATGTCTCAAATTGAATGTCCTGCAGACATTTTGAACTCAATATGTACAAAAATGAACTCATTATCTTTTCTCCAAAACCTTTCCCCTTCCAGAATTCCCTATTACTTGTGAAGGCACCACCATCCTCAAGGTCACTGAAGCTCAAAACCTAGGTAACATTCTTTATTCTTCATATCTCTAACCACCCATATTGAATCTGTTGCCATGACCTACCAATTTCAACATTAGCAACATTTGTCAAATAGATCTCTCCTCTGATACTGCCACAAACATTGGTACTTCATTAACTCATACCTGGACTATTGCAATTGCCTGCTGGTTAGTCAGGCTGCCACAAATCTTTCCTCATTCCAGTCCATTCTCCACTCAGTTGCCAAATTGATTTTTCTGAACTGCATGTCTGACCATGTCATACCCTCTACTCCCAACTCAGTAAACTGTCACCTCCAGCATCAAATATAAAGTCCTCTAGTTGGCATTCAAAGCCCCTTATAACTCATTCCATAACTTTCTAGTCTTCTTATATCTTCTTCCCTCTTTCTCCCTGCCACACACACATTCTTTGGTCCAATGTTATTATCCTTCTTACTATTCCCAAAACAAGATTCTCTGTCTCTAGATTACAAGTATTTTCACTGTTTGGCTCCATTCCATGAAATCTTCTTTCTCATTCCCACCTCCAGATTTCCCTGGCTTATTTCAAATCCTACATAAAATGCTGCATTCTTCAGGAAGTCTTTCCTGTCCTCTTTTAATTCTGGTGACTTCCTGCTGTTGATTGTTTCTAATTTATTTTGTATACATTTCATTTGCAGATAGTTATTTACTTGTTGTCTCTTCCATTAGAATGTGATCTCTTTGAGAGCAGGGACTTTAAACTTTTTTTGCATCTCTAGCACTTAGCACAGTGTCTGGCACCTAGTAGATGCCTAATATTCATTGACTAAATGACTGACAGACGGCATCATGACTGCTAAGACAAAATGTTCTTGTCAGTGTCATCCTTTGAAAAGAGGGGAAAATTTATATTGAGATCCCTCTCTAGAGAGTTTTCTTATTAAATTATAAAACTCATTTTTACATTTTTTTATTTTCCCTTTCTATTGTTTCATCACTCAAGACTTTCTGGTTTCTCAAATTAGCTTCAACTATTTCAGGGATATCCTTTTCCCTTCTTTCCTAAATTTCTTCTGAGTACATACTCTTTTTTTTTATGAGTAATTTTTTTAAAAAAAGATCTTTACTTAGGAATTTAGATTGTTAGGTTTTTTTATTCAGATATAGATCATGGGTTTTATCTTATAGATTCTAAGACCTCTATCCTTAATGTACTCTAGAAGAAAAATGGGATGAATATACAAGCAGATAACCTCCAGAACAGTAGCTCACCCTGAAGAAAGACACACAGCAGAAAGCTGTTTTGGACAAAAAACAATTTTATTAAAGCACACAAGGGTCAATTTTTAGGATATCTCAAAGAGGAGAAGATTTCACAGGAATGGAAAATTTTATAGATCCTATTTTTTTTTTTTAAAGAAGAAAGGTTACCAGGAATACATCAGTAACTACTAATCTGTATAATGACGTTTTTATCTGAAATCTTTAGGAAAATGCTTTTCATGTGTTGAGGCTGTCTTTGATGACAATGTGAAAAAGGAACAGGCAAAGACAATTTTGTATGTATCAGAACATGTCTTTACTTCCACATCACTAATCAAAAGGTATAGAGTGCATAGAATTCTACTGCTTATTTTTTGTGATAACAAAAACCTTTGACTTGGTAGAACAAAATGCAGCCTCAAAGGCTTTCCTTCAGTAAGGTATTTTTCCTTGTTTGTGTTAAAGTCAAATAAGATTCCTTGATAGATCTGAGCATGGAATTTTGTTTAACGATTTCCCTGATTAGCCGTAATGAGTAAGAAGAAAACAGAGAGACACCTGCTTGCTAAAGGTGTTAGCCATTGTCATGGAGGACAAATGGTTATTCCCTATGGATTTTACTGGCTAAAACAAGTCCCCAAATAACATAGGCCCTCTTCATGAGATTCCTAGCTCTTCAAAAGAGTTCAAGCTAGCTATCCAAACAGGAGAAACTAAGTTAATAATGTAGCTTAGTTCTTCTTCCAAAGTAGAATTAATGGCTTACTTTGAATCAGCTTTTGAAATCATAGCTTGCAGCCCTGAAAGGTTTCTTTTTATTTTTTTAATTTATTTTTTAAAATATTATTTTAGACTCAAAGGCTAGAACACATACAGAATAGAGAAAAGAAACAATAACATATCATAAACTTGAATATTGGAAATTAAATATAAAGTAAGAAAGTAAAAAAAAGCATGTTGTGTGCATAGCAGAACATAAGAGAGCATTCAAAATATGTAACAATAAATTTTCATTTCAAGAAAGCCTGTATGATAAATAACACGTATTGAGAATTGTCCATCTTTGCTTCCTTGTGAGTTTTCTTTTGTCCTCTGCGGTACATTTTTTTACTTTGTTCTTTTTTCCCCTCTGCCCACTCCCTCAGAAGACAACAATAAAGTTTAGATATGTTTCTCTATAGCAGTAGATATATACATACACATATATGTATACACATACACATATATGAATACACACACATACACATACATATACTTTCCCAAACAAATTCTACTCCTGATCTTTGTTTTTTATGTTTGTGCATATCTCGTTTACTATCCCTCCCGCCTTCTCTATTTTACTTCTATTTCCTACCTTGCCCTCCTATTATTTGCCAGGCCCCCTCCAAGGATCCCTCTCCTATCCTCCCATTCCCATAAATATACTCTTCTATATCCCCTTTGATCTATTCCTTCATTCTACCCTCTAAAGATCCCTCCCTTGTCCTCTCCCCCCCGACCCTACTCTATTATTTCTTCTGAATTTAGAACACTTTCATACTCTAAACATATATGTATTGATCTCTCTTAAATCTGTTTTTGATGAAAATAGGTTACCAGAACTACCAGCCATCCTTTCCCATCTAATTCCTCTGTATTGATTCTTCCTCTTCTTCCTCATTTGTATAAAATAATTACTCTTTTTATATGGTCCTAAATGGTTTTACTTTTAAAATTCATATCATACTCAGGTTTTCCCCAGTCTTTCTTATGAGCTACCCAATTATTAATAAGAATCTTGTACATATCTTTTACATTTTGCATATATAAAAGTAAACAGTCTGTCCTTATGAATCTCTTATAATGTACTTTATAGGGCTCTTGGTTCTTGTATGTCAAATCTATTAAGTTCAGGATTTTTTGCTAAGAAAGTCTTGAAAGTCTGAGAGTTTATCAAATGTCCATATTCTTTTTCACTCAGAATAATACTTAACTTTGCAGGGCATGATATTTTTGGCCAGAGCCCCAGTTCTTTTGCTCTTTGATATATTGTGTTCCAAGACCTGTGGTCCTTTAATATCTCTGCTGCTAGTCTTGAGTGATTCTAATTGTGGGACCATCATATTTAAATTACTTTAATCTTGATGCTTTTAATATTTTATCCTTGAACTGAGGGGTTTCAGAATTTGACAGATCTGATATTTCCATGAGTCTTCCTCATAGGATCTCTTTTAAGTGGTGATTGATGAATTTTTTCTGTTTCTACTTTCCCTCCTTTTTCTAATGCTTCAGGAAAAATTTTTAAAATCATTTCTTGTATTATTGTATGAAGATTCTTTTTTTTTAGCATAACTTTCAGTTAACCTGATTATTTTTATTTTTTTCTACTTGATCTACTCTCAAATCTTTTGGTTTTCTTATAAGAGGTTTCACTTTGTTTTCTATTTTTTATTATTCATATTTTGTTTATTTATTGATTTCTTATAATTTCACTGGTTTCACTTTGCCCAGATCTAATTTTCAAGGTTTCATTTTTATTTTTAAGATTCTGCATGTCCTTTTCTAATGTGGTTGAGTTTCCTTTCATAATCTTTCCTTGGATTATTCTTTTTTTTTTTTTTTTTTTTTTAGTTTTTCCTCCGTCTCTGTCATTTGATCTTTAAAGTCTTTTCTAAAGATCTTCTATGAATTCTTTTTGGGAAGGTGACTATTTGATGTTACTTTTTGGGATTTTCTTTACTTCAACATCCTCATGTGAAGATGAACCCAGTCATCTCCATTCCCATAATAGCTTTCTATGGCTGAATTCTTTCTCCTTTGCCTGGGCATTTTTTTTTTTTTTGTGTGGTAATAGCTTAATTTTTTGTAATCACCACTAACCTTGAGGTATGGGAAATTGTGTCTCTTGTCCCAGAACTTCAGCTCTGACCTCTAACTTGGAACCAAACTCAAACCTCCAACCTCCTGTAAGTGTCTACAGCCAGGTGCTTTCTGCCCCACTGCTTCTGCACTCTTTGGATGTGTGCTGGTTCCTTCTGTCCCCCTTGCCCCCACCCAAACATTCCCTCAATCTTCCTGGACTCAAACATCCAACTCCCTCCTCTACTAAAGGTTCCCAGAGCTGTGGCCAATATAGCCTCTCAAACCAACTAACTAACCAACTAACCTCAGGGCTTGCTGCTAGTAGTAAGCACTTTGCCACTTGTTGTTAAAATGGAACCTAGCCTGGAAGTGTTTACTCTTCACAGGGACCGAACTTCATCCTTGGATTTTTCTTCCTATCTTCTCAAATTGTCCAAGAAAGACCCAGGTTGTGCTCCTATTCTTATTTATCTCCAACCACACTGACCTACTCCAGCATATTCCCAGAATTCAAGGGGTTTTTTTTTTTAGCTGTCCAACAAATCTATGGATACCTTTTTTCCTCAAAACAACTAATGCATACTTGACATAAAAGACAAAGTAAGTTACAAAGGGTTAATAAGTATGATATTCCAAATACCATTACTTAATAGCTACCTATCCCCTACTCTCTCCTTTCAGGAAAGAGCATTGTTGTCTTCTGTGGCCTCTATACTACATTAGGAGGAAACACATACAATCCCAATGTTAAGTTATTGCCCATAACTATAAGATTGGTAACACTGAGTCTACAGGTTAACGATTAAGTGTTTTGTCTTACCAATTGCACATAATGTCACAAGTAGTTTTCAGCGTCACAGAATTTGAGAGTTAGAAGGAATCTCAAGGGACATCTAGTCTAATCTGTACATAAAAGGAATATTTAGTCTTTCATATCCTACAAGTGGTCATCTATGAGCTAACTGATTATATTTATGTATATATTTACATATGTATATATACACATCTGGTTTGGCTGATCAGGTACAGTGCCTCACCCATTTGATGTGGTTGCCTAGGAAATGTATATTTAAGCAAGTGTAGATGTTCTTATGCTGACACTTCATGTAACTACTGCTGTCTTTAGCATACTATAAATATCAAAATGTCATCTCTCTCTCTCTCTCTCTCTCTCTCTCTCTCTCTCTCTCTCTCTCTCTCTCTCTCTCTCTCCTCCCTACCAGCTCTCTACCTCTCCCTCTTTCCATTCCTCTCCTTCCCCTCAAATAATGCTCATTTTCAGGAACATTAATTCATGAAGGAATCATTGTTGTGCAGTGAAAAGAATGCTCTAACTCAAGTCAGGAAGACCTAGGCCTGTTCCTTGCATTTTTTCATTACCTGTCCATCTTGAGTTTATAACATTCTACCTACGTACCCTGCAACTTGGCTTCCTATTTTTGTTCCTCTCTGAAACTTTCATGGTCAGAATTCCAACCATTTCTCCAATAGTGGGAAGTGTTCGTAAGGAATATGACCCCAATTTCAAGAAGTTGTTGCCCTAAAGTGATCCACCTCTCCCTAGGAGTGGGTTACTAGGGTACTAGAGTATTACTAGGTTCTAGAGTATCTCCCTTCTTCTTCAGTTGCGTGGGATTTCTCTGGCAGCAGTGTTGCCCCTTTCACTGTGTCACTGGCTGAAATTATTCTGGACTCCACTTGCTATGACCAGTTCCAAAGTGTTTTCTTTCTATTCTTCAATGACCATGCCAACCAGAGGAAGAGATTGAAAATTTCCAATCCATATAGGGTTAAATAAGGCTTTGGAATTTATCTTTGACTCTTGTCTCTGCTCCTCTTCTTAGTTTTCTTCTACTATCACCATGTGTTGTCTCTTCTGGGCATGTGTCCACAATGTATACTCCTTGAAAGTTTCTGCTTTCTGTGGTCTCATTTGGTCCCTGGTCGATGTATCCATATTAGTTTTGTGTTTTATTCCAGATCATGCTAGGATAGTATGCTCCTCTCAGCTTCTGGCTTAGCTGAAGCACTCAGAGGACGTGATACCTCTTCTCCACAGCATAAGACATAGATTGTCATAGCAGTTTTAGTTTAATGAACAGAGACTTTTTGTTATAGCAATTTTTTTTTTAAAAAGAAAGGTAAAGATCCCTCACACATTGATGGATGCAACTGTTGTCTCCATGCAGAGGATTCCGACATCTAGTATATAACTATTATCTCTCTCTTGCCCCTCTCCAACTGCCTACTTAACATCTCCACCTAGGGGCTACATAAGTATCTCCGTATTTGACAAGTATAAAACAGAATTTGTCTTTTACCTCAAACCCATCTAAGTTCAAGTGAAAAATTATTGGAACTATTAAATTGATATTTTTTAAACATTTTATTCATTTGGTATGTGAATTAATAATAGTAGAACACGGCAGTTAAAGATTATTTTTAAAAAAGGCACCCAACAACATAATTCTTCATGAATTATTTATATGCTTACTTCCAAGTATAAAATTGAGAAATTCTTGTCCTAACATCTGAAAATAGAAAATTTCAAAAAACAATAGTTCTCATGATCAAAATTTGGAATAATTTACAAGAAAGGTGAAATTTTCCAAAATTATGAATGAAATGGAATTAAACTTCAATGACATTTGTCAGAAAGCTCTATTATTAATAGGTATTATACTGAATAAACATCATAAAATGTATTTATTTTGAATGAGAGAATAGAAATATTTTCTAAATTTCTATAATAGGTACGTTCCTAAAAAGTTATGGATAAATCAAATTATATTTTATGTGCATTTAAGGATTTTTTAAAAAGCATAATACTATGTGAGTCATTCTTTGGAATAAAGAACCCTATCATAAAGTGAATAATCACCCAGTAATTTATTTTTCTTTGTAACTGTAACTTTTCCTAAAGTGTTAGTTTTGCCTAACAAGGAATTTGCTGGTATTTACAGTTAAATGGTAGGGAGTCAGGAAGTTGTTGGAAAATTATTTTTAAAACAGACAAATACTGCGGCGAGTCAAACAAACCAATTTCTTCTGGTAGACAGTTAGTAGATTTTTTTCTATCAATGTCATTGTTTTATACACTCCTGGCAGCTCTGGCTCCTTTACTTTTCTCTCTACTGTTGCTTGGGGTGAAGGGATACAAGGATGGGCATAGTAGTGAGGCACCAAGTGACCATTGTCGCTACAATGTTCCTTGCTGTCTTTGCAGTCCTATTCTCATTGTGTCATTAAAATCAACAAAATGAATAAATTCTAGAATAGATAATTTTAGCATAGTTTGGAATTGCCATGCTTTAGAAATAAGTTTTTCTTAGTATTTTTCCTTTTAAAAAACATCTTTTGAGCTGACATTACAGCTTTTTGTCTAGGCTCTTTTTTTGATCATGGTTTTCAGGTAGTCCCAGAATTTTTAAATTGTCTCTCCTGGATCTGTTTTCCAGGTCAGTTGTTTTTCCAATGAGATATTTCACATTATCTTCCACTTTTCCATTCTTTTGGTTTTGTTTTGTGATTTCTTGCTTTCTCATAAAGTCATTAGCCTCCATCTGTGCCATTCTAATTTTGAAAGAACTATTTTCTTCAGTGAGCTTTTGAATCTCCTTTTCCATCTGGCTAATTCTGCTTTTGAAAGCATTCTTCTCATTGGCTTCTTGAACCTCTTTTGCCAATTGAGTTAGCCTATTTTTCAAGGTGTTATTTTCTTCAACAATTATTTGGGTCTCCTTTAGCAGGGAGCTGACCTGCTGTTCATGCTTTGACTTCATGTCTCTCATTTCTCTTCCCAGCTTTTCCTCCACCTCTCTAACTTGATTTTCAAAATTCTTTTTGAGCTCTTCCATGGCCTGAGCCCATTGGGTGGGCTGGGACACAGAAGCCTTGCCTTCTGTGTCTTTGCCTGATGGTAAGCATTGTTCTTCCTCATCAGAAAGGCAGGGAGGAAATGCCTGTTCACCTAGAAAGTAACCTTCTATAGTCTTATTTCTTTTCCCTTTTCTGGGCATTTTCCCAGCCAGTGACTTGACCTCTGAATATTCTCCTCACACCCACCTCGCCTCCTGATCCTCCCAGCCAGCGTTTGGGGTCTGAGATTCAAATGCTGCTTCCAGCCTCAGGGCTTTTGGCGGGGGCAGGGCTGCTATTCAGTGTGAGATTAAGTTCAGGTGCTCAGGTGGGGGCAGGGCCACCTCTCAGGCTCAGTTCCCTCAGGGGGTTTATGCAGAAACCTTCAACAGTGGATCCAGGCTCCTGTCTGCTTGGGGAGCCCTGGTCTGCCGCCGCCCCTCAGCTTCTGCTTCCTGAGGGGGCCCGAGCCATGGGGGCACCCCACTCCCCTCTCGACCCGCCAAAGGGACTCTCTCACCGACCCCCCGTCACCTGTGGGTGGAGGGACTTGTGCGGCCGCTGGAGATCCCGTCCCTGAAGCCTGCTCAGATCTGTTCCTCTCGGTGCCACGGCCGTAGCAGGTCTGGGCTGGGCTGGGCTCCACATCTGCAGAGTGACGGACCTTTTGCGAGAGGTTTGCAGGTCCCTCTGGAACAGAAATCTCCTTCTCTCCACTGTTCTGTGGCCTCACTGCTCCAGAATTCGCCGTGAGTTACTTTATACTGATGTTGTATGGGTTGTGGGTTCGGAGCTATGTGTATTTGCGTCTTTCTACTCCGCCATCTTTGCTCCGCCCCCCCCGACATTACAGCTTTTTAAAAAAAGTTTTGTTACCCTTCATTTTCAAATGATAATCCTTTTCTTCTTATTTTGTCTTCATCACTGAACTCTTCTTTGTAACAAAGTAAACCACTCAAACAATGCCAGGTAATACAATGAACCACATATCACAATCAGTGTTATTAGTACCCACCTCTCTAAAAAGAGAAGGAGGGTTATTTTTACTTATCATTTTCCAGAATCATGAGTATGTTAGAATTAATCAAGATTTCTTTGTATTTTAGTGAGAGGTGTTGTGACCTAGTGAACTGATATCATTGGCCTTTCAGGCAGAAAGATCTGGATTTCAAATACCTACCAACTCTGTAAACCTGGGCAAGTCACTTAATTTCTCCCAGGCAGTTTCTTCATCTATAAAATAGTGACTCATAGGTTTCTTTTTAGGATAAAATGAAGGTATGTAAAGTGTTTTGTAAAATTTAGAGTTCAATATCCATACGAAGAATTGTCATTATTGTAGTAGCCCCTAACCTCAAAGGGAAAAAGAAGTAGAGAGGGGTTTCTCCCTTCTTGTATATTTACTCATTTCTACCTCAGAAGCTAGTCAGGCATCTCTTTCTTGTCACACAGTGCAAGACCCTACACATTCTCAACACAAATTTCCACGGCGTGGACTGGAATCAGGCAGAAAGTTTCCCTACATGCTTTAACAATAGCCCCTAGAGACCAATCGCCCCATTTTACACATTATTTAATCATACCATGGTATCCTCCTGGATTAAAGAAGTCTAGATAACAGTAGCTCAACATTGTACAAGAACATACATTTCTCTCCACATTGTACAAGAACATACAACAAGATGAGATAGAGGACTTATAGTTAGAAGGCCTAGATTTGAGTAAATGTTCTGACATTTTACCTCCTTGAGGCTTGTTTATAAAACATAGAAATGACAATATTCCACTACCCACCTCATAGGGCTGTAGTTAGGAGAGTTTAGGCTAGGCTTTGTTTTTATATGTATGTATATAAACAGTCAGTGATCCTGCTGCTCTGGTCAAAAAAAGATTCTTTCGGGGGGGGAGGTAATAGAAATGAAGGGAAACATTTAAATATGAAAATAGTTATATGAGGGTATAGGTAAATGTATTATAAATCTTTCTATATCTTTATTGATCCTCTATGCATATAATTGTTTTAGAAGACTACCTTTCTTTAGGAAGGTATTGTTATGTTATTTTAACATTATTGACATTTTTTTTGCAATGCATTATCCATTTTTAGACATCTAATTTAAGAAGCCATTGATGAAATCTTGCCTCATTGGTTTTTGGATGCAACTGAGCTCCAAATGGAAAATGTACTAATAGTTTCACTGTCATTCTAATAATAACATCTCATCTGCAGTGTTATATCATAATTGAAAAGAAAGCATATGGGAATCAAGATACAGAACTGATAATAACAGAGAAATATCTAAAATTATCTGTAATCTTTGCTTAACTTCATGTAAAATGTCCTGGAAGCAGCTGACTAATTTCAAAATGCACCTTTAAGAAGTGTGGCTAACCTCACTAGGGGAGTAATAGAAACAATTTCCGTTTGGCAGCCATGAATCAATGAAGAAGCAGTTTGATTCCAATTGAAAAGCTACTACTGCCTTGTCAGATACCACAAGTCTATTAAACAGTCTCAAGGCATAATGATAAGTTATTTCCATTGCATTTGTGTCCCCTGTTGAGCAGCTAAGTGGATGGAGAAATAAGGGTTGTCCAAAGAAAGCAGAACCAAGAAGATGATATATTTGGCATCTCTACTCTGTGTTGTTACATATTTGGCAGCCTAGATTAAAACCATGATTAAATTTCCTAACAATTTCCATTTAAACTGAATAGAGTTGAGTAATATTAATTTAGAAACCTGGGAAGGTTAATGTATATCATGTGTATAACCATGTTGATTTGGGCTCCTGCTATGGAGGAATTTCATGCTATAACTTTCATTCAAACTGATAGCCTTAGTCTTTCTTTGTGGCTGAATGGTTGCAGTGAGTTTTTCTCTTGTCCCACAATCATGTGCACACATAGCAAAAGACAGGTTTTAACTCAAAATTAGAGTTCTCCAATTATATTTATCCGTTGTGTTTTATTCTTGAAGTGGAATACATTATATTTTCAAAATGAGAGAAGTACCCTTTGAATGTTACATTTCCATATTCAGGGAATGTTGATGTGATTATAAGTTGATGAGTTACAAGTAAACTTCTAGTATTTTTCTAAAGGAAAATTAATGGAGCTATATATACAATTAATTGAACACATGTTTCTTCACAACGTACCTTGTTAGCAGCATCTGCTTTTATTTAGATTTGGTATTTTTAATTTGGATTACTTCATTAACATGCCTTACATATATCTTTTAGGTAAAACCTGGCTCTTGTTAAAGAGTTGCTTATAGATACACTTACATTGTATTTTTTCCAATTTGATTTTTTAACTGAGAAAATATATAATCAAACATGATTTCCCCTCATCTTCACCATATTCTTTCTAAAAATCTCTGGCTCCATGATTATTTTATTTTTAAAAATTGTTCAGGGTGGAGGCAAGATGGTGGAGTAAGAGTATGGACTTTGTAGAGTGCTCCCAACAAGCCAAGACAAATACTGTAAAAATGAATCTAAACAAATTCTGGAGCTACAGAACTCACAGAATTATGGAGTGAAGCAAATCTCAAGCCCAAGACAGTCTGGAAGGTCCCTGGAAAGTGTCTATGCTGCCATGCTGTGATCAGGGCACAGAGGGGACATGAGCAAGCCATGGGGAGCCTGAACCTCGCACAAATGTGGTGGCTTTCAGACTTCATGATCCCAAAACACTGAGGATAAATTGGAAAGTCAATGGAAAAAGCTTGTGAAACCAGTGCAGGAGAGTGGAGTGGTCTGGCCCAGTCACAGGGTAGTTGAAAGGGTAGGGGGCAGAAGAACCCACAAGCAGCCATAGCAGCAGCAGGGGCAGTTATAGCCACTGTTTCTGGAGCTCTAGGTTCACAGATGATGGGGGTATTGAGAGGCTGACCACACACTTCCCACCCCCACTGGAAGCAGAGAACAAAGAGCTCAAAAGTTAAGTAAATGGCTGGGGAAATGAGCAAAAACCAGAAAAAGAATCAGACTACAGAATCTTACTTTGGTGACAAGGAAGGCCAAAGCAGGCAAACAGAAGAAAACAAAGTCAAAGCTCCTCTATCTGAAGCCTCCAAGAAAAATATGAATTGGCCCTAGCCATGAAAGAGCTCAAAAAGGATTTTGAAAATCAAATAAAAAGCAGAGCAAAAATTGGGAAGAGAAATGAGAGTGATGCAAGAAAATCATGAAAAATGAGTTAACTGTTTGCTAAAGGAGATTCAAAAAAATTCTGAAGAAAATAACACCTTTACAAATAGACTAAACCAAATGGCAAAAGAGATCCAAAAAGCCAATGAGTAAGAATTCTTTAAAAAGCAGAGTCAGCCAAATGGAAAAGGAGGTTCAAAAGCTCACTGAAGAAAATAGTTCTTTAAAAATTAGAATGGAGCAGATGGAAGCTAAAAATTTTATGAAAAATCAAGAAAGTATAAAACAAAACCAAAAAATGAAAAAATAACAGACAATGTGAAATATCTCAATGGAAAAACAATTGAACTTGAAAATAGATGCAGAGGAGACAATTTAAAAATTATGGGACTACCTGAAAGCCATGATCAAAAAAAAAGAGCCTAGACATCATCTGTCATGAAATTATCAAGGAAAACTGCCCTGATATTCTAGAACCAGAGGGTAAAATAAATATTGAAACAATCCACCGATCACTCCTGAAAGAGATCCAAAAAAAGAGAAACTCCTACGAGTATTGTAGCCAAATTCCAAAGTTCCCAGGTCAAGGAGAAAAGGATCCAGAAAAAAACAATTCTAGTACTGTGGAAATACAATCAGGACAACACAAGCTCTAGCAGCTTCTACATTAAGGGATATCAAGATTTGGAATATGATATCCCAGAAGTCAAAGGAGTTAGGATTAAAACCCAGAATCACCTACTCAGTAAAACTGAGTATGATACTTCAGGGGAAAAATGGTCATTCAATGAAATAGAGAATTTCCAAGCATTGTTTATGAAAAAAAAACAACAACAGGGATTACATACATATAGACAGAGGGCACAGAGTGCATTGAATAGGAAGGGATGATACCTAAAAAAATAAAATTAAGGGGTGAGAGAGGAATATATTGGGAGTAGAAATGGAGAAATGGAATGGGACAAATTATCTCTCATAAAAGAGACAAGGACATTATTTATTAATGGAGGTGAAAAGGTGAGAGGTGAGAGGGAAAAGTGAAGCTTACTCTCATCACATTTGGCTTAAGGAGGGAATAACGCACACACTCAATTTGGTATGAAAATCTATCTTCCACTACAGGAAAATAGGGGAGAAGGAGATAAGTGAAATGTGGGGGGATGATGGAAGGGAGGGCAAATGGGAGGAGGGAGTAATTGGAAGTAAACACTTTTGGAGAGGGACAGGGTCAAAAGAGAGAATAGAATAAATGGGGGGGGGGCAGGAGAGCATGAGGGGAAATATAGTTAGTCTTTTACCACATGACTCTTATGGAAGTCTTTTGCATAACTACACATGTATAACCTATATTGAATTATTTGCCTTCTCAGTGGGAATGGGTGGGGAGGGAGGAAGGGAGAGAAGTTGGAACTCAAAGTTTTAAAAATGAATGTTAAAAATTGTTTTTACATGCAACTGGGAAATAAGAAATACAGGAAATGATGTATAGAAATCTATCTTGCTTTCAAGAAAATAAAGGAGATGGTGATAAGGGAAGGAAGGGGTGAGACAGAAGGGACAGTAGATTGGGGGAAAGGGTAATCAGACACCAGAGAGCCAAATCCATCATAGTAACAAAAATCTGCACACAACAACATGAAAAGAACAACACCATCCCCAAGCCTTCCCCCTGCTAGGCTTCCCACAAACCAGCTCCATTAAATAAATCACAAGCAGGCTTCCCTTAAACAAAATGCCCTTCTCACATTCACAGCCAGCTGTGGGCTTGCTGGCATCCTTTAGTTCTGACTGCTCTCTCACCAATTTCCTCTCAGCTCTGCTCTAGTTCCACCTCTTCCTGTTTCATCCATTCAGCAAACTCCTCCCACCACAGGCTCCATGTGACCCAGGCAGGCCACATGGGTCTATTAATGAATATGAAGGATCTTCCCATTTTAATTACCATTACAGGTCTCTGACTTCTTCATTCTACTGAATTGTCTCTCTCCAAGACCACTAATTAGAACCTAATTATTGGATGCAACATGTACTTCTCAGTTCCTATTATCCATCATCTTTATAATATTTCAAATCGTTGAACATTTACTTTCTGAAAATTTCTCCTTTCCTTGATTTTCATGAAATAACATCGTGTTCTCCTTTACCTCCTCTAAAAGTTCTCTTCAGAAAAATCATCTTTTTCCTTCTATTCCTTAAATGCTTACTTTTTAGCTCTCTTCCCGTCTCACTCTCATTTCTTCAACTTTTTTTTTTTTTTGGCATATGGATGATTCTTAATTATCTGTTTGTTAGCCTGACTTCTTTCCCTACTCCAGTGCTCTTTTGTCATCTGCCTGCTGGGATTTCTACTTACAGAATCTCAGAACCAGTATGGTACTATAGATGACCTCATCTAATTCTCAAATTCACATAATCCTTTCTATAGTATTTCTGATAGATTATCATTTAGATTAAACATCTCTTCAGTCACATTGCACAGCACATTACACTTTTTCTACTTAAATTGTTAAAATGTTCTTTATTTTGTGTTTCAATTTCACTTGCTATGTCTTCCACATATTGATCCTAATTTGCTCTCTGAATGTCAGCACCTTGGACAGCAAAACAGCAGGGGAGAACTGTTAGTTGCTTTAGAATATGTAGAGGATGGCTCTTAGCCAGTTTTAGCATCTATGCCTTACACTTCCTTTGAAAACAATGCACCAGGAGAATATACTAGAAAAGATACGGCTACCTTTTTGGGGCCTCTGAAAAATTTTACTGACATTGACCTGTTAGAAATAACAACCCTTTGGAAGAAAGACTTTGAGGGAAAATATGTGTGTGTGTGTGTGTGTGTGTGTGTGTGTGTGTGTGTGTGTGTGTGTGTGTACACTTTCCCTCACCATGAGGATCTTTTTTGGAGTCAGTCTTACAATGTTAGCCAAATATAAGATGATATGGCCATCCACGGCCATAATCCAAGACATCCAAGGACTAATTCTCTGATATAGCTTTTGAATCTTAAACCAGTAAATCCCAGGAGAGTGGTTTGAGAGTCACAGAGACCACATTGGAGTTACTCCATGAGCATAAGCATAATTCCTTTTCAACATTATAACCTTTCTTATATTTAAAGCTGCATCCCTCTAATTTCCTGTAATGCAAGATTAAACATGCTCAGTTCATTGAACCTGGCTGTATAATATAAAATATTGTCTCCTCATTATTCTAGCTACCTCTTTGAATGGGTTCCACATTATAAATGTGCCTCTTAAATTATGGTACCATTGTACTACAGATGAGATGTTACCAGTAGGACTATGATTTCTTTTTCTTATGTGAGTACTCTCATTTTATTACTATGCCTATCATCTCACTGACTCCTTTTAAGCAGTCACATCAAAATATTGATTTATATTGAGTCTACTTCATTGTAAAATATTTTCCTCCTACATTAATATCATTGTTTTTGCCATCCTATATGTATATTTTTGTATTTTTTAAATCTAAAAGTAAAAAAAAAATTGCTTATATTCCTCTTCAACTGTATCTTCTTAGATGCAGATATTTGTTCTAGCTGACTTGGAATATTTTTGGATAAGGATTATATTTTCCATTCATTGAGTTCCTCAAAGATTTGTGTCACCTGCTAATATGAAGAAAATGAAGTTGATGTTTTCTCCTTAGTCATTCTTTAAAATTTTGAGTAGGAGAGCTCGAGGACAGAACTGTGTAGCATGCTACCAAAAAATGCTTTCCATGTTGGCCTTAATTACCATTCACTGAATACAGTCATTTTAGCAGCTACAAATGTATTTGGCTGTACTGTAATCCAACCAATGTTTCTCCACACTCTCCAAAATACATCTAGAGGCATTTTGTCAAATACCTAATTAAGATTCATATCTATTATAGCCAGATTATTTCCCTAAATAATCAGTCTTGTTGGCACCTAGTATCACCTCAGATCCTGTTTTTCTTCTCATTCTTATTTTCTTCTCATTCTTTCTTCCTCATTTAGATAAATGGTACCCTCATTCTTCAAGTTCCCTAGGGCTGAAACTTTAAAGTTATCTATGACTCTCTCTGTCTCTCTCTCTCTCTGTCTCTGTCTGTCTGTCTGTCTCTGTCTCTGTCTCTCTCTCTTTTACTTGTAATATTGGTCCTGTTAGTTCTTTATCAATAACTTTCAATGTTGTCTTTTCTTTTTCCATTCCTGCTTCTGTTGTGTTATCACAGGTCCTTATTAAGTCATACTTACACTATTGAGAGAACCTCTTAACTGGCCTTCTCGTCTTCCTTTCTATCTGTACAAGTCTTACCATACTGTAAGAACTACTTAGATCCCAATTTCTCTCTAAAGCTTTCATCAGTCTAAAGGTCTATCAAACACGTCTGCATCAATTATATATAATGAATCCTCTAAGTCACATATATGTGTGTTCTTGTCAGATTCATCAAGAAAAATTTCATACATTATCTTGAAATATCTCTATAGCTATCTCACACTATTATTTAGATCTCATTCCTTCATCTTTTAATTTTAAACATTTTATACTCATCATTGCAATTAAATTATTATACAAATCAGGAAATTTGATTTACTTATATCTCTAATATTGTCTTTTACAGAGTAGACACAACAATAATTTTATTTGAAATATTTTCCAAACAAGAGAACATGACAAGAGTTTTATTTAAAATGACAATATATGACACACATATATTTCATTTTATGAAGTTTAAAGTGGGTAAGTAAGACTTATTTCTCCAGACTAAGGCAAATGGTACACAAATTCTAAAAGGTCACATGGAACAGAAAATCTTTAAGTATGACATGACAATGGTCTTTATGTTGACAAAAAACAAAACTTTCCATATTCAATGAGGGTTATCTTTGGAAAGTTTGCTCCAGGTGATAAGTGCGTTGTCATGGCAATGCATAAAACACTACAAAGATATAGGGAAATGGAATTCAATTTACATAGGTAGAAACAATATCCACATGGGTAAAATCACAAATACTTAAATAAATATACTTGAAGTTAGTAGACAAGGACTTTGTACTTTATCCTGAGAAGACATTAGAAGTGAGTTGAAAATAATTTTCTTGGAAATTCCTGGGCTTTTATTACCCTGATTCAGATTAAGTAGTTTCATCACTAATATGGAAAACTATATTCTCTTATGTATTCAACTAATATGTGCATGAGTGAGAATGCCTTATTGAATGGGAGTGACCTGAGACAAAATGTGATCTGGGAATGACCTTTTTATTATTTTTTAAATTGTATTTTCTTTTTAATTTATGGAATCAGACAAGCATTTCCATAACATAGTACAATAAGAAAGATGATTCAACATGAAATTGCAAATCTATTATCTACGACTTGCTGTTCCTTTCAAATAAAGAACAAATTATCTTGTAAATTTCTTTTTCTTTCTTTTCTCCCACCTTAGACATGACTACTATTAGACACAAATAGGTATCTATCTATCTATCTATCAATCTGTAAAAATATTATATACATACTTTTATTTATCAGTCCTTTCTCTGAATGAGATATCATCTTTCTTCATATGTCCTTTATAGTTACTTGGGTACTTCTAAAAGACAAAATAACTTATTTGCTCAAAATCATTCTTAAAACAATATTGTTGTTACTCTATATAATATTCTTTTGGTTGTGCTTATTTTTCTGCTTATCATCTGACAAAAAGATGGTGTAGGCAAGATGCAGAGTAAGACTGTATTGTGAATATGACCAATATTAGAATTTGCTTCACTTCACCTTTTCTCTCCTCTCCTCTCCTCTCCTCTTTCTCTTTCTTCTATAGAACTAAAATGTATTTTTGTGTTGGAGGCATCTGTCTATTTTATGAGTATCAGGAGAACTTTGTGGCTCTCTATTTGTTATCTTTCATCCTGCAGTGTGTCCAGTACATTTCCTTGGATATATACACACATGTATCTATGAGTGTACATACACATGCATATATATGTGTATATACCTGTATATATGTATATGTTTGTTATAAGGTCTTTGCTTTAGTTCTTATTTTTCCTTTTTCCCCTGGAGGTTATGGTAGGGAGAAAGGGAGAGGAGAGATAGGAATTAGCTACCCTCAAAGAAAGAATAAAAAAGAAAGGGAATGAAAAAGGATGCTAAATCAATATATTTTTTAAAGTACAAAAGAGAACAGAAGGAAAGCCAAAAATAAGGACAAGATGGCTTTGAAAGCCATAAGTTGAATTTCTTGTAAACTTAAAAAGAAAACCAAATTGCACATAAGAGCAGTTTGCAGCTTCGTATACAATCCTCTTTTTTTCTGTCCTACTATATATGTGGAAATACCTGTTTAGTTTAAGTTCAGAATAGTTTTCTTTTAATAAAATCGTTCTGCTTATCTGTGCTTTCTTTTTGTCTTCTTCTCTCCGTTAAAAACAAAAATCATCATGGCCTTTTTTGGTTTTCATTCTTATTAATCTCTCTTCTCTCTTCTAAATTTCAGAATAAGAAAGGAAAAACTTGTATCAAATAAGTATAGTCAAAGAGAAAAATCCCAAATGTCATTATGTGCAAAAATACATATCTCTTTGGGGATCTTGAATCCATCACTTCTCTTCTGGGAAGTGGATAATATGATTCATAAAAGGTCTTATGGAGTAATTGTTAGGCATCACTATGTTCTTAAGTCTTTCAGAATTGCTTTACTTTACAACACTGCTGTCCTTGTACAAATTACTCTCATGGTTCTTCTGCCTTAATATTACATCAGTTCATACCACCCAGATTCTCTGAAATTATTTTGTTAATGATTTCTCATTGTGCAATCATATTCCATTGTTTTAATGTTCCACAATTTGTACAACTTTTCTCCAACTGATGGGCACTCGTTAAATTATAGTTCTTAATTTTTCTTTTTTCTTTTCATTTTTCTGTCTTTTAATTCCTCTATATAAGATTCTACTTTTTTCCTGATTTAGATTTATTGGAAGATAAGCATAAATATTCTTTTAGAGTTGAAAAAAACCTTGTAATAACATCTGCATATAGTAGACATTGAATAAATTCACCATTTTTTCACCATTCTTTTTTTTTGCAAGGGCCACCTAGAAGTAAATTTTCAAGATGGCACTTAAAATTGGCATTCTTTTTCCTATGCTAAAAAGGACAATGTGTTAACTTTGAACTTTACCCCATGATTTTAGAGCAGAATTCTGGTTGAACAGCGCAAACTGAATGCAATTTTTTGCTTCCCCATAATATTGATTATATTTTGATGATAATTTTTTGACTATTCATAGAAAGAATGTTAAATTTGCATGGTTGTGGTACTAACATATGCATAAAATGTGGATCATGTTATGTTAGAATTGGAAGGGACCATGCATTTCAACTTCCATCCATATCAAGGTTCCTGGTTACAACATCCTTGACTTCATTATCCCAGACCTCACTTTAAAGCTTCCAGTCATAGGAATCTCATTAACTACCATACTTCTATGGATCAACAACATCTATGATCCCACTGATGGGGGGGACATTTCATTCTTCATTGTGGATCAAAATCCATCTGAACGTTTCAAACTATGTGATTCTATCATATGTGATAGATCTTCGAAATGGCTCTTTGTGTTGGAGGACTTTGCCTATTATGTGAGTGTTAGTGCAACTCTGTGGCTGTCCATTTGTTATTCTCCTGTAATGTGGTCAGCACATTTCCTTGGCAGGTTGATTTCCTTGGTTTTCCTATTCTACTTCTATATATCTAGGTTATCACTGGAACTGTGTTACAAACGACTTTTATCCACCACATAATTCTCCATTCACCTTTGATCATTTTAATGAATTTGATTTTTTTTTAATTGTGGTATTTAAAGACTTGAAACTATATGACATCACTGGAAAAACTTTTTAACCGATTTAAGGAAATAAAACCACCAATGTAATATTCCCAGGAAGTTGACTCTCTTCCTGACTGCTGGGTGGAATGTGGCATTAATGATTATTTTATGCTGAAATTTTATTTTATGAATTTTTATTTAGTGAAGTTTTATTTAATGAAATTTTATCCTGAAGTAGATCATTAATATGACAGATTTAGAGATGAAAGGGACCTGAAAGACCATCAATTATAACTCCTACATTTTACAGATGAGGAAACTACGGTTCTATAAAGTGACTTTACAAGGCCACAAAAGATGTTAATGGCAGAGCCAGAATTTTGAACTCAATTCCTCTTATTTCAAACTCATTGATCTTTCTACTGTGTCAGATTGCCTAGCCCAAAGAAATTTGGGTCTTTTCCAGATAGGCCAGTTTTAGGCTATGCAGATTCATTAATCTTGAACCATTTTAATTTGGGACAGGTAAGCTAAGACTAAATCCAAAGGCTAATAGAATGTCTTTGGATGCAGGAGCTGCAAGCATGGATATTCTCCAGTCATTCCAGTTGTTTCAATCTATGCACCCATCCCCTTCTCATCTGGTCAGAGCACCTTGTCTAACAACCTTTTCTTTAAGTCTTCTTTAGTCAAAACTAAACATTCCTAGTTATGTCGACCACTCCACTTAATAGTAGGGTTTCAAGGTCTATTAGCAACCTGGTTACTCTCCAGTTGTACCAAAATTTACTTTAGTTCATCAATATCCCTCTAGATTATGAGCTCCAGAATTAGACATAATGCTGCAAAAGTTATGTAACCAGTGAAGAATACAATACTTTCATCTCAGTATCATTTCATCTGCTTTTCACTCTATAACAATGTAATTATAGGTTTTCATTAGCCACTTTTTTGAATCACAAACTACATTTCTTTCCAAAAGAGCTTGAAAACCCACCCAAATTCCCAGAACAATATCACAAGCACACATTTCAATTTATTCCTATGAAATTTCACCTTGTTAACTTTAGTCAATTATTCTAGTCTGTTGAGATCTTTATGGACCCTAGTACTACTATCCAATTTATTAGTTATTTATCTGCCCTTCTTGGGTCATCTGTAAATATGGTAAATAATCATTTTCTTCATCAAGTAATGGACAGAAATATTAAATAGAGCAAAGTCAAAGACAGAACTCATGAGCACTATATTAGAGATCTCTCTCTGTCTAGATGATGATCCCTTATTTAGCATTCTTGGAAATTTTTTTTTTTAGCTAACCAAATCTATTTACTATCTGGTCCACATTTTTCTTTGTTATTTAAAAGAATATCATGAGGAAATTCACCAGATTCATTGCTGTAGTCTGGATATGCTGTGTCTGTGGAATTCTCTTTATCTGCCAATCTAGGAAGTCAGAAAAATAATTTATGATAGACTGGTATGAATATTTATTGATCTTCATTTTTCTACATCCAAGCATCATATCTTTAACAGTCTTTTCTAGAATTTTTGTAAGGAACAGATAATGATCTCTCCACCCCATGGTATACAGAACTTATTATATTTTCCTTTCAAAAATCAGAACATACAAGGGCAGAGCCAAGATGGCAGAGTAGAGGCAGGGACTTGCTAGAGCTCACTTCCCAAAAACAGCCAAATACTTGTATGAATGACTGTAAACAGTTTTTGAGCTGCAGAACTCACAAAATGACAGAGTGAAACAATTCTCTAGCCTAAGACAAACTGGAAGGTCTATCATGCTGAGCTGGGAAGAGAGTGCAGTCCAGTATGGGCCATGCCAGCACCGATGGAACCTGAGCAAGTCTTGAGGGGATTGAATCACTGGCACTTGTAGCAGTTTCCAGACTTCTCAACCACAAAACATCAAGGACAAATTGGAAGGTCACTGGAAAAAACCTATTAGACCTATGTGAGAGAGTAGAGGGGTCAGGCCCAACCCCAGGGCAGTGGGGGGCAGGGGGCGTTGTGGAGGAGCTTGTGGCAGCCACAGCAGCATCAGGGACAATGGCAGTGGCTATTTCTGGAGCTCTATTCACACAGATCATAGGGGGATCAAGCGAGTTACAGTAATCCCCCCACTCCCACTGGAAGCAGAAAACTACCTTGACAAAGAGCTCAAAAGTCAGTAATTGGTTAGGGAAATGAGAAAAAATAGAAAAAATCAGATTATAGAATCTTATTTTGGTGACAAGGAAGATCAAAACATACCACCAGAAGGAGACAACAAAGTCAAGGTTCTACATCCAAAGCCTCCACGAAAAATATGAATTGGTCTCAGGCCACGGAAAAGTTCAAAAAGGATTTTGAAAATCAAGTGAGAGAAGTACAAGAAAAATTGGGAAAAGAAATGAATGATGCAAAAAAGTCATAAAAAATGAGTCAAATGCTTGCTAAAGGGAACCTGAAAAAATGCTAAAGAAAATAACACCTTAAAAAATAGATTAACCCAAATGGCAAAAGAGATCCAAAAAGCCAATGAGGAGAAGAGTGCCTTAAAAAGCAGAATTGGCCCAAATAGAAAGGGAGGTCCAAAAGCTCACTGAAGAAAATAATTCCTTAAAAATTCAAATGGAGCAGATAGAAGCTAACAACTTTATGAAAAATCAAGAAATTATAAAACAAAACCAAAACAATGAACAAATAGAAGACAATGTGAAATATCTCATTAGAAAAAAAAGACTGACCTGGAAAATATATCTAGGAGAGTCAATTTAAAAATTAGTAGACTACCTGAAAGCCATGATAAAAAAAGAGCCTAGACATAGTCCTTCAAGAAATTATCAAGGAAAACTGCCCTGATATTCTAGAACCAGAGGGTAAAATATATATTGAAAGAATTCACTGATTGCCTCCTGAAAGAGATTCCCCAAAGGAAAACTCATAGGAATTATTGTAGCCAAATTCCAGAGTTCCCAGATCAAGGAGAAAATATTGAAAGTAGCCAGAAAGAAACAATTGGAGTATTGTGGGAACACAATCAAGATAGCACAATATTTAGCAGCTTCTACATTAAAGAAGTATAGGGCTTGGAATATCATATTCCAGAGGTCAAAGGAGTTAGTACTAAAATCAAGAATCACCTACCCAGAAAAACTGAGTGTAACACTTCAGGGGAAAAGAACCTAATCATTCAATGAAATAGAGGACTTTCAAGTATTCTTGATGAAAAGACCAGAGCTGAATAGAAAATTTGATTTTTGAATACAAGAATCAAGAGAAGCATGAAAAGGTAAACATGAAAGAAAAATCATAAGGGACTTATTAATGTTGAAATGTTTATATTCCTATATGGAAAGATAATATCTATAATTCTTGAGACTTTTCTCAGTACTAGGGTAGTTGGAGGGATTATATATATAGATAGAGGGCACAGGGTCAGTTTAATATGGAAAGATCAGATCTAAAAGAATAAAATTAAGGGTGAGAGATGAATATATTGGGAGAAGGAGAAAGGGAGAAATAGTGTAAATTATCTCCCACATTTACCTCATTTTTTTAATGGAAGTGAAGAGGGGGGAGGTGAGAGGGAAAGAGTGAACCTTACTCTCCTTGGTTTTGGCTTAAGGAGGGAATAAAATGCACACTCATTTTTGTATGAAAATCTATCTTACCCTACAGGAAAGTAGGGGGGAAAGATAAGTGGGGGGTGGGGTGGGATGACAGAAGGGAGGGCAAATGGGAGTAGTGAGTAATTAGAAGTAAACACTTTTGAGGAGGGATAGCATCAAAAGAGAGAATAGAATAAATGGGGGGGCAGAATAGATGGGATGCAGGGAAATGTAGTTAATCTTTCATAACATGACTGTTATGGAAGAGTTTAGCCTAACCACACATATATAACCTATATTAAATTGCTTGCCTTCTCAATGGAGGTGGGCGGTGAGGGAAGAAAGAAGAGAGGTTGGAATTCAAAGTTTTAAAAACAAATGTTAAATTTTTTTTTTTTTTATGCAACTGGGACGTAAGACAAATGGGCAATAGGCTATAGAAATCTATCTTGCTCTACAAGAAAAAAGAGAGAAAGGAAATGAGAGAAGGGAGGAATGTGAGAGAAGGGAAGGAAGATTGAGAGAGGGTAATCAGAATACACACTGTGTTGTAGTGGATGGAGGGGAGTAATGGGGAGAAAATTTGGAACTCAAAATCTTGTGAAAGTGAATGTTGAAAACTAAAAATTAATTTTTTTAAAAAAGAAAAGAATATCAGAACATGCTCATTTCTAGTTCTATAGAACCTTTCTTGCTACCCATACATCCTCAGTAGCCAGCAGAAGTAATTTGGTAATAAAATCCATAAATTATTTTACTATCCTTTCATATAATTTGTTTGGGTCAAAGTGACAGAGTCATTTAGGGCTGCTCTTTTTATTACCATCCTTATCTTGGGGTTCTTTTCCAATCAGTCTCTTTTCTTCTCTCCTTTGGTGGTCATTCCCTCTGGTAAATTAAAAAGTAAAATGAATTGCATCATTTCCATAGATCCATCATTTTCTTAGTTGAGGTGCTTTCTTCACCAACACACTTTACCCTGTTGTAGATGTAGTCTTCACAATTGCTGAATTAAAAAAAAGTTAATTGTTGCTCTTATATAAGAAATGCTTCTAGTTTAATAGTATCTCCCAGAATTTGTAATTTACTGGCATAGAATTTGGTTAGGCATCATAGCTAGAATTAAGTTGTTAGGTTGTAGGAAAAAAATACAATCAATATAGTAGTTGTATGGTTGAAATTTTTCTTGATTTTTAAAAATAATTATTCTTTCTATTCTTGCCAAATGTAATTTCTAGTACCACTTTGTTTTTCCTTTTTGGTCATAACATAACACTTTTTAAGGATCTTTACAGTTTATCATATGGTATGAAATATTATTTCCCCAGAATCTGGGAAACAGGTTGCTTGTTATTTGCATTCTCTTCATCAAAAACTAGCATGATCATTACTTCTCAAAGTCTGGGCATATTTATCTTGGAAACCAGTAAATGCTAAGTGTTTATAATCAATTTCAGAAGTCAAAGATTTCCATGTGCTTCCTCCATATTCTTTTTAGTATATGAGAAAGCTACCATGATCACAGCATATGACTTGGACGTAAAGTTCAAAATAGCAATGAATTATGAGTTTGTCATTCTTTATGTAGTCATGGATGGTATATAGGAAGCCTTTTTTTTGACAATTGTATCTGTTTTGTAGCATAATACCTGACACAACATAATTATGATGTTTTTGGATTAATAGAACATAAATATAAATAGGTCCTTTGATTAGATTATAGATTATTATATATAATATAGAATATATAGATATAATATAGAAATTATAAGTAGGTCCACATAGATTAGAATATATTTCTAATATAATACACATTTATAGGTAGCAAACTAGAAAAAGTTAAAATTATTTTTGAGTGTGTATTTAAGACAACTAGTAGCTGCAGCAATGGGAATTGTAGTAAGGATGAGATTCAAATAATTCTACCAACCAATTTCCCTACCCCAAAGTGGGGAAAGTAAAATGGCAAGACGGCACCTGACACCTTTGTCAGATAAGAACAATTAATCCAGGCAGTTTAATATGGAATCATTGCAGCCAAGCCCCACAGAAGGAGTAGGAAACATGAGGAAAGACAGATTCAAGGCTTTACAAGAAGAGCAGTAGGGGGAAAAAGATAAAGAAATGTTAAGACCTAGAAAAGACCAATTCTACCACAAACACCCAAGTAAATCTTAAATTACTAATTAAAAAAATTATGAGAATCATGTATGTTCTTCCACCAAGTCCAATGATACATGGAAGGATGACTGGAATCCTATAGAAAGCTTGGAATAGATAAGTGAGAGTAGGTGGAAAGAAATTGGAGAGGTGGTGTTAGGACAGTCCAACACAGGACCAGTACGGGAGCTCAGCAGTTTCAGGAAATGGTCCTGGGCAAATCGCAAAGGAAGGGTCAGAGAGGCAGTTCCTAGAACTCAATGTCAATGAGTGTACCCTAGAAGTAGCCTCAAGTCCCTTGGCAAAAGCCCAGAAAAAGGAGAATCCAAGAGTTTAGCTGTGAGGGTGGAGATCCCGGAAGAATTCAGCTCAAGGTGACCTAACGACAAGAAAGAAAGACATTCAAGAAGAGAAAAGACTGAAAGGAGAAGAGCTGTGTGGAGTTTAGCAAGGGGAGCATCCTAGTTCTCCAGGTTATGAGAGAGAAGCCCCTGGGTCAAGGGGGAAAAGCCCAAGAGGACTGAAAGCAGCAGGAGACATAGGCCTTGGTAGCAGGATAACTTGGAGCCCTGGCCACAGTAGAGGAAAAGTTCCAGTAGTCATTCAAGCAACCCCAGCCCAGCTTAACATCTAGATAGCCTTTACCAAAAAACTATAGCAAGAAACAAGGCAACAAACCTCTCCTGGAGAGGGATCCAATCTTGGTCACCATATTCAGGACTAAACAAGGCTTGTACATGCCATTCAAAAATGAATAATTGAAAAAGTGACCACACCACAGGGACCCCAACTTCCATAATGAGGCTGCTGACATGAGCAGATGAAAATATCAAAAAATTATGAGGAAATATTTTATGAAAGGACTTCAGGGGATAAAACCCAGTAAAATAGCAACCTCACAAAGAAGTTCAAGTAAAGCTTCAGAGAAAAAAATTGTTTTGAACACCAGGATTATGAGTAGCTAGAAGAAATGAATCATGAGATAACAAATGAAATATCTAAGAATGAAAGAGTCATAAAAAGAAGTTTTACCTGAGAAGAGATGGTAGGAGAGCCTACATAATATCTGAATGCCCAAAAAATTAGAATGGGCCAAATGGGTGACAATGACTCAAGAAGACAAGAAGAAATAATAAAATAAAACAAAATGATTGTTAAAAAAGAGTAAGATTAAAAAAAAAAATGACCTGTAAAAAGATCAATGACAAATAACTTAAGAATTATCAGCCTACCTGAAAACTGTGACCCACACAAAAAGCTTGTATACTATATTGTAAGAAAGTATAAATGAAAAAAAATTTCATAACTCTTAGAACCAGAGGTCAACATGAAAAGAATATGAATCAACAGTTTTCAATGACTGAATCCAAGCTTTTGAAAACCATATGAAATTCTCCAAATAGCTGATGATTAGTCAATAATCAACAAACATATGAAGTACCTAAATTGCACAAGGCACTGGGCTAACTACTGACACTGTAAAGAAAAGCAAAAGACATTCCCTGCCCTCAAGGAGCTTACAATCTAATAGATGAAGACAGCACATGAGTTGGTTTGTTGTTGTCCTTAGAGGAGGACCAAAATAACATCACTATCCTAAGAAGGCAAAATTAACACATGAAGCAGAGAACTGATTCACAGTTTACTGCATCTCAGTTTCAGAGGCTGCATTGAGTACACAATTATCTGCAAATAGAAAATCATGCACCATCACTCCCTCCACTTTGGTCTTGGCATGTGGCCTTTTCAAATTGAAGAATTTACCATCAGTGTGGTAGGAGACCTCGATGCCGTGTTCATCCTCATTGACAACAATACATAACAAGACACTGAAAAAGCAAAAGGGAAGAAACAGATAAGAGACCTTGAGTAGGGGCATGATGAATGAAGTCCAGAGGAATGCAGCTAGTTGGTAAATGATCAGATAGATGCCCTGGGCTTTACTCCTCAAATAGAGGATATGGGAGAAGAATTAAATCAGAGAATTAGATAGGAAAATGCAAATTCAGGCCCCTTAACTCTGTTTCCACCTCACATATATCAGATTGTTAAAGATTTCATAAGAGAAAGAAGACAGCATTAAAAGTGTTTTAGAAAAATAAGTACCCTCTTAAACTGTTGGTGGATCTGTGGATTGGTCCAGTTTTACTGGAAACCAGTATAGGAGGAAATCAGAAATTTGGAATTCTAAATTGGAAAGCACTAGAGCCTTAAAGTTACTAAAATGTGTATATTTTTTGATGCAGATATACTACTACTACTATCAGACTTTCAAAGAACAATTTATTCAAATATTAAGTAAACTCTTTGCAAAAGGAAGAAGAAGACTGCCTAATATCTTTATATTATAAAAACATGATCATATCAGCTTGACCAGGGAGAAACAAAGCAGAGAAAGAAAAAATATACTGACCTATATCTGATGTCTTTCTAACATCTTTCTAATATGTAATAGGAGACCCATAACCCAAAGAAATCAAAGAATGAGGGAAAAGACCAATATATACATATATATTTACTTGCACACACATACATATTCATATATGTATACATGTATCCCAAACTGGAAACTGAAAGGATGATCAATAATTGCAGAATACAAAACAAGTTGAGGTATATAAATGAGATAAATGTAAAGAAATATCATAAAGGATAAAATGGTGCCATTATTCATGCAATCAATCAGTCAAACATTTATCAGGCACCTATGACATGCCGAGCACTATGCCAAATCCTGGGGTTACAAAGAAAAGACAACAAAAAGTCACTACCCTCAAGCATCTCAAAAATCTAAAGGAAGAGTCAATGTACAAACAAGTATGTACAAACATATAAAGGAAAAATTGGAAATAATAACAGAGGGAGGACAGTAGTACGAAAGAGATTTGAGAAAGGCTCCTTGTAGAAATTAGAATATTATCTGTGACTTGAAGGAATCTAGGGAATTTAGGAGTGAGAGAAGAGAAATAAGAACATTCCAGGCATAGAAGATAGCCAGTGAAAAATGCCTGCAGTCAGATGACAGAGTATCTTGTTTGAGGAACAGAAAAGAAGCCAGGGTTACCATTTTGCAAAGTATGTGAAGGAATGGATAATTTCAGAAGAAACTAGGAAATTCTTTTTGAAGTGATACATAGTGAAGTGGGTAGAACTAGGGGAACAAATTTTAAAATAACAACAATATTGTTAAAAAAAAAGTTTGAAAGACTATACCTCTCTGATCAGTACAACGATAAACTAAGATTTGAGAGGACTGAAAACATCACCCATTTCCTGCCATAGAGGTGATGAACTTAAAATTCCCAATGACATGTATTTTGAGATGCAGCAGACCTAGCGATTTGTTTTGTTGTATTCTGCACATGTGTTATGATGATTTAAAAAAATTGAAGGTTGTTCAGATGGAATAACAAATGCTTATAAAAACAAACAAACACAAATATGAACTAAAAACAAGACAAAAATGGAGAAGAACTTCATCATGGCATATATTGAATAATCTAGAAGGAACTGTGAGTTAATTCTTTTGCCATCCAGTGATACTCTCTAACTTCAGCCCACTTTCTCCACAGTATAAATGAATTTGTGAGAGATTGTATCAGAGATATTTGAGGGGATATTTTATACCTACTGTATTACTGGATTAATGCCCCTTTCTAAAAGTGAATTAAATATGACTGAGCTATAGCACTAGAAGATATTAAGCAATTTATTCCTATCCCAAGAGCCCTGGGGAGAGACATAGCATCCACACTCTGAAAATCTTGCCCTAGAGTAAAGATAAACATTTGGGAGATTAGCTTCAGGGTAAGTAGTTTATTTGAATATACACATACATACACATGCATACTCATATATGTGTAAATATGTACATGTGTGTGTACGTGTGTGCATACATGTATAGTTTTCTCCCAATGTAGTCCCACCTTCCTGTTAGTCATATCTACCTTTTCTCTCACCCACATAAAAACTGTTAGCAAAATATTGCTAGTTACAACAATTTCTTTGTTCAAAATAATGTCTGACATATAGGTAGTGCTTACATTTTACAATGCACTTTGATTTCAATAGCCCTGTGAGTAAGGTAGCACAATTCCTATTACTCCCATTTTGCAGAAGAAACAGATTGAGAAGGAGAAAATAATGTGAATGGTCGCAAGTTGGTATATGCTAGACCTGGGGCTGGAGTCTTTTGACTCTAAGTCTAGGGCTTTGTCCTCTAGATTTTATTTATGTTGGTCTACAATTAGAGATTTGGGTTGAGTTGATTGAACCTTCTAAGCTTTGATTCATTTGCTATTGATTTTTATTTTTTGGGAGGAGAGGTGAAGAGGCTAGAGAAAGGTGATCGATAGAATGATAAGCCAAGCTTCAAGGGAATTGAAGATGAAATATATCATACATGTGACATGTCAAGATGAAATGAGTGTAGTAAGTGAAGATTTATAAAGGTTCAAAACAAAAAAAGTAAAATTCTCCTTTTCCTTGTCAAAATAGGAGATCTTCTTTACCTGTGGAGAGGCATAAGCTGGCCTCTGAAATATACACATGATAAGATAAATCTTTCCTTATGGCTGTAGAGAATGCTGAGAGAACTCAGCCTGTAACAGGCCTTGATCTCAAAGGTGAATCTGCTTATATATTTTCTTTGAGTAAACTTCGAGTTAGATTTTATATGGATAACATAAGGAATGCCAGTTCTACATGGCAAATTAAATAGTATAAACTGCCTGATTTAGAGAACAAGACAGCGTTTTCCTTTTAAAACAAGCAATTATTTTATAGAACTCAGGTCTTTTTTCAGTTGCCCTTTGCATACTTTCCCTTGTGATCTTGAGATTTATATTCCTTGTTTTCTTTAACTTGTTCTCTGAAATTCTGATGAAACACAGACACTTTCTCCCCCTGTCTTGTGAATAATTGCAATGTCGTTTTGAGATAATATGGAGGTCAGCCCAAAACCACTGTGTGGGCAGATGTGAGTGATGTAATCCAAAGTATTGGTAACACAAAATGAGAAATTATGGAAAATAATTTTACATGTCTGGAAATTTCCATTGTTTAGACATGTAAGCAATATGCCATTTCATTGACATTAAACATTTCTCATCATCTCTTTCTGTTCTTTCTACACTCTTAAATTTTTTATAAAATGCTAGTATTGATTTTTATTTCTCATTCTGGATTTTCCATTCATTTGTTAATGGTTCATTTATTTCCCATTTAAAATGCCAAGTGTTTTTTTTTTTTAAATAAAAAGACTAATGTTAAAACAATACATCAGCAATCCTTAGTCTTCTTTTTATTTGAGCTGCTCTAAAATTTTGAATGTGTATTATTTCATAAATCCAGGAGAGCAGAAATTTATGCAGTTTCTCTAACAATTTGTTATTATTAAGTTAAAAATGTTAGCATTTAAATGTTAGCATCGCTTCATTGACTTGATAAATAGCTTCTTTTTCTGGATTAAAAAAATCTGATTGAAATAAAGCAGTGAATTTTTTCATATATGTACTGCTAGGGTCATCTCATTAATCCCTTAATAGATTAAGGTTCAATGGCTGACTTCTAACCATATGACTAATTTTCAAATTGCCCTGAAACACTAATCCATCTACCCTACCTAACCACATTTTTAGAAATTCTCAGTTCTATTTTCTGATCCTCAGATACCCCACACTTATACCTGCCTCTCAGTCTTTTCTCATGCTACTTCTTAAATCCTCATCTAGTTTGTGCCTATCTAAATATTATACATCCTTCAAGGGACATTCAAAATCTCAATGCATCCTGAAACTATTTCTGGATTATATATGGAAACGATGTATGACGTGTCACAAGACCTGGATTCATAATAGTATTTAATTACTATTCACTAGGTGATATTAGAGTTACTCCATATCACTGAGCCTCAATTTCTCCATTAATAAATTGAGAATAATTATATTTGTTCAAAACACATTAGAGGACTGTTGACAAGAAATTTCTTTGTTACCTTAGCAAGAACATATTATAGTAGTAGAACATTGGACTTGGAGCCTGGATAACTGAATTTGCTAACCATAAGCTACTCAAGATTAGGAATTGCTTTTTTCTTTGTATTTGTATTCTTGGAAATTAGGACAGTGCCTGGCACACTGAAGGCATTTAACAAATGTTTGTTGATTAATTAATCAAGCTTCAGATACTTAACAGCTGCAGGATTCTGGAAAAATCACTAAAATTCCTAGAATTTTAGTTTCTTCTATAAAACAGGCATAATATTAGCACTTGCTTAAATAGCTATTGTGAAGATTAAATGAGTGAATATATGTACAGTTTTGCTATACAAATGTGAGTTATTGTTAGTCTGTTAAATAAGAATTATATTATTAAAATCCTCATTGACCTCTACCACGAATTCTGGGAACTTAGTTATGTATTTTACTGTTAATATTTTGTGAATTTGTTTTGTCTTGCTGGTGAGATTGCAAACTCTTTGAAGACAGGTGTAAACTTTCCTTTAAGCTTCCTTAATGTTCACTTATTCCAGCACTGAACTCAAAGTAGTCCATTAATACTCATTGAATTAAGCCAGTGGGAACTGAAAATTGTTCTGGTAGCTGTAAAAAGGAGAAATTATTTCTTAGATGAATAAGCATATAAGGCTCCATGTGGTAAAGGGATTTTGCTGTGGGTAGTAAACTCATGAAATTTAATTTGAAATCAGAAATATGAAACACTAGTGTTTTCATCTGTGAACACTTTCAAAACTTTTCAGTGTTTTTAGAACTCTTTCCATGACCCTAGCATGTACTTAGAGTATTTGAAATTACCATCAGAATCAAGAGAATTTAGGATATTTTTAAGCATTAAAAATATTTCCAGAGAATTTATGATTATCCCATCTATACTGAATTAAATATATAATAAATATATATGAATGTATGTGTGAGTGATATGTGTATATCTATATATCTATATCTTCACCATGCAATAAATCTTCAGAATACAAGATGAGAAAGGCGTAACTGACCAGAGATCTGGGGTTTTTGATACACTGTGAGTATATCTTTTATCTTATAGTAACTAAAGAGAGGACAAACATTTTTTGGGGGGGGGAAGTCTAACTGTTTCTATAATCTAGGAGGTCCCATGCCATGGCCTTCATAGAAATGAAAAAATAAAAGATAATACGGAAGTTTCAAAGAAATAATCAGGATGACTTGATGCCTGACAAGACTTAGAATGGCAAGGTGAAGGGAGAGTCATTGACCTGCTTCCAGTTCCTCCTATATAGCACTCTACTAACTATCTATGTGCCTTTGCATGGCTATCCACCATTCTTGGAATATTCTCTCTTCTCACCTCTGCCTTTAAGAATCCTTGACTTTCTGTTTTTTGTTTTTTTTTTTTAAAGATCAAATAAAATCATATTTTTTATTTTATTTTTTTATTTAACTTTTAACATTTATTTTCACAAAATTTTGGGTTACAAATTTTCTCCCCTTTTATCCCCTCCCCCCCCAAACCCACGCATTCTAATTGCCCCTGTGACCAATCTGCTCTCCCCTCTATCCTCCCTCCCTGCCCTTGTCTCCGTCTTTTCTTTTGTCCTGTAGGGCCAGATAGCTTTCTTGACCCCTTAACCTGTATTTCTTATTTCCCAGTGGTAAGAACATTACATTTGATCCTAACACTTTGAGTTCCAACATCTTTAGCTCCCTCCCTCTCCACCCCTTCCCCTTGGAAGACAAGCAATTCAATATGGGCCAAATCTGTGTAGTTTTGCAAATGATTTCCATACTAGTTGTATTGTATAGGACTAACTATATTTCCCTCCATCCTATCCTGTCCCCCATTACTTCTATTCTCTTATGATCCTTTCCCTCCCCATGAGTGTCGACCTCGGATTGCATTCTCCTCCCCATGCCCTCCCCTCCATCCTCCCCCCACCCTGCTTGTGCCCCTGTCCCCCACTCTCCTGTATTATGAGATAGGTTTTCCTATCAAAATGAGTGTGCATTTTATTCTTTCCTTTGGTGGAATGTGATGAGAGTAGACCTCATGTTTTTCTCTTGCCTCCCCTCTTTACCCCTCCACTAATAAGTCTTTTGCTTGCCTCTTTTATGAGAGATAATTTGCCCCATTCAACTTCTCCCTTTCTCCTCCCAATATTTCTTTCTCACTGCTTGATTTCATTTTTTTTTTTGAGATATGATCCCATCCTCTTCAGTTCCCTCTGTGCACTCTGTCTCTATGTATGTGTGCGTGTGTGCATGTGTGTGTGTGTGTACTCCCACCCAGTACCCAGATACTGAAATGTTTCAAGAGTTACAAATATTGTCTTTCCATGTAGGAATGTAAACAGTTCAACTTTAGTAAGTCCCTTATGACTTTTCTTTGCTGTTCACCTTTTCATGGTTCTCTTCATTCTTGTGTTAGAAAGTCAAATTTTCTTTCCAGCTCTGGTCTTTTCATCAAGAAAATTTGAAAATCCTCTATTTCATTGAAAGACCATTTTTTCTCCTGAAGTATTATACTCAGTTTTGCTGGGTAGGTGATTCTTGGTTTTAGTCCTAGTTCCTTTGACTTCTGGAATATCCTATTCCATTCCCTTCGATCCCTTAATGTAGAGGGTGCTAGATCTTGTGTTATCCTGATTGTATTTCCACAATACTTGAATTGTTTCTTTCTAGCTGCTTGCAATATTTTCTCTTTCACCTGGGAATTCTGGAATTTGGCCACAATGCTCCTAGGAGTTTCTCTTTTTGGATCTCTTTCATGCGGTGTTCTGCGGATTCCTTGAATATTTATTTTGCCCTCTGGTTCTAGAATCTCAGGGCAGTTTTCCTTGATAATTTCATGGAAGATGATGTCTAGGCTCTTCTTTTGATCATGGTTTTCAGGTAGTCCCAGAATTTTTACATTGTCTCTCCTGATTCTATTTTCCAGGTCAGTTGTTTTTCCAATAAGATATTTCACATTATCTTCCATTTTTCGAATCTTCACGCTATGTTCTGTGATATCTGTCTTTCTCATAAAGTCCTTAGCGTCCATCTGTGCCATTCCAGTTTTGAAAGATCTATTTTCTTCAGTGAGCTTTTGAATCTCCTTTTCCATTTGGCTAATTCTGCTTTTGAAAGCATTCTTCTCCTCATTGGCCTTTTGAACCTCTTTTGCCAATTGAGTTAGGCTAGTTTTCAAGGTGTTAATTTCTTCAACATTTTTTTGGTTCTCCTTTAGCAGGGAGCTGATCTGCTTTTCATGCTTCTCTTTCATCCCTCTCATTTCTCTTCCTAGTTTTTCCTCCACCTCTCTAACTTGATTTTCAAAATTCTTTTTGAGCTCTTCCATGGCCTGAGCTCATTGGGTGGGCTGGGGCACAGAATCCTTGATTTCTGTGTCTTTGCCTGATGGTAAGCATTGTTCTTCCTCATCAGAAAGGAAGGGAGGAAGTGTCTTTTCTCTGAGAAAGTACCCTTCAATAGTTTTATTTCTTTTCCCTTTTCTGGGCATTCTCCCCAGCCAGTGGCTTGACCTCTGAATATTCTCCTCACACCCACCTCGCCTCCTGATCCTCCCAGCCAGCGTTTGGGGACTGAGATTCAAATGCTGCTTCCCGCCTTAGGGCTTTTGGCGGGGGCAGGGCTGCTATTCAGTGTGAGAATTAAGTTCAGATGGTCAGGTCGGGGCAGGGCCGCCTCTCAGGCTCTGTTCCCTCAGGGGGTTTATGCAAAGACCTTCCACAATGGATCCAGGCTCCCGCCCGCTTGGGGAGCCCCTGTCTGCAGCCGCCTCTCAGCTTCTATCTCCCGGGGGGGCCCGAGCCATGGGGGGCACCCCACTCCCCTCTCAACCCGCCAGAGAGACTCTCTCACCGACCCTCGCCACCTGTGGGTGGGGGGGCTTGTGCCGCTGCTGGAGATCCCCTCTCTGAAGCCTGCTCGGATCTGTACCTCTCGGAGCCCCGGCTGCCGCAGGTCTGGACTGGGCTCCCGTCTGCAGCGCGATGGACCTTTTGCGAGAGGTTTGCAGGTCCCTCTGTGGGTGGAGGGACCCACGTGGCCGCAGGATATCCTGTCTCCGTAGCCCGCTCGGATCTTTTCCTCACGGTGTCGCAGCCACTGCAGGGCTGCACTCAGCTCCCAGTCCCAGCGCCCAGTCCCGGCGCCCAGTCCGCAGTGCGAAGGACCCCCCTCGAGAAGTTTGCAGGTCTCTCCGGAACAGAAATCTCCCTAGCTCCAATGTTCCGTGGCCTCTGGGTGCAGAATTCACCGTGAGTGGGTCCCCTCTAGCCGTTCTGTGAGTTGTGAGTTTGGAGCTATGTGTATGTGCGTCTTTCTACTCCGCCATCTTGGCTCCGCCCCCCAGAATCCTTGACTTTCTCTAAGACAGCTCAAATATTACCACAGTAAATGCTTGCTGATTAGGTTGATTGGGTGATCCAGATCGTTGTCCTTTGTTCTCAAAGAGGTCCAATGACATCAGCAGGGTGATGTCTTGACTTACAAATGAATTGGATTTAAGAGGGGCAGAGCTTTAAGGAGTCATCAGCCTCACTCTCTCCTTCAGAATCATTAAAATCCAGTAGCAAGACACAGATCAAAATGACTGGAATTGGTCTCTATGATCAAGAGAAAGATTATATTAACAATATAATATTATAAATATTATAATATTAATATATTAACAATATATATTCCAAAACACAGAAATTTAATCATATACCCAGAAGAACATAAGAGAAGAGTCAACATAAAGCAATAAATATTCAAGAAAACCTATGTAATGAGTTTGACACATCGTTTCCAAAGCTGTACATCTTTAATTTGCTTCATTATATGTTTTATTTTTGTCCTCTGCTGTGCACTTTTTACTTTTTTTCCCCTTCATACCCCCCCGAGGCAACAATTAAACACACATGTATATGTGTACAAATATATACAATATATACATATATGCATGTGTACACACACGTATACATACTTATCCATGAACATACACATATATGCTCAAAAACATATTCATAAGATCATATTATGCTCATTTCCACCTGTCATCCATTTCTCTGAAGGTGGATAGCATCTTCCTTGATAAGTCCAAGTCTTCCCATGTTTTTCTAAATCTAGAAGCTCATCATTTCTGACACCACAACAATATCCTGATCCAATCACATTCTACCTGGCAAATTGTCTCTGAGAGTTTCCCCCTATTTTTTCTGTGTTCCCTCTATTTTTAGCTATATAAGCTATATTTATTCAGAAAAAATTTAATTTAAAATATTCATAATTATCCATTTCATTCTTCAACCCTGCTTTCACTTTATAAAATGATATAAGGTCTGATACTACTGAATCTATCAAATATTTCCTCCCTGGTCTCCTTGAAGTTTCTGACCTTTTGCTCTTTCAAATGAACACATTATTTTTTCTGACTCAGTAAGATTTTATTTTAGTAATTTAATTGAGATGGTATTACATAAATATATTAGGTAAAATTTCATTTAAAAATTATGTTATCTTTATCCACACATATACAAATAAATATTATTTCAATTATTTAGCTCTAATTTCATATAAAAAGTATTTTGTGTTTATATTCATATACTTCCTTTTTCTGTTTTGGCAAGTATACCCTTATATTTTATATGGTTTAAAACTATTGATTAATATGGTTGACATTTAGTATAGTTTTCCTGTTTTTCTATTTTGATTAAATCTGATTTTAGCTTTAACTTTGTCTGAGATCATTATTACTATCCCTGTTTTTTTACATAATACATTCTACTCCAGACTTTTATTTTATGTTTATGTGTATCTCTTATTTTTATAGCATTTCTTGAAGGCAACATATTGTTGAATTCAAATTTTTAACCTGTCAAATTTCCATTTTTATAAGTAAATTCATTCCATTCACATTCTAAACTATAAGTACTTGTGTATTTTCCTGTTTCCTATTTTCCTCACTGGATCACCTAGGTGGTACAGTGTATACAGCACCAGTGCAGGGGTCAGGAGGACCTGAATGCAAATCTCAACTCAGACCCTTGGCATTTACTAGCTGTGTGACCTTGGGCAAGTCACTTAACCCCAGTTGACTCATCCTGGGTCATCTCTAGTCATCCTGATGAATATCTGGTCACTGGATTCAGATGACTCTGGAGGAGAAGTGAGGTTGGTGACCTGCATAGCCCTCCCTCACTCAAAACAAAGTCAAGTGCAAGTCATGTCATTATTTCTCTGATGGCATGGTCTTCTTTGGCAACGAAGAATGAACACACACATTCACATTAATCTATATGCCCATCTATACCCCCCTTATCCTATTCTCTATCCCTCCTTTATCCTCTTCCTCTTCCTATCCCCTTGTCCTCTTATTTCTTTCTGAATTTAGAAGACTTTTATACTTATACACACACACACACACACACACACACACACACGTGCATGTATATTGTTCTCTCTCTAACCCATTCTCAATAAGGGTAAAATTCCAGAAATACCCATTCTCCTTCCCCATCTAATTGCTCTGTACCAGTTTTTCCCCTAACACATCATTTGTACGATATAATTATTCTTTTTACCTTCTCCTACATCATTTTGCTTTTTAGAATCACATCATATTCACATTTATCTCACTCTTTCAAGCTACCTAATTACTAGTGACAGTCTTGGACATATGGTTGACATTTGCATCTATAAAAAGTAAATAATTTGTCTTTATTGGGTCCCTTGTAATTATTCTTTGATGCTAAGTTTATATTTCTTTTTAATCTTGTATATCACATTTTTTATTAAGTTCTGTTCTTTTTGTAACGAGATCCTGAAAGCCTGTCATTTCATTGAATGTCCATTTTTTTCATTCAGGATTATACCTTATTTTGCTGGATGTGATATTTTCAGCAGTAACCTTTGTTCTTTTGCTCTTACTATTACTCTTATAAATTTGAAAAAATTTCTTGGAAATGATAACTTTGCCAAAGATTGATAAATAGATTTCCCTCTAGTTAATGTTTCCCTTCTACTTTTAGATGCATGGGTTTTATTTACAAAAAAACAGTTTTCATTTTATCCAGTCATAATTGTTGATTTTATCTTCTAGGATCCTTTCAATCACTTGCTTGATTATGAATGTTTCTCCTGTACATAGATCTGAATGGAATGAACTACTTCGTTCATTTAATGTGTTTATGATGCAACCTTTCATATCTAAGTCAGGCAACCATTTTGAGCTTTTCTTGGTACATAATGCGAGACCTTTATCTAAACCTAATTTATGCCAGATTGCTTTCCAGTTTTCTCTGTAGTTTGGGGTGAATAATGAATCCCAGTGAAAGTTCCTCTATGGAACTTATAAATCCTCCCGAGTAACATTGTTTATTAGTTGTTCTTTTTTTAAAGATTCTCCCAACATAATAAATTCATGCCTGTGACTTCTGGATATGTAGATTTCATTTAACTGACCTCATGATGATAAAATACTTAGGAGTTAAATGTATCATCTGCCTATTTTGGAATATAAACAATTTAACCTAACTAAATTCCTCATGATTTCTCATTCATTTTAGTTTATTTTTGTTTGTGTGCCTCTCTCAAGTCTTGCCTTTGAATGTTAAATATTCTATTTAGCCTTGGGTTTTTCATCAGGAATGCCTGGAAGTGCTCCATTTCATTAAATATCCATTCCCCTCACCCCTTCCCCATGGATATATGATCTGTTTTGCTGGTTAAGTTGTTCTTGGTTGGAATACTAGCTTCTTTGCCTTTTAGCATATCATATTCCAAGTCCTCTGTTTCTTTAATGTGGAAGTTGCTAAATCTTGTGTGATTCTGACTGTAGCTCTATTGTATTTGAAAGGTTTCTTTCTGACTTCCTGAAATATGTTCTCTCTGACATGATATTTTCTGATATTTTTTATCTATATAGAATTTTCCTAATACTCCCAGGAGAGAGTTTTCATTTTGGGATTTCTTTCAGGTAGTGATAGGTGGATTTTTTCAATTTCTATTTTGCCTTCTGGTTATATAATATTGGGACAATTTTCTTTTATAATTTCTTGTAATATGATGCCTACCCTCTTTCTGCTCCTACTCTGTCCTGGATCTGTGACATGAAACTGGGTAATTTCAATTCATTTGTCAAATGGTGCTCAGTCCCAGACACAGTACTTGTACAAATATCTTCTGCTTTTTTCTGATCAGATTTTTCAATCCCCTTACCATCTCTGGGTGGTAAGAGCTCCAGATATTGCTGCTGCTTTTGCTGCCTTCAAACTCAGCACTGGTATAGCTGCCACCTTGTGTTCCCCAGTCAGCTCTTTCTCCAGCATGGCATATCTCTTCTTCTGACCTAGTTGTCCTGTGCTGGACAAATGTCTCACCCCAGTCTTTTGTTTGTCATGCAGCTCTAGAATTTGATATGGTGCATTATTTTAAAGTTATTGGAAGGAGATTGTTGAAAGAGTTGGACTAGAATGATCCCTCTTGGCTCCACCCCAACCCATTAATCAATCAAAATAAATTGACCTAACTCTCCAGACTCAAAATAAACAAACATGTTTATCTAAAGAATACGTATTGTTCAGATTGCAGCATGTGGTTGGATGGATGTGTCTTACATCTGGTCCATCAGGAGTTATAACTTGGACAGACCTTGTGGATGGATAATTATCTGGGCCTAGTATCAGACAGTAGGAGAAGAATGGGCAGTTATGTAACACTGCAAAATTCCCCTTTAAATAAAGGTTTGTTATATAAATATCAATATTCTTCCAGGAATTCATTATGACTACGAATCATAAAATACCTTGGACTTTGATGAATTAAATTTATATGACTCCTAGAAGGCAATGGAAAGATATATGGTGGATTGAATAGTCTGCTGCATATAATTAATGATGCATTGTATTGAAGAAGATGTCGTCAAAGAATTGTATAACTAAAAAAGTAGGTGAGGTAGTCATATAGAGAAAAGTGAGGGATAACAAATGTCAGGCTAGTATGTTCCATTAGTACCCTCATAGAGTCAAGACATTTAGAGGAAGATCCTTAGCAGTTGAACTGGAGCTTCTATGGAGGCTTTGAGAAAGGGGAAGGTCTAAAGTTCCACAAGATACGAATGCATAGGTAGGCTGGCATCTAAATTCTTAAAGAGAGTTACAGGAGATAAATAGATACATTGAAGGGGAGAAATAACAACAAAAACTGGAAATTGTTAATATACTCTTTTCTATGATTCCATGTTTGATTTATTTCCCTGAGGGCAAAATTGCTATTTTTCTCTTTTCCCTAATTCCCATGACATTTATTTTCTATCTTGTTCATTAAATATCTAATAGCATGGCATTTTAATGTCTTTTGTAGTTCTTTGATTTGTTCTATAATACATTTCTTATTACCCTAATTAGATGACATACTCCTAGAAGATATTGCTTTGTTTCTCTGTAATGGTCTAACACTTTAAATCAGTAAATATTAGGTGATTGGTTAATGTTAACATAGATGTAAGCATATTTACATATTCTTATGGAAGTTTTTTTTTCTGTAGCAAATCTTATTTTTGATATAGCTAATGATATGGCTAATCTCAGCCAGAATCTTATTTGAAAAAGTACTTTACTAGATGGATTTGAAGACTTTACATCATTTCTTTAAGTCCAAAGAATAGAGCTTAGACCAGTTCTTTAATGTGGAAGCTGTTAAATCTTGTGTGATTCTGACTGTAGCTCTATTGTATTTGAATGGTTTCTTTTTGGCTTCTTCAAATATGTTCTCTTTGAACCATTGTGAATAATTTTTTAAAAATCAGATGTAGTATAACCTTATAGAATTGGAAGGGTCTTTCTCACTTTTCATTAATTAATTGATTGAATAAATTGTTTGTTTTCTTGTTTATTGAAGACCAGGAAACTGACCTCCAATGAGATGTATGAACTTGCCCTATTACATTGCTAGTTGTGTTTGTCCTTCATTGCTGAAGAAGACCATGCCATCAGAGAAATGATGACATGACTTGCACTTTACTTTGTTTTGAGTGAGGAAGGGCTGTGCAGGTCACCAGCGTCACTTCTCCACCAGAGCTATCTGAATTCAGTGACCAGATATTCATCAGGATGACTGGAGATGACCCAGGATGAGTCACTTGGGGTTAAGTGACTTGCCTGAGGTCACATAGCTAGTAAGTGTCAAGTGTCTGAGTTGAGATTTGAACTCAGGTCCTCCTGACTCCTGCACTGGTGCTGTATCCACTGCACCACCTAGCTGTCTCCAACATTGCTGGTTAGCACCAGAACAAGGGCTGGAACCCAGGTTTCTTGACTATCAGATCACTGTCCTTTCTAGTATACTATATTTCCTTTTGTTTTTATCTTTAAAAATCTTATTTTAGGTTGGCTGAAATTTTACTTTAGAAAAGGCCCACTGTTAAGGGAAAGTAAAGTAATTTTACCACTTCACCTGTATGAAGAGAGCAAAGCTGTTTGCTTTGGAGGAAATTTCTTGAGATTTCCTCATTTGGGATGTGAATTATTTATGAAGACAAGCAATTCTGCAGTACTGCACTGTGCTTGTGAGATTCATTGCAGGCTGTGATTGAATTATGAATGATAGGAGAGTTGGAACAGGCATAGGATAGTACTGATTTCTGCTAACTAAGTATAAAGCTTGGGTTAAGCAGTGACATCACTGGGTGTCAATTTCTTCATTTATAAATCAAGAGTTTCTACCTGATCAGAGAATCTTAACCTTTCTTGCATCCTAGACGCCTCTGGCCCTGTGAGAAAGCTTTTGGATCTCTTTGTAGAATGTTTTTGAATGTATAAGGTAAAATAAATGGTATTACAAAGGAAACCAACTGTGTTGAAAGACAGTAATAAAAATAATGAAGAAAAGAAGTTCATAATTAAGAACTCTTAGACTATGTGATATCCAGTGTCCAAACTAGTACTAATATATAATTGTAGGATTCATGTGGAGTTACAGCAAAGTATGTTACACTGGATTCAGAATTATCGATACTTAGTAATAATAATAATAAGCAGACATCTGTTCAGTATTTTACATACATTCTCTTATTTTATCTTCATAATAAGCCCAAGGAGAAAGGTACTATGGGGATTGTTGTTTTTCTCATTTTGTAAATGAGGAAACTGAGGCTTACTGAGATGAAACAGCTTGCCCAGGATTAACTAAAAAGTGTCAGAGGCAGGATTTAAGTCCAGGTTTTACCTGACTCTAAGTTCACCTACGCTACATGAAATAACCTTTTGGGGTAAGGAAAATTTGCACAAGTCTCCTCAATATTCCAGTGCTTTTGGGGATTCCCTTCTATCTGGAATTGAAAGGATGTTGAACTCAATTGGAAAATGGAATCTGATAATATTTGCCAGGATGGATTGAGCATATAATGTATGTACCAAGATCCACTTGAAATGTTGATGCCCTAAAAATTTAACAGAAAGGGGAAAAATCCCCCTTTGGGTAAATGATTGTCAGAGACTTCTTGACCTGAAATTCAGTCAGCATCACAAGTAAGATGATATGGAAAGCAATCTGTGGACTTGAGTCATTTCAGCGTTCAACATTCAGGAAGCCCCTGCATATTAGCAAGGATTATGTGAACCGTTTATTTTTTCTATTTTTATGACTGATTTAAACACGTAAGAGTTCAAAAAATTTTAATGGATGGCTTACTTTTCTCTTCTGCCCCATCCCATGACATTTTGATTCCTGGGGTGAATGTAATTTTTTTCCCATTTAAAAAGTTGCTTTACATTACACGACTTTTTTTTTCCTAAATAGGAAAATATACAAGTAAATAAACAATTCCATCACAAAAATCTATGATTAAAAATGACTTCAGACCAACATATCAAATTTTCATAGCAACTAGAAAATAAATTTCAAATGAATATATCTAGAATGGTAAAACATCCCCAGTAAAACTTGTTTTTTACTTCTTGATTAAGTCCATTTTTATGTTATGGAAGCATAACTTTGTCTTTTGAGTTATCACGATAAAGAATGTTTCTTACTGTGCTCTTAGTGCTTTATTAGGTACACATTATTTTTAATGTTTGGCATTAATGAATTGATCCTTTGTGTCTGTGTTCAGGACATGAATCTGTTGTATGAAAAGATGATTTAGGCTTATGTATCTTGAATCTTGCTCAGAGATACGAATTGAGGTCATAGGTTGTCACTAGCATAAACAATGAAATTACCTGTTTAACGTTCTTTGACCAATGACTTGGATAGAGACAAAAATAGTATCCTTTTAAAATTTATAGATGGCACAGGCTGGAAAGATAATTAATATGTTGGATCATAGAGTCAGAATCCAAAAAGGTCTCAATAGGTTCAGTCTAATGATTGAATTTAATAGAGTTGTAACTCTAAAATCTTACACTTAGATTTAAGCAATCAACTTCACAATTGCAAAATATGGGAGATGTTCATGTCTGAAAAAGATGTAGAGGAGAGAGGGATAGAGAATATGAGATCAAAATATGAGTCAGTTGTGTCATTTGGCAAAGAATAAAACATAATCATGGGCTTTACTAAGAAGAGCATGGTATGCAGAACAAGGGAGAGATAAGGGAATAATGCTGTTATTATACTATACTATGATTGGACTACTGGGGTATTCTGTCCAGTTTTGAGAGCTCTATCTTAGGGAAAAACGTTGATCAGCAGGAAAGCATCCAGAGGAGGGTATACAGAATAGTGAGTGTCTTGCATATCATGACATGATCAGCTGAAGCAAATGAGAATATTTGGCCAACACTATGGGGAGGGGTGGCATTAGAGCAGACATCAGGTATTTGAAACTTTTACTTGGAAATTGCTTAGACCAAAGGAAGAACTAGGAACCTTTGGTAGAAGTTACTGAGCAGCAGAAATAGGTTTGACATACGGAAAATTTCTGAACAATTGTACAGCTATCCCAAAGTGGGATGGACTGTCTCAGGAGAGAGTTAGTCCCCTAAACATTAGAGAGTTTCAAATAGGATACATGCTATATATGAGATACTTGCTCAGGTTGTACTAGTTTGCCTCTGAACTCACAACTCTGAGATTTTGCAATTTTCTGATTCTTTAAAATTTTTAAGACTATTCCAAATGTGTTTTGAATTTTTAATCAGATAACTAGACTTGTGATTAGCTTGATTGGAGAGAACTCCTGGATCAATGAGATCACATATCCAACTGAATTATTTGAGTGTAACCAAATAGAAAAACATCTTACGAAACAAATAAAAAATCCTTCTAAAATATTAATATATTACGCAGTATTGAAATATCTATTAAGGAAAATAGTTCATCGTCTGCTGTTTATTTATGTTTGCTGTCTGTGTAACTGTAACTGTGAGTATTATCTACAGAAGTTTCATTAATTCAAGGAATGATGAATACCAAACCAAGGTTTAAATCTATCAAGTAAATTTGTTCCTACAAAAGCAAATGAGAAAAATGCAAATGCATCTGATAATCAACACACATCTTGTACATAAAAGCTAAAATTTATGACTTTACATGGACAAGGTCATTATTTAGGTCAGAAACAAAGGACATGCTGTCTTAAATAAAGGATAAATATTTACCATCCCTGTAGATACTGTGTAGTGACATAAAGTGTAGAAAGATCAAATCATGAAGACCTTTTGCTCCTTGTCCCTTCTCAAGATTTGATCTTACTAACCACATGAAAGTCCTCAGGAAAAGACAAACTTCATGATATAAACTGTGAAATGCCTTCTTAAAATATTCATGTTTATAAATTCAAAACTCAGAGCCAGAGGTGACTGTCAGTCCAAATGATAACATCAGTTTCGACATAATCCTATTCAGATTTTAGACTCACTTTTAGTGAGTTTAAAAGTAACAAATTCATTGATATTAGTTATTTTAAATAATTACCACACAATATTTGATGATCAATAACATACATTTCAGTTTAGATGATGCTAACCTTTTCACTTAACTTCTATTGTTTCTTGCTGAAGTAATAACTGAGATAAGTAAAAGTGTGATTGACTCTATTTAACGATTATCTGGTTCGTTATTATTTTAGGAGTCATCTTTATTTTGCTCCTTGTTTCACCAAAAATGTTGAGTGTATTTTCACTTGCTTTTTATTTCAGTGTTTCCACACAACAGACACAATTTTTATTATTGTTATTAAAAAGTCACAAATCCACCTTGGAAGAAGCTTAGTGTAATAGAGTTCATCTTTGAAGAATACTTTCAAAGTAATTGCATAATATAAATACAGAATTCTATGCAAATATCATCATTGACTTTGGGCCTGAATAAAAGGTTGTATAATTATAATACCTTGAATGACAATTTATCTTAATTAGAAAGGTTCCTAGGAAATAGGTTGAGTACAAGGCCCATCAATCACCAAGTAATGATTGTATGGCACACCTGGTGTCTGCTAGCTTATTTACAGCGTTTAAGAGGTGTGAGGTTGTTTTGGGCACCATAAGATTACTGCTGAGTAGAACTATGTTCCAGGATTACGGTCGCTTGCTGTAGTGGTTGTTACAGTAATCAAACTAGCTTTAATCTATTTTAATATATGAGAAAGTAAAACAAAAGCTTTCTACTGTGCATCATTTTATCGTTCAGGAAGTTTGCAACCCAAGTACAACTATAATTTGGAAAAATAGGAAATTTGGCTTAATTACATTTATTCTTTACTTGTTTGAGAGCAATAGGTGGAAATATACCCTATATTTTCAAGAATCACTTTTTATATGAGAAAATTTAGTTACAGAATATTATATATAGAAGGAATGTTTGCCTAATCTGCCTCCAGTTGATGTTCAAATAGTAGTAGCAAGTAGCTTACCTTTGTATATCACTTCAGGTTACAAAATATTTTACACTGAGACTAACTCTGGTTTAAAAAACTAAAAAAAACCCCCAAAAATATCAACATTGGAATTTCACCATCTTCTTGGTTATCATGTTTCAGTTCTGGTCTTTGTGGCAAGCTAAGTCCAATCAAATCAGTGCAATGAGTATGTATTCATTACCTAGTACCTGAGCAGAGTTCTAGACTCAGACATAGTTCACTAGTGTGAGTGAATAATCACTTCACTTCTCTATGTTTCCAACAATTCCCTAGGACTTATCTGCTGTCAGAGATTAGATTTATCTATTTCAAGTCTTCCCCATATTCCTGTCTTATGATATGTGCAGAGAATTGTGCTAGGTCCTAGTGCTCATACTAAGTTTATATGTGATAGAGTCCCTACTCAAGAGACTTTATAGTCTTGTAGTATGTCTAATTAACAACAACTATTTTCAAAGTTTATTGTCTCCTATTCTGTAATAGAAAATAAATTTAATTGGTCTTTGATAGATACACACACAAGTATGTGCATATATACACATCTAAATATATATACACATATGTGTGTATGTTGTATATGAGTCATACCTTTATATGTCATATGTGAACCATACCCACATACATGTATATGTATGTGTAGTGGTAAGCAACATAGGATTTTTTGTTGTTTCCTGAATTGAGTTTTAGCCAATCAAGTTCCTTTGATTGAGTCTTGTCTTTTATTGAAGAGTCCTTGAGTCAAGAGTCTTTGTTTGAATCAAGTCTTTGACCAAATCAAGAGTCTTAGAAATAGTATATATGTATATACACACATACATAGATAGAGGTCTAGGGAAACTTGCTTGTGGGGAGGGCTAACAAAAAGAATGTCTGTGATGTCAGGAGCCCTGTCTGTTGATTTGTGTTGATTTCTCAGACAGAAGTCCTGTTTTGATGGAGCTGGTAATATGTATAAATATTGTTATTACCTTGTTAAGTTTTGTTTTCCTAAAAAGAAAAGCACCAGACAGGAGCCTCTAGAGCCTGATGTCAGGCAGAAGCAAGAAGTATTTGGAGGGGAACGGTTCCCAGTGAGCTGAGACATGGAGCAGGAGCACAGAGCTGCCTGTATGTGAATCCAGCCAAGAGCTGGGAGTGGTCAGTTCATGGAGGAGGAGTCTTTGGGTTTGGAAGTCAGCCTGGAGTCAAGATGAGAGAGGATTTTACTTGGACACTTAATCTTGATTAAAGAGATTGTTTGTACAACCCTTAGACCTAGGAGTGAATGGGGCAGTATTTTCTGCTACCCTGTAAGGATTCATCCTGGGACCCCCTACTTTGGGTTACAACGATTTATGCCATATGACATACTGAGTGTTATGAGATACATGTATGTATTAGATGATATGTTTTGCTTAAGGGTGTTGGTATGAATGTTATAATTTAGAATAATATTTTGTTTATTGCTAAATAGTTTATTAAACTATGTGATTAGACCATTAAAATTATTCACAGCAACAGTCCTCAGGTATGCTGCCATGAATGATTGGCATTACAGCATGCTATATAATATGTATATATGTTTATACCACACACGTATATATGTGCCTCATACGAGTCATCTATGTATGTGTGTATATACATATATGTACAAATACACATTTTATATATTCGTACTCCACACTTATATATACATGAATATACACCTATGAGTATACTATATAACATAATATAATATATACGTATACAATATAACATAAAATAATATAAAGTATAGCTTCTAATTGAACGAAGATTTAGCAGAGATCCCTGACCTTATTTAGAACTGGAAACAGCCTTGGAGATGATATCATTCAGGTCCTTCATTTCACAAACAAGACATCTGAGATCCTAAATGTCTTAGCCACACATCCACTCCCTCAGTGGCAGAACTGGGTCTAGAATTCTGACTCCTACTCTAATGCCTTCTCTACTAGATCATCAATACAACCAAGTATTCTTATATTTAGGGGTATCCAGTCTAGTTTTTTCTGGATAAACATGAATTTTAATAAGTCCTAAAAACAGAATATAGTCTATTCTGGAACAACCAGGTTCATTTTTCTTTAGCAGTTGAGAACACTATGCACCCTAATTTCCAAGTGACTTTAAAGATTAGTTAATAAAATTAATGGGAAGGTTTTATTAATAAATATTTGATATGAGGGGGAAAACCAGCTTAACAGGACCTGAAATGTAGGAAATTTCTTTCTACAATAAAGTCCAAAGAGAGAACAAAGGCTGTAGTCATCGAATTTCAGAGTTGGAAGAGACTTACAAGGACCTCTAGTCCAAACCTTTCCTGACCAATAATTTCCTTTACAATGTCCCTAACAAATGGTCATACAGCCACACAGTGGTTTTGATCAGTGTCATTGACAGTCTACTAGGAAGTCACATCAATACTCATAGACTCTTGACCATGGGAGAAAAGGTGAGTGGTGGCAGAAATAGTACAATGAGAAGGAAGAGAAAAGTTGTGGGAAAGATACTAGTCTTTGCTTGGAACATGTTAAATTTGAGGACATATAAGTAAGGAATGTATTGCAGGTACATGGAGATGCAGATCTGGGATTTGAAAGAAAGGAAAATACTAGAGAGATAAACTTGGGAATCATGTGAATAGAAGTGGAAGTTGCAGTCTTGAGAGTGGATGACTTCTCCCAGGGAGAGAAAGTAGAGAGATAGGAGAAGCTGGGCAAGAAAATATAAATTTTTGAGGAACACCCTCATTTAGGGACCAGAAAGAAGAAAAGAAGCCAGTGGAGGAAACGAACCAAATAGGAAGAGAACTAGAAGAAATTAGTTCTTAAAACCTAATAGATGAGAAGGTATTGGGAGAAGGCATCAAAGTTTAAAAAAAACTACAAAGGGAATAAGAAAGATGAGGACAGGAAGAAATAAGTGCCTCTTACTGACATTTGAGAGAAGAGTTTCAGGAGTGTACGCTGGGGCTGGAGGAAATGTGTAGAAACTTGGTACTAAGGAACTGAGAGACACCATTCATAATAAAGTAGAATCATTGGAAGTGTAGAAAGCTTTTGCAAGAAGCTTAGCTGTAAAGGCGATGAGAGAACAACCAATCTGTAAGCATTTTTACAAGGGCCAGGCATTGTGCTAGGCCTGAGAGATCTAACAGTAGCTAGGTGGAGTGGAAGGTTCACAAGCATTTCGCTTCTCCCTCCACTTAGGATTAGGGCACCTAAGCATGTGTGAAGGTGCTTTGACAAATTGTAAAGTGCAATAGAAATGTAAGAGGGCATGAATGCTGTCACTAATTTTTTGAATGCTCTTTTTAAAAAATAAATTATTTTAGACTCAAATGCCAGAATGCGAATACAGAGTAGAGGATTATGTTCATCCTTTGTTGCTGAAGAAGACCGTGGGATCAGAGAAATGATGACATGACTTGCACTTGACTTTGTTTTGAATGAGAGAAGGTTGTGCAAGGTCACCAGCCTCACTTCTCCTTGAGAACAATCTGAATCCAGTGACCAGATATTCATCAGAATGACTGGAGATGACCCAGGATGACAGAATAGAGAAAACACACAAAAACGTATCATAAACTCGAATACTGGAAATTAAATATAAAGTAAGAAAGTAAAAAAAGCATGTCGTGTGCATAGCAGAAAGTAAGAGAGCATTCAAAATATGTAACAATAAATTTTCATTTCAAGAAAGCCAGTATAATAAATGACACGCTGTATTGAGAATTGGCCATCTTTGATTCCTTTTGTTCTCTGCTGTATATTTTTTTACTTTGTTCTTTTTTCCCCTCTGCCCACTCCCTCAGAAGACTACAATAAAGTTTAGATATGTTTCTTTGCAGCAGTAGATATATACATACATATATATGCATACACATACATATACATATATAAATACACACATACACATACACATACAATACATATACTTTCCCAAACAAATTCTACTCCTGATCTTTGTTTTTATGTTTGTGCATATCTCTTATTTACTATCCCTCCTGCCTCCTCTACTTTACCTCTGCCCACTACCTTGCCCTCCTGTTGCTTGCCAATCCCCTTCCAAGGAACCCTCTCCTATTCTCCTATTCTCATTAATCTAAACACTCTTCTGTACCCCCTTTTTACCTATTCCTCCCCCTCTAAAGATACCTCCCTTATTCTCTCCCTGCTCCTTATGTCCCTACTATTTTATTTCTTCTGAATTTAGAAGACTTTTATGCTCTTCTAAATTTATATGTATTGTTCTTTCTTAAACCCATTCCTGATGAAAATCAGTTGCCAGAACTACTGCCCTCCTCCTCCATCTAATTCCACTGTATTAATTCTTCCTCTTGCATCTCATTTGTATAAAATACTTTTTTAGCTGTTCCTAAATGGTTTTACTTTTTAAATTCGTATCATACTCAGGTTTCCTCCATTCATTCTTATGAGCTATTCAATTATTAATAAGAATCTTACATATATATTTTACATTTTAAATATATAAAAAGTAAATGGTCTGTCCTTATTGAATCCCTTATAATCAGTCTCTGAAATGTACCTTATATTTCTCTTAGTTCTTGTGTGTCAAATCTTCTATTAAGTTTAGGTTTTTGTTTTTAACAAAGTCTTGGAAATCTGACAGCTGATCAAACGTATATTTGTTTTTGCATTAAGGATTCTGTGGGATGGCTCGGATCCCTACTTAAATTAATTACTCAAAGGCCTCTCAAAGTGACGACAGAAAGATTTACTTACTAGATTCTTGAGAATCGGGCAATTCCTGTACCAGTTCACCTGGAACAGGAAAAAGCCAAAGACAAAGAAAAGGCAGTGATTTATATTGACCATAACGCAAGTCCCTCCCCCCCACTGACCTTTATTCTCATTAGCTGAGAATATGATCTTACATTCTAGACGTGAAATCTAACCAATCCCTTTTGAAATGAAGACATTGAAGAACTGTGCAAGTTTTATCCAATCATTGAGACCCTAATGTACCACACAGTTTTATATCCTTATATGGAATTATTCCACTCTAAAAATATTGTAACCTTGAGCCTCTCGGTCTTACCTCACCCCTGGGAGAAGAATTATAATCTGAGAAGTCTTCACTAAACTTATTCCACTCAGGTTTATGTTTAACTTTTCTGGGTATGATATTTTCAGCCTAAGCCCCAGTTCTTTTACTATTCAAGATATAGTGTTCCAAGACCTGCACTCCTTTCATGTCACTGCTGCTAGGTCTTGTATGATTCTAATTGTGGCACCATCAAATTTAAATTGTTTTATTCTTGTTGCTTTTAGTATTTTATCCTTGACCTGGGGGTTATGGAATTTGATGATGATATTACTACAAAGTTTCCTCATAGGATCTCTTTTAGTAGTGATTGATGGACTTTTTCTATTTCTACTCCCCAACTCTTTGTTCTAATGCTTCAGGACAATTTTATTGAATTATTTCTTGTGTTATTATATCAAGTTAACTTTCAGTTCATCTGATTATTTTTATGTTTTCTCTTCTTGATTTATTCTCCAAATCTGTTATTTTTCTTGTAAGATGTTTCACTTTGTCTTCTATTTTTTCTTTATTCATATTTTGTTTAATTATTTCTTGATATCTTAAAATTTCACTAGCTTCACCTTGCCCAATTCCAATTTTCAAGGTGTCATTTTCTTCCTTAAGATTCTGTATCTCCTTTTCTAACTGGTTGACTTTCCTTTCATAATCTTCTTAGGTTAATATTTGCAGTCACCTATAGCCCAGGGATGTAGGCAATGGTGACTTTTGCCCCAGATCTTCAGTTTTCCCCTCCAGCCTGGAACCAAAGACAAACCTCCAACCTCCTGTGAGGGCCCACAGCCAGGGACTTTCTCCTCCACTGCTTCTGCACTCGCTGGGTGTGTGCTGGTTCCTTCTCACCTCTGGGACTCTTCACTGCACAGCTGTGTCTAACTTTCCTTGTCAGCAGAGATTCCCTCAATCCTCCTAGGCTCTCCTTACTATCTTAGGGGTGAAAGTTCCTGTGGCTCTGCCAGAGGCAGCCTCTCAAACCAACTGACCCCAGGAATTTCCCCTTGTAGTTCAAGTAGCTTGTCACTTGTTGTTAAAGGGGACCCTAGCCTAGGGGTATTTACTCTTCACAGAGACCAAATCTAGTTCTGGGATTTTGCTCCTGATCTTCTCAAATTGTCCCAGGAAGACACCTGTTGTGTCCCTATTCTTATTTATTTCCCCCACCCCACCCTACAATTTGTTTGCCCTAAGGTGCTGTTTTATCTCTTTTATGGAGGAAAATTTTAAGAGCTTGGAATTTTCTGACCTACTCTGCCATCTTCCCAGAATCTTCTCCCCCTGAATTCTCTTTTTGTTGGAAGAAGCAAAGAGGTAAATCTTGCTCTTGACTCTGTTGAATGTAACATCTATTTTGCTTAATTTAAACATATTTAAATAGTCTAACAATAACTTGTAGAACATTAACTTGAGGGCTTTTTTTTGTTCTAGTAAGAGTAATTGAATTCTTAGGTAATTTTTCATTAATTATATGGTAACTTGATCTATCTATTCCTGTTTGATTAAACCTCAGCAAAGAATGTTAGCAATCAATCAGTCTTTAATAGTCTAATTTGCATATAATTACTGACCTACTAAATCTAAATGGCTATGTGAGAGACCATGGATAATACCAGTTTTAAAAGATTTATTACTATTTTCAGTATAGACTCTCCATTTCTAAGTAGAAGATTGCATTTTCTAACTAGCATTACTTATGAGGGCCTTTCCATTTGGCACCTTTACTAATCTGGATGGATATTGTTAATGAATTTCAAGATGGATTTTGTTTTCTTGTGACCCTTCTCATGTTAATGTTATGTCACAAACTAGTAGGGAGAGGGTAAGGATGGTGCAGAAAAGAAATGTGATTAAAAAAAGAAAAACAACTGCACTTAAATTGTGCTTTTCAATAGATTGTTCTTATGAATAGCAGAAGAGCCTGAAAGACAATGGGCAGAGAGCACACTGATCTGAAACAGAGCCTGGACCATGTGTAGGGTTCAGTGTGATACAGAATAGGATGGTGGCCCATGGCTTCCTCTACCTTCCCTAATATCTTACTTCACTGTTGGCATAAGGAGGGTTTCAGAGTCTTCTTAGCTTCCCATTGAATCAACATCATAAAAATGTATTTGGTAACTATGGATCAAACACAATTTTAATAAATTACTCTAATTGGCTATGCCAATATACAAACATGCATATTATTTTATGAAGCTGAAGAACAAAGATTTTTAGTTAATAATAGTTACCTTTTATGAACACTGCACCATGATAACATTCTAATAGCTCACCTTCCCTTCCCCTATAGAAGATGTAGGCTTTAAAAAAAAGATTCTGTAAATAGTTATATGAAACTGTTTCTGTAGAACACTTCACAAGTGAGGGATTTCCTTTTGTCTCTCTGTGACAGAAAAAAAGGAAGTGTGTGTTACAATAGTTTGGCAAGAATGGTCGTTTTAAAATAACCATAGTATTCCATTTCAAAATAAGCCTAAGCTAATTAAGCCAAATGAAACTGAAAATGGGGAGAATATACGCTTATAAGTCCTACTGCCTGATTGTGTATCAATAATACAATACTTTTAGAGAGATTCACCAGCCTCCTCTCTACTCTCCCGACTGGCTCAAGCTCATTTAGCTAAATGCTATTAGCCTTAGGACATGATGAAGGGGAAGCAAGAGGACCAGCTGAGGTTTAAAGCCTTTGTGTAGCCTAATAGGCCAGGTTAGCATTTTGCAGATGTTGGGTTTCCAAATCAATAATCCTGTTGACAGCACAGAGGGGCAGGAGCTATTAGATGATGTAATTTGGAATTAAATTTGCTTCCTTGATGAAGACAAACAAATCTCATCTGCAGTGTAAAATATCTAACATGGCGAGAATAATGCCTCCTCTTCTGCTTTCCCACCCAAGGGCATTCATTTCACAGAATGAGAAGTCAAGGTCACAGGGACAGTTATCTCCCTGGAGACAAAGAAACTGCAGCCTCAGACTTGATTATTTCTAAGATGTGAAATTCTAATTTTTTCCCACATATCAGATGAGAGATAAGTGGTAACAATAGTAGTGCAGGTATTTGTACTGTGTGTTGTGTTGGGAGAAACAGAATCCATTGCTATTACAGCTGTACTTTTCATATGTCATTTATTTGGAACAAATAGAAGGCGGCCTGCCAGTTGCTATGGAAACGAGTTCTACTTTGGAGCAGTGAGAGACCTCTAAGCACATTTAGAAATTACTTCCCTCTCATTATGCTCCAGCATTTGTCCAGTGGTGTTACCTGCAATTAAATAAAAAATTAAGGTTTAATTCAAAAATTAAATTACATTTTTAGGGCTGTCCTTTGTGTACATCTAAGTGAGACACAGGAAGAATGCTGCTAGGAATGAAAGGCGGAGCTAAGGTGTCTTTTGGAAAGAGTCAAATATGATGCTGTGGCCTCATTTGCTCTTCCTGTCATCTGTGTGTACACATCTTGTGTACATTCTCTCATCTCCGTTTACTACGGTAGGAATAAAGAAAACATGCAGAGTGTTTTCTAAGGTTGCAAATATATATGAAAGCCACATGTGAAAATTTGAGGTTAGACTGATTTAGGGATTAATCACCCAATCATTTCTTTCCTTGTGGTTACCTAATAAGCACAAAGAGATGTCTAGCATTCACATTAAAGGAGAGTCTTGTAAACACAATTAACAGACAAATAAGATTGAATGATAATTTGAGGGGACAGCATTTCATGAATGGAAAAACACAGAGATGAGGATGCCAAAATATGAGGTTTTTTTTTCTTCTCTGAAATTGAAAGCTAGGGTATTTTAAGAAGTAGAAAGGTGCATTTTGTAAATAGAGAGGGACGGATCCTGAGCTGCTGAAATGAAGGCTCTTTTACTCTTTTAATTCCTCTGTGGCATGTATTTTAAAAGCCTATCTTTATGCACTTACGGTCACATTAAAGCTATTTATTTCTAAAACTTGATTGGATACATCTTAGTTACACAAACATAAAGAAGGTTTTATTTTTTGTTTTCTTCAGATAATTATTGAAAAGCAACTAACAGTTCTATTTATTTTGCATTTGAAGTTTTTCCTAGGGGATTGGGCACCGTGAAGTACTTAGTAATATAATGTTAGATGTTTCACAGATACACTTGCAGGTGGGTAATGAAACATTTTTTAAAAAAGAGAATGAAGGGCCCTTGATTTTGTAATTTTATTTGTTTTCATTTCTATTAATGTTTATAATGTGAAAATCACAATCTTCTAGTCATTCCAGATATAGTTATGAATTGATTGAATTGGATTGAATCATCAAATCACTCTGCTCCCTTTTACCCTCTCTTCCATCCCCCAAAAAGGAAAATGAATTTAAATAGTTGTTTATGATTTTGGAATAGAGAACATTCATCTCTCTGTTTATGCACTGTCCATTTAACTAGGCATTATTTATGCTTTGTGGATCTATGCATAATCAGTCCCTTAGTCAAGATGAGTCCCTTGTAGCGTTGAAGTCCCATGCTATAAAAAGACTGTATGGAGGTCTGCAAACAGATTCCTCTGTAATAACAAGGGTTTCGTTGGTACCGAACAGCTGCTGCACCAGCAGTCCTGAGACTCACATGAGGTTGCTATGAATATGTTCACAGCATGCTGAGGCTGGCTTCATGCTGGTAAGTGCTGGATCACCAAACTGAGGTCTGCTGGAGTGTGCCTGCTTCATATTATTTAATTCAGAGCATTTCTTAAAGAAGATCCTTTCCTTTTAGTTAAAGGAGGTTGAAATGATGCTGTTCAGTGGATTTGCAATGACAATGCCCGGTGACTTCATTTAGAGAGACAGTGTGGCCTAATGCATAGTGCTGGACTTGGAAGCAGAAAAACCTGGGATTCAAGTTCACCTCTGCTACTGATTAGCTGTGTGACCAGAGGCAAGCCACTTAACATCACAGGGTTTCCTCATAAAAAAATGTGCCGTTTTTACCCCACTGGGATATTATGACAATGGCCCTTTACAAACTATAAAGTGATAGATGAATATGCGATTATTATCATAAGTATTATTAACTATTATTTTGCATTTCTCTAAAGTGGATAGAGCTCAGGAAATGGACTATCAAATCAATGTTTTTTACTTCTGGAAAGGAGGAGTGGTCCCTTTCACTTAAAATCACTGGTTTATTTGCTGCATTCCAAAGAAATGATCTTTGATTTCGATTCATGTAAAGCCCGTTGCTTTTGACCAAGAATCTACTTATGGTTTTAAGCTTTATCCTCTATGACATTTTGCTCTACAAGTTAGAAAGATTGTAGGTAGATGCCCACAGAGAGACTCTCAGGGACTTTACAGGGACATCTGTCCTAATCAATCTGTCCATAGCTGATTGTCATATCCCCCTGAAATACATGCCATGGATCTGTTAGGCAGTAGTTAAGGTCCCCTGAATTATACCAATGAGGGCTAAAGAAGGATGAAAGTAAATGCTTCTTGTTTCTTTTTAAATTTTTATCTTTTTTTAAACAAAATGGTTACATCATATTTTAACCAGTGACAATAAGAAAATAGAAACCTCCTTGTAACTTTTATGGCACCCATAGGCACATCATAGACTGCTGGCTTCTCCTTCCTGCCCTTCTGACCTATCCTCCTAAGAACACTGGTAGAAAGAAGCAGTAAGAACAAGATAATGATTGTCTTGTCTGGGGAGTTGGTGATTAGCTAGTGCATTTTTGGAATGTGATTGTTGATTGGAAGAAATGACTGTTATTCTGCTTTTAGGGGAGCTGGTCCTCAATGCAGCATCTCTCTTTGCCCATTTCTTCTCCACTCCAGAAATTTCCATCTCCTCACCCTGCTCTCTGACTTTGGGGAGCCTCACTTTTCTTTGACCTTTCTTTAGATTCACATGAGCTCAAAATCGAGGGGAACTACAGAAATTCTTAGCCTATATTCTGTACTCTGGTACAGATCTAAAGCCTTTCTTGAAGGTTCTTTTTGATGTGGAATGTCTATAAAATTGAGACAATGGTCTCAGTCAAATGAAGCAATTTTTCAGGCACCCCAAGTAGCTACAATTAATTTTTTTATCTAGTTCCCCATTCTAAACTTTGTACCACTCAGGCATTACTTCATAACTCTTGGTGTATATATTTTATTTTCCTGACTTTTTTTCAGGTTCCTAGAAGACAAGTATCAAAGACTATATTTTGCATGTAAATTCTACAGTTCTTTGCACAATGCTTGGTGAATAGTCAATAAGTATTTCATGATTAAGATATACCTTGGTAAAAGGTTTAAGTGTATACTGTACAAAGTATACAATGAACAATGTTTAAATTAATTAATTAAATGCAATGGTATTAAATGGAAATTTTGTTCAAAATAATTGTCATAGGGGACAGCTAGGTGGTGCAGTGAATTGAGCATTGACTCTGGAGTTAGGAGTACCTGAGTTCAAATTTGACCTCAGGCACCTGACATTTACTAGCTGTATGAGTTTGGACAAGTCACTTCATCCCGATTGCCTTGCCTCTCCCCTCCAACACAAAACAAAACAAAGAAATATCCCAGAAAGACAGAATTTGAGACTTAGAATGGACCTCAGTGATCTTTGAGTTCAACCCATACTAAAAACAAAACAAAACAACAAACTCCTCCCTCCTCCACATTCAATATGCCTGATGTCTCCATTAAAAAAAACCAAAAAAACAAAACGTTCAAGGAGGGAGAAATCATCATCCCTGAAAGTGACCTGGTCGACATTTATACAGCACTAATTGTTAGACTGTTTCTCCTAACATTTAACCTAAACCTGTTTCTTTTCAGCTGGAACCCACTTGCTCCCATTCGACTGTGTGGGACAAATGGAACAAGTCTGACACCTTTTTTACATGAAAGCCCTTTAAATCATAGGACCAAAAATTGTAAATAGGAAGGGACTTTAGAGTCCCATCAATTTAACAAATGAGGAACCAAGGCCATGAGAGAGTAAGGACTTGCCAGAGTGACACAGCTATTAAGTGTCTGAGACAGTAATTAAATCCAGGGTTCAATCTTCATGATATATAGGAAACTAGTAAAAATATATAGAAGACTAAGAAGAATTGTAAATTAAGGTAGATAAGGACTGTAAATGACTAAAAATTATATGAAATTTTTTTTACTAATAATACTAATAGTAGCACTAAGAGAAATGAAAATGAAAACAATTCTGTGACTTCATCTTACCTCCAACAAATCAGTAAAGAGAAAAAGACAATAATAAATTCTGCTAGGGTTATGGAAAGACAGGAACTCTAATGCACAATTGGTAGAATTGTGAAGTGAGTAGCACATTCTGAAAAAAAAAATTTGGAATCATGTTAAGGAGGTAACTAAAAATGAGAGCCAAAGATCTCACTGCTCGGTATATAACCCAAAGAAATAAATGATGAAAAAGAAAGTTTTATAAATGTAAAAGTATTTATAGTATAATTTTTGGTTAAGAAAAAGCTTTGAAAATAAATTGGGCATCAATCACTCAGATTGTATTTTATGAGCTTAGTGGGATAATAGTGATTTGTAAAAAAAAAAAGAACAATATTGTAAATACAGAAAAGAATGCGAATAATTATAAGAACTGATGTAAAATGAAGTAGGCAGAGCTATGGAAATTATATATATATATTGAACATAACAACATAGATACAAAGAAAAACAAAACAATTAAAATTGAATGATATTAAATAATAATGACCAAATTTGGCCCCCAAAAGTGATATAATTATACACACCTTCCTTTTCTTTTTCTTCCCCAGAAATGGGGGAGTCAAGTACAAAACATCACATACAAACTGCTCACCCCTTCTGTTTTCATTTTTTTGTTTTTTGTTCATTTCCTACTTTTGATAAGGGATGGTTCTCTGGGATAAGATGGTAAGAAAGATGTGCTAGTAAATGCAGATGATATAAAAATAATATATAGCCATATTTTAATTAACACGAAGAAAGCATAGTACCTTTTGTATACTATCATCCACATGAAGGGAAAAGTGGAAATCATTATAGTAACTTTCTAAATCTTTTGGCTGCTCAACTGAGGTACAGTCAGTCTATACGTATATTTGGTGTACAGTATAGGAAGAATTCCATTAACAGAAAGTCATGGGTTTATACATAGTGCAGTGTAGAAGAAGATGGTTGTGAACTGAATATGTGAATGCCAGGTGAATATTTCTTCTATGGATAGAAATGGAAATGATTAGAGGTAGCATTGATTCTGTTCAGGAAACTTTCTATAGCAAATCGTCATATAATGGGGTATACTTACCATTTAATTACCTGTTTATATAACAGCCTCATAAATCTTGTTACTTCTTTGCCCAGAAGAGAAACAGCAAATAGCTAGTAAATAAGTTTGCCACTGTAGCATAGTGACATAGCTAAAAATACCTTAGTCCACAGCTATGCCCCCTGATGGTCAGTCTACTAAGTTATATGAATTCTTTCATATGACAATGGAATTAAAAAATAGGCCTCTGGAAAAAATATTTAAAATAAAATTATTGACATTGACTAGAGCAGTTTTCTCTGAAAAAGGGTCTCACTTTTGCATATGGTTGCTGCTCCATGACCATTTGTTGAATTGAATTAGAACTGCCTATCAGTGATACAACTTTTTGTTGAACACTGTTCTTCCATGCTTTGACAGTGACTTACACATTATGCTTCTTTAAGATCTAGGGATTCTAAAGTACAGAGGTCAACAGGTATGTACTCTGAATTATTTGCCTAGATGTTGGTGTTCAGTCATTATGGTCTTGATGTCTTCATGGTCCCAGTCGGGGTTTTTTGGGCTAGAATACTGGAGTGGTTTGCCTTTTCCTTCTCCAGGTCATTTTACAAATGAGGAAACTGAGAAAAACAAGGTTAAGTGACTTGCCCAGGATCACATAGCTAGTATGCATCTGAGGCTGGATCTGAACTCAGGTCTTCTTGACTCCAGGCCTAACACTCTATCCATGGCATCACTTAGTCTAGATGCACAACATATTTATTAAAATGAGTAACTTTAGTGGTCTTATAGCCAATTCCCAATTTAATGTAGTGCCATTAAAGCATTCTTCATTGCACAGACAAAAATTGGACTGCAAGTTTGAGGCTCAGAATTTGCTGATAAGTTCATATTCACACTGGAACTTTTATTGAGTTTAATTTCTTGTGGTATGCATGGGAAATTGGATATGAATAAAAAAAGAAAAACAAAACAAGTGCAAGATGGCTTGTTGTCCTGGCAGTTAGAATATTAAAAAGCACTTTCAAATGCTGTCTGATAGTTAAAAAAACAATAACTCCCAAACTTGGAAATAATTCCATCTGGTGAAGCGAAAAGATCCAAATAATAATTCAGAATCTTTTACTGCAAATCCCATGTATATTTCTCATTTGGAGAATATGCTATATGATAATAGATCATTTTTTTAAATACAAGGAGCAAGTTAAATTTGTTTAAGTATTGGTTAATTTAACTTTTCTTTTCTTTTCTTTTTTTTAAACTTTTTGTCCATGACAGAAGTAGTCAGATTAGTGGGAGCTATGTGCCTGCATGATGCTGCACTTTATACTCTCAAAAGACCTTGCCCTGTCTGGGGCTCAGCAACTACAAATTACTGGCTGAAAATTGTCATGAGATTTATAAGACAGCTACTCTATGTCCCTATCTTGCTGACCTTTTCAGAGATCTATAATTGGACTAAGTGGGTATTCTTTTTCTGTCCTAATTCTTGGCTATGACAAATGGATAAAGAGATGGCAGAACCTTTAAAAGGTCACAAAGATTCTGATGGGAAAAGAGTATGGCAAAAAACAAGAAAAGGAAAAAAATATTGTTCTTGAAATAATCATCAATCACTAAAGTTTAATTATCAAGAAGAAAAAGGACTTTGATTTATTTTATCATTACTCCTCTGGGATACAGACCTCCACCAAAGTCCAACATCTTAATGTTTCTTTATGGCTCGTAGGTGAAACTATCATCTTGAAATTTATTCCAGTGGAGTAGAAGTTCCTATAGACTCTATCAAAAAGGAAAGATTTGGAGTAAGGTTCTAGTGACAGACCCTATGTCTGTTGTCTGAGAAACAACCTATCTAAACTTAGGATCTTTTCACCAGCCATATGGTAATGATTTTTTTTCTCTCCCTTAAAAACTCTTGAATATTATCTACTGAGTTATGGAGGGCTTCCTTGAAGAAAGGTATGTTGAGAAAAGACATGCTCACACATAAGAGTCTTAGATTCTCTGAGAACCAGAGCATCTCTGTAGGATCTTAGTCTGATCTGACTATATCTTTCCAGAAATATCTTTATTTCTGATTAGATATCTGAGATTAATATATGATTTTTGCTGTCAAATATCTAGGAAGCAATGATAACTACATGTCATTTTGAATAGTGCCTTCTCTAAATACTCTAATAGATTCGTAAATTATCGATATGAGTACTTCCTCAATCATGCACATCACAACCTATCCCTAGGTTTCATCATCTGCTACACTTATCCAAGTCCTTCCATAGATTCTCTTCCGAGTATCTATTCAATACTTTCAGATAAGGAGTGGGGGTCTTTCTATGGCTTGCGTAACACTAAAAGCACCAGAGCAGCATACATATGATCCATCAGGATCTCTCACTCTCTTTACATGACTAGCTCACCTCCTTTCTCAGTCTTCTATTTCTTTGATACTTTTTATGCCACTTAATGTAAACAAACCCTTGATACATTCTGTAGTCCATTGACTCCCACCATATCTTTCTACGATCTTCTGGAAGAACTATAATTATTTTATTTTTCAAAGATCATGCTATTCCATGATTTATTGTAATGTAGCATTACTAGAAGAGTAGCGATAATGACCAGACCTGTGATTTCCCAAGTAAGGAAACTCTCATTAGCAATGTAAACATGCACTTTCTTTGCTGCTTATGCTCTTGAAGATTTGTCTGGGGAATTGAGAGTTTAAATAACTTGTCTGAGGTTCCACAGATATTATGTGTCAGAAGCCGGACCTGAAACCAAGTCATCCTAGTTTTAAGGCCAACTCACTATTCATTACTCTATACTTCCAGTAGAAGAATATTGATATTAATAAAATGTAATGCAATATATTCCATCCTCTTCTTCCTGTTTAATGCTGGGACCATCATCCACTTGCTTACAAAAATATTTGATTTCCTCCTCTTATAATAATAGGATGGGTATTACTATTCCTATTTTATGCATGAGGAAACTCAAATAGAAGTGGTGCTTTGCCCAAGATCACACAGGTTAGTGACAGTCAAGATAAAAACACAACTATCCTGACTCCTTTCACCACATCTTCCTTCTACTATACCATAATGCTGGCCTCTATGACTGGTCAGGAAATTACTTTTTTTAAATCTCTGAGTGAATTAAAAATTTAACTGAATTGGTATAAAATAAGAAAACATTCTCTAGAGGAACCCTTTCATTAATATTTTATCCATGACCTAAAGGAACCATTTGATTTCAAACCAAAACTATCCCAGAATTTTACAGTTAAAAGGGATCTCAGAGGCCAAAGTCTAACCCAAGCCTGAAAAAAATGATTCCTCACTACAAATATCAAACAAGTGGTCATTTTTAATTTGATTTCTGTAAGGGAGAATCTGTCACCAATTAAGGCAACCCATTTCACTCTTGAATAGCTATATGACGCTCCTTTAAGTACTTGATAGTGAAAAGGTCACATTGAGATAAAGTGAGAGAATAAGGTGAGGAAGCTATTTTTCCAACGCACAATTCTGTAGTTAAATATAAAAAGCTTCGAAGAGAGAATGTACTGTATTTGCTAATTTCCAGTAGAAATTTCTGAAAATGTTGTATTGTGACAATCAGAAGCTCATGTTAAAAAATAATGTAAGAGGACCAGACAGAAGAAATATTATTGGGGGAACATACTACTGACAGCTTGAACAGGTGAATGATATGAACAATGCAATAATGTAAACTATAAAACTTACAAAAATGCAAGATAAAGTAGTGATGAAGACTTCCCTTTTTTCTATTTAAATTGCATTCAACAAGCATTACTTCTTTCTAATACATGAAGAACACTGAACTAGGCACTACTGGAGATAGAAAAATTGTTATCACACAATCTTTACCTTAGCTCAAGGTCTACTAGAGTGATGTAACAAATACACAAAAGGCTTTTATAAAATAATTCAAGAAAATGCTTGAAAGAGGTGCAAAAGAATATTATGTAAAAAGTGGGGAATTTCATTACTGTCCATGGGAATCAGAGAGGGTGTTATTGAGGAAGTAACATTTCAGTCAGTCTAAAGAAAAAGTAGAATTTCCATAAGTGTGTGCATATGTGTGTGTGTGTGGGTAGGTACATACAAGAGATGTGAACAAATTCTTGTGACATCTTATTTCTAGTTTTCTGGTATACTGACCAGATTATAGTTTTTAATATAGTTATATTGCTAACTAGAGTCTAAGTTTTTTTGAGGGAAATGAATGTACTTAGTCATATTAATATCTAAGTCAACTCAAGAGCATTTATTAAGTACCTACTAAGAGCCAGGAACTGTGCTAAATTTCTAAGAGTGATTTAAAGATACTAATCATTCACCTAAGGACAAATATAAAATAGAAACATTTAGGAAAAGTGACAAGAAGTCTCATTACCATAAAAAGACAGATGAGTTCTGCAAAAATATTATGTTATACATAAAAATATATTTAGAACAAGAAAAAATGAGCAAAAATGGGTTAATTACTTGAGAGAGGAGATATAATATAGGAGATTGAAATATAAATGGTAGGACTACTCAACACATGTTCTCTCCATCTTCTTTAACAAATAGTATAATTATCAAGAACAGAATATATTAAGAGAGAATTTTCCCCCCATTTCTCAAGATATAAAGGTTGTAGAGAAAAAAGGAGAACTAAGATTCTGGAACCAGACAAGTTTCATCCCTGCAGAACTGAATGAATTTGCTCTTGAAATCATGGGTACACTGAAGGCAACATTTGAGAAATCAAGAAAAATGAGAGAAGTGCCAGATGCTGAAACTGTACAAAAATTCCATTTTTTAACAATAGAAGAATGATAGATTCTGAGAACTACCAATTGTACTAGAAATAGAGAGAACTCTGGACTAAGTAAAAGGCAGAGGTTCTGAGTTCAATAACCAGATCTAAAAATAACAAGCCACATGAATTTGGCTGATCACATGTTCTTTCTGGGCCTGTCTTTCATGTACAAATTGAGGAGACTAGATAAGGTAATTTCTGAAGTTTCTTTAAGTTCTTGGTTTCTAAGGTAAATTTAATATGGAGCCCTTTCATAATTCTAGAACAGACAGTATAATGAATGGTATAATGGCATAATGAAAAAGAATATGTGGAATCTTACATCTGGAGAGATCTAGGTTTGAATTGTAACTCTTAACATTTCTATTTAGTAACTATGGCAAGTCAGTTAACTCCAACCTCAAAAAATCATATGCAACTACTTTCATGTAGTAGTAAGGTGTTTTATAAATCTTAAAATATCACATAAAAGTAAGTTATTATTATTTCTTTAATAAGGCAGATAAGTATTTCAGTGGATATAACATTGTTCCTGGAATAAGGAAGACCTGAGTTCAGATTCAGTCTCAGACACTAGCTGTGTGACTGTGGGTAACTCTGTTAACTACTGTCTGTCTCAGTTTCCTCAACTGTAAAATGGGGATAATAGTAGCACCTGCCTCCTAGGTTCATCATGAGAATGAAATGAGTTAATATTTACAAAATGTTTAGCATAGTGCCTGGCACATAGTAGGTGCTTAGCAAAGGCTTGTTTCCTTTTACCCTTCCTAAAATATGCTTTTAAAGCAACTATGAAAAGGTAAAATCTAACATTCAACAAAGATTCACTTAAAGGTAATATCAAGCTAATTTTTTTGGGAGGGGAGATAGGATTAGAATTCATAGAATTAGTAGGTTCATAGAATGACATGGTGTATCACCCAGGAAATATTCACAGCACGGAGGGCAACTATGAATATGCCAGCATAGTTCAGAATCACAAAGTTTAAGAGACTCTCTATATGGAAGGCAGAAAAAAACATTTATTCAGACACAAGAAAGTGAATCCTCAAACCAGAAAGCCATAGTAGCCAAGATCAACACACATTATCACTGCAGGGGACAAAGGCTTTCCCAAGCCCCACTCCCCACCCCCAGCTGGAGCCTTCCTACCAATAAACAAACATGAGCCTAGCTGTGCCTGCTTGCCTGTGTCCTCTCTCTCCCTCTGCCCTAACCGATCTCAATAACTTCCTCTCAGTTCTGCTCCACCTTTCCTGTTGCACCCATTCAGCCAGCTCTGCTCACCACGTTTGACTTAGGCTTCCATATGATTTAAGCAGGTCACATGGGCCTATTAATGAATGGGAAATATCTTTCCATTTAAATTACCTTTACTTTCAGCCCCAAGATCTTTCATATTCATTACATAGGTAGATGGTGCAACTGTTATCAACAGAATTCTAACAGAGATTACAGAATATAAGCATATAAAACAATACTTTATGCAACTGTTGTCAACAGAACATTAAAACACTATAACAGGGATCACACAAAATAAGTACATAAAACAACATCTTCGGGTGGGGCTTGAGCTCAAGCACCCTATCACTCCCCCCTTGGATGAATGGGGCCTAAAATCTTGGGGTAAGGGGCAAATGTCTCTTCTTTTATAACTACTTCCTGGTGAAATTGGATGCAGAGCTGTCCCTGCCCCAAGATTTGCCATTCAAGAGGTCAGTTCTTTATCTGGCATTCAGAGCTTGGTCAATGTCAGGTCCTGGGGTGTCACATCCCAGTTGTGGACAAGGGGTGACATCTGGCTTAAGCAATAAGGCATCTGCAGGTGGAGTTACAAAGCCTACAGAAAACAAATCTAGCAAACAAATTTAACAGACAAAAAATAAAAAGAAACAAAGAGACAACCTGAAGCAGAGTAGATATAGGGTCAGCAATGCTTGTGGAACCCATGAACCCACTATCATAGCCCCATTCATGGTAGAATATATGAGTTAAGGGTACAGTTTGGTAATCATCTTCTCCTGAATAAACAACAGTTAACAGTATTATCCTTTCCTTGGGCTATAATTTCTGTAGCCTTTGGAACACTGTCTGGCTTCCATTTGACCCATATTTTAGCTCCAAATCTTATTCTGTCACTTGAACCGAATCCTTCAGTTCCCCTGCTAGTTATTTTGCAAGGAGGGTCAGTTTCCACAAAGGGTATTGTTTCACACAGAATAATAATCACTTGAATTATTCTATCATTTTTACAAAACTGTATGGGTTCCTCACCTAAATTTTGGAATGTCACAATAATTTTTTCTTGATAATTAGAATCTATCACTCCAGTCAATGCATGTATTCCTAGAGCTGCTAATCCTAATTTAGGTAATATCCATCCAAAATGATTTTTAGGGATTTTCATATATACTCCAGTAGAGATTTTTCTCATTTCTTTTCTAGCCAGCCTAAAGTTCTCTAAACAATGTAAATCATATCCTGCTAAACCAGGTGTTCTGAGATATAGTGATGGCACATCTGGCCTCACAGTCCAATAATCAATATTTGGAATCTTATATGTCTGTTGTTTTCTAATTTGCAGATTTGGGCTCATCATTCTGGCTAGATGTGTACTTCCTCCCAATGGTCTATTATTCAAATTGCACAAAGTAGTGAACAAATTATCTTTCCAATGTTGATAAGAATTATTAGAACTTAACTTTCTTAACTGTTCTTTAATTTCTTCATTCTTTCAATTAACTCAGATGCTTGTGGATAATATGGAATATAATATGTCCATTCTATATTGTTTAATACACAATATCTCTTCATTTCATTACCCTTGAAATGTGACCTATTGTCATTTTGGATCTGTATTTGGGTTCCATAATGTAGACTTATGATATCTAGAGTTTTACAGGTGTTTTTCTGGGTTGCATTCTTATAGGAACAAGCCACTAGTACACCTGAATAGGTGTCAATATAAGTATATATAAATTTACATCTTTTATCTTGGAGTAGAAGTCCAATACAATCTATTTGCCAAATTTGGGATGGTACTTTTCCCCTTGCTCCAGTTACTACCCAAAGAACAGTTTGTTCTTTTTTCAACTAATGTATATAACATTCCTTTGCTACTTGTTTTAAAAATGAATGAGAGATACTAATATCTTGGTCTTGTGCCCACTGGGGTGTGGCCTGCATCCCTAAATGACCAGCTGTTTGATGCACCTATTTTGCTAGTACTGGATTAGCAGTTGGTATCAGAGTAGGAACAGTATGTTGAGTAGCAATCTTTGCTAGTCAAACAACATGTGCATTGTACTCATGTTCTGGAGTGGTAAGGGCCATGTGAGCATCTATGAGGAAAACTGACAAATTAGTAACCAAACACATGTATCATATGTCTTCCCATAATTCTTTGCTCCAGACTTGCTTGCCATGAATTTCCCAATTTTAAATTTTCCACATGGGCATCCATGTAGCTAACCCATTAGCTACTGTCGTTGAATCAGTGAATATATGACACTGTCCTCCTTGTTCTGTTTTGATAGCTTGATGTACTGCCATAAGTTCAGCATATTGACTACTTCCACTATCCCAGTACTTTCCAAAGTCTTCCTAGTACATGGCTTATAGGATATCACTTTTCAATGTCTTTTGTGGCCCAAATATTTTGCTGTCCCATCAATAAACATGCATGTCTCTTTTGTTCTTCAGTTAATTCATCATATCCTTCCTTCCATTTTACCAAGAACTGTACCAACTCTTGCTTTGGTTCAAGGGGTGTTTCATATCTCTCAGTATCTATGTTTGCTATAGATTCATGTAAAACAGAAACTCCACTTTTGCCTGTTTTTTATTGTATTATATTTTTATTGTATGTAAAGCAAACTGAAAAGGAGAGTTGATCAAACATTTCCTTTTGGAAACAATTGCCTTAAAATAATCTCTCTCCTAGCCCTTCAACAAATCAGATAATAAGCATTATTGTATATTACACGTCAGGCACTAGGTATGAAGAAAAAAGTAGAAAAACATTTTTGCTCTTGAGGGGCTTTCATTCTATCAAGTGAGACAATATGTATATATGAGTGTATACAAACTAAATTAAATATAGTTTAGTATGGAAGGTACAAGCAGTTTGGGATTTAAAAAAAGGCTTAATGTAGAAGGTGCTACTTCAGTTGCATCTTGAATAGAATAAGGCATCCTATGAGGAAGAAGTAAAGAGAGAGAACATTCCAGACCCAAGATTAGGTAGTAAAGTCATTTTCTTCCTATACCTTTAGGTGTGAACAGGGAGAAATTCTAATTCCATCTACATCTATCTAGTGGAAAAGAATGGATGGAAATGTGATTCTGAAAAAGTCATTTAACCTCTCTGGGCCTCAGTTTTTTCAGTTGTAAAATGAAAGGATTAGATTAGACAGTCTCTACAGCATCTTCTAGTTTTGGATCTATGAATCAAAAAGAAAATATAAAAAAAGAACACGTGATTCCCTATCTTGTGGAATTTCTTCAACATTGAGATAAATCATGTGGACCCTAAAGGAGAAGGGATGGATAACCATTCCCTTATGCCAGCATCACCAGAAACTGCTTTTCCAGTCTCAGATCAGAGAGCCAAACAAATAAGTCATCAGGCTACAAAGAAATTTGAGAAGTCTTTCATTATATCCTTGTGAACAAAATAAAGAACTCCAGACTGTATGAGAGTTCAGTAACTGGCTGAACAACTCATTGAAACATTCTGTTTAATAGATAAATGTCAACCAGAAGAAAAATCCCTAGAAGCATGCTATAATGTTCAGATTATTACCCTGTCACAGTCACCATATTTATCAATGTTTTAGTTAAAGCAATAAAAGATATGATTATCTAGATTTCTTGATGACCCCACACAATTACTAATTTGCTTGTCAAAATCAGGAGTCAAAAGTATCTTGATAAATTGGAACAGTGGGAAAAATCCAGCAAGATGAAATTGAATAAAGCTGTGCATTAATATTTTAAAGTAATTACAGGATGAGAGACACCTGAATTGACAATAGTCCACATGAAAAAGAAAAAAAAACCATATATTGTGCATCCATTACATACATACAGTCAGTCCCTAATATTTGCATGTGACTTCAAGCTTCCAGTGACTTTATTAGTCACCTTGTTTTTGCTGTATGTTGGCAACCAGGCACACTCCTTGCTACCAGAAATAGAGAAAAAAATGAGAGGTGTGAGGTCCATAAATTTTTGGAGTGTCAACTTCCCTCAGCTATGCTAACATACTACAAGACCTTGAAGGATCTCAAATGACCCATGAAGCAGACATTACTGATGGTTTATTGCAAGGTGGTACTTCCTTCTTGATCTCCATACCCATCCATCAGCTGTGAAGGACAGAATGTTGGAGGTGATGTTGAGATCTTGTTAGTCTCAGTGTCTTTGGATAGACCAACTAAAGTTCCAGTAACCTCTCCCATAGTTTTCAGAGAGCAACTAAAGTAGAAGGGTATATAGCAGTACAGTATATAGTTCAATATTCTCACACCACCATCTCATACAAAAGAAGGTAAGATTCAGGTTAAAAAAATAATTTAAGAATTTTCTTTGCTGTATAGTATTTATGGTACTATCAATTACATATATTGTAAAAAGTGAATATTGTCTGAAATCAATTTTTTTTGGAGATGTTAGCACAAAAGGTCACAGAATTCTAGGGAATTACTAGTGAGAAAAATGTTTTGCATGTTACCAATTTTGTTTTGTGTACTGAATTTTATAGGTTATTTCAGGGTTATTATGTTAAGGAAAGTGCCCAGAATTAGTGTTTTTGTTATTAAAAAATGCATGCAGAAAAGCGTATTTTCAGCAACCTTGGTGAGACATTAGTTTTTGGTGGTCATGGGAACCTAACCTCCTATTTCTCACAGGTTCAATATATCAATAATCATATTTTTTACTTTCATATCATTTCCTAGGAACATTACTCCTATGAAAACTGAGAATTGACTATACATATAAAATGACTTAGTATGATCCTGTTTCTTAAAAAAAAATAAACTTATGCAAATTTTAAACTTGTTTATTTTCACAGAAATAGAATAATCAGGAAAGGACAAGCCTCGTTTAATGTAAAGAAGCCTTTGATATCATGTTTCAGATCAGAGGAGAAAGAAAGCAATAGATGGTAGGGGAAAAGCACGATTTTTTTTCTTCATAAAAATATAAATAAGTGAATTAAATCATTAGCTTAAATGTAATTTCTTTAAAATATTTTCTTCAATTATGTATGTGGGAAAATTGACTAGATGATTATACAAGTACATAAGATAATCATGTTATCTTGTACAATGCTCTTTAAAGGATGAAAAATTGATTTAATTTTAAAAATAATCCTATTAATCCGTATTTATTCATATATACATCAATATCCTATGTAAATCTGCTGCTAGTACTTTAGTGTCTAAAATTTTAAGGTTTTCAACATCGCTTATGTTACTTTTTTGATCAAACTATGCTTAAAATATTTAAAGTTGCTAAAATATTCTTTTAAAATACCTCTTTATTCTAAATTAGAGATCTTTCAAAAGAATGAAATTAGAGGTTATAGCAAAGTTTAATTTCAAAATCTCAAAACAGGGTTTGATTTCAGAGCAGTAAAGAAAATATATGCAAAGATACAAAGAGAAAATGCTCTTCAATTGCATTAGGATCAATGGAAGAAAAAAGATGGAATATCAAACAGAAGGCTTACAATAACAAATGGCTAATTTATTTTCATGTTATCAGTTTTATTCATAAAGTGGCTGTCCTACCTGGTAACAAGGGGTTTCTGGACAAAAAGAAAACAAAAAAAAGTAAGAGTAAGGTTTTGAACTGACAAAAGATAATTTACGTTGAGCTTCAATTAATTCAAACCTGCAGGCTGCAAGTCAGAGGGCTCCTTAACTGCAGATTTAAAGCTAGGAAGAACCTTAAAGGTCAGCTATTTCAACATCGTTTTACAGGGGAGGAAACTGAAGTTCCAAAAAGTTGAGACTTTCTCAAAATCATACAAGTAGCACATGACAGAGTTGGGTTTCAACTCAGGCTCTCTGTGACCAAATGCAACAAGATTCATTACATCAGACTGCTTTTAGATACAACTTTTATGGAAGATTAACTAGTCATTCCAAAACTTCTTCTGCTTTGAAAAAATGATGCAATCCTGTCAAAGTGTTAGACTGCAATAAAAGGGGGAATCCCAGTGTCTTTAAGAGATAATCCACTTTATAGTTTGTCTCAGTATGTGTTCTCAGAGAGCTGAAAGTCCTAAGACAGGTTAGAATAAGGATATGGTAATTATGGGCTAAGTGCAAGTAAGTAAAGTTTAGAGAAAAAAAATGCTGGTTTGGAAATTTTAGTCATTATGGTAATTTGCATGATGTGAGGTCAGGAAAACCTTAATTCATATCTAGCCTCTGACATTCATTAGCTCTGTGATTCAGAGAGAGTCAATTGACAGCCCATCTTTGGGCAAGTCACTAAGAATCCAAGAAATAAGTGGGTCACCAGAGATTGTTATCTACCAAGTACTAGTTTTCACCAGTCACTCTCTTTCCTCATAGTTCCTTTCATTAAAATTTTAAAAACTTTCTATTAATCATCAGATAGGTAAAGACATAGAGTTCCAAGTTATTGATCCCTCAAATTTGGGGGTATGTGGGACGATGGGCAAGAATACCTAGAGCAAATATGGTATCCCAGGAATTCTGTCTTCTCTCCAAAATATCCCCTCTGCATTCTAGAAATTTAAGATTCCTTTGAGTTAATAAGCTCCTCAGTTAAAATATAAATATTCCTCAAGAGAGTTGTTAATCATGTTGTTTATTTATGATTTAGTATGAATTATATAAAAGGGAGACTTGTCTTAGTGCATGGAGATTCGTTCTTGAAAACAGGAAGACTCTGTTGTGTCCTGACCATGACACATACCATTGGTATGATAATAAGCAGTGCTCTAGGCAACTCTTAACCAGAGTTGTTAACCTGGTGTGCAGTGAGCTTGTTTTTAACCCCTGGATTACATGTATTACAAAATAATTAGTTTCCTTTGTAATCTTCCAGATTTTACTTTATGCATTTAAAATATGCTGAGTTCATCAAATTAGAAAAGGGCCTCATGCAAAGAGGTGAAGATCTGCTGTTAAGATTATATAAATTGCATAGATCTAAGTTGGTAGAGGAAATGTCTTCTTTCAGTAGGACCCTATATCAGTGAATTAACAGGGCAGTTCTCTATTATAACAGATTACCTTGCCTCCCAACATAAAACAGAATAGCCATGTGAATCAGAAAGAATACAGAATTATCATGGGGTACTATGTGGGGAGCAGTAAAACAGTTCCCAGAAGTAATACAAGAGTAACTAAAAGATGTGGAGAAATACTACAAAAGAAACTATTCTTACTTAATTATTTTATTTATGACCAACAACTGCCGTAATGGTCACTGAAAATCATCTCCTATGTTGCCTTTTGTGTGCCTATTAGGGGGATTGCCTTAAGGTTTGGAGTTAAGGAATCAGAGGTTTTTAGGAGAAGAAGAATTTAATTATAGGATCACAAAAATGTTTAAAACTGTAAGGGACTTTAGGAGAGCAACTGAGACCAGTCAGGGCAAAGTAACTTTCTAGGATTCAAACACTTACAAGCTTTGTGACCCTGGAGAAGTCACTTAATGTCTACCTGCCTCACTTTCCTCAATTATAATATAAGGACAATACTACTACTACTACTAATAGCTTTCCTCCCAAGGTTGTTTTGAAGATTAAATGACATATTTGTAAAGCACTTAGCATTGTTCCTGACACGTAGTAGTAACTTAGTAAGTATGTATTTTCTTCCTTTATCCCTGAACTAGTTAAATTAGTGTTTTGTTGGCGATGGTCATAGACCCTAGTTTAGCTAAAGAATCATGGAATTTTAGAAATGAATGGAAATTAAGCTCACCTAATCAATAATAATAATAACATATTTTAGAGTATGTCATTGTTTGCAAAATAGTCTATATATCTTTTTTATTCGTCAAAGCAATCCTATAAGAAAAGTACTATCATTACATCTCTTTTATAGATATTGAAATTTAATTTTCCCATAATGGGTAGTTCAATGTTGAAACTTATTTTTTATAGGATATGCTTTCCTATTTCCATTTTGCAAAATTCTTTTACCTCCAATTTTTTTCAACCCAGAATATCATGCAAATCATACATAATCACTCTACTGAGGTTTGATCGAGTTGTGACTTAAACAGGGTCACACAGCCTGTAAATCTCTGAGGCGGAGTGTGTAGCCAAGTATCCTTGACAATAAGTCCGGCATTCTATCCATTGCTATATATCACTCTGTCCATGTAGCCCCCCCAGCCAAGCCCCTCATTTCAAAAATGAGGAAACTGAAGCTTAGATATGTGAAGCAAGCCTCCCCTAAGGCACACAATGAATGCATAGCTGGACTAGGATCTAGCCCAAATCATCTGTACTTTCTCTGACTCACATCTGAGAGTATCTTCTGAATAATTCTCTTCTGCTTTCAAACATAGTTACAAAGGGAACAATTGGGAAAAATAGATGATCTTCACACTGGGATTTGAGTGGCTTTAAAAAATTCATCTGCCATAAAAGACCTCATTCTCTCTGAATAACTGTACTGGGATGAGTACATGCTAGTTGCTAATTAAAGGTTTTTGACTTTTATTCCTGTGATCACACCCCAAACACCTCACCTACCTCCCCAGTCTGAATGAGGAAAGAGAAGCTTCCATCCTTGGAGCTATCTAGGTTGTGTATGATCTGTGATACTGATGCTGGTGATAATATTTAATGAAAGTGCTTCTAAAGGTTTTCACTAAAGAGCCATCTAGCATAAAATAAACTGAAAAGGAACAGAAGGGCTTAATCTTCACTTTTCTAATCAGGGTTGAAGCCTACTTTTCATTCTTAATTGGAGGGGCAGGTGGGGAGGTGAGCAATATCAAATAAGGTAAGTTTCACAGTCGACTACTGAATTATAACAAAACTAACCTAATAAAAGGCTTAGTATTCCTTTTTTTTTATTATTCTTGACCAAAAAGGTGTTGGAATGAGATATTTACTAGAACATCATAAGATGCTGATTAAATAAATCTATAGTAATGACATTTGAATGTTTAGTTCTGAAGCAATTAGAAACAATAGTTAGAAATCATTTTATTTAAGATAATTTCAATATATTTAATGGCATTTTCTCCCCTATAATTATTATGAAAGCCTCTCAAATTGCAAATGACTGAATAGAGTAGTAAGAAAAAATCAACATTAGGGTTGGTTTAATAACCTTAGCTATCAAACTAATTGTAAGTAACTGGAAAAGCTTCAGTTCAGATCTGGTTTGTAAAGTGATTAAGTGTGATTTGCCTGGTTTTCTGGTTTGAAAAAAAAGTTGGAGCTAAAAGAAAATTTTGCAAAATGGAAATAGGAAATATATTACAAAATAGATATGTTTCACCATTTAACTACTCATTGTCAGAAAATTAAATTTCAAAGAGAACATATGGTTTGTAGCTTATTTGAACATTTTTGGGGATACTGCTGAAATGACAATCAACACTGCCTTATTTATCATTTATCTCATTTCTTTCTTTTAATTACTTACATAAAGAGTTTTAATAGATAAGTCAAATTATAGAATTATAGAAATATTAGAACTAGAAGCAATCTTAGAGATATCAGTCTTCATGTAATATCAGATCTGGAAATGTTTTTAAGCATTATCTAAATCATGAATTCTTAATCTTTTTTGTGTCATGGAAATCTTTGTCCATCTGATTAAGCTTTGTGAATTTCCATGACACAACAAAAGTTAAGAACCCATGATTTAGACAATGCCTAAGAACACTTCTAGATCTGACATGAAATGCTCAATTTCAGTTTAGAGGATAGTAAAAATTAGTAGTAATAAATTTATCATAGTTGATAATTATGCAATATATCCATTTATTATTTTATTTATTTACCAATTTATAATACAAAAATTCTCCCATTCGAGCTCCCTGAAATCTACTCATAGACTCCTTAGAGTCAAGTGGATCTTAGGTTAAGGACCTCTGATCTAGAGAAAGTATTCCTTCTTTTAATTTCTTTATTCATCTATTTACTTGTTTGTTTACTCATTTAATTTGATGGCAATTCTGGTCAAGTGACTTGCCCAGGATCACACAGATAGTAAATGTTTAAGACCAGATTTGAATGCAGGTCTTCCTGATTCCCAGCCTGGTCCTCTATCCACTGTGTCACCTAGTTATCCCTACTCCCCTTTTTTAAATGAGGAAACTGAGATCTAGATAGATGAAGTGATTTGCCCAAGACAAAAAAGCTAGTAAGTCAGAGAGGCAGGTCAAGACTAGAGGGCCAGTGTTCTTTTCACTTCACAACTATTAACATTCCCATATTTCTCAAAAGGAGGACCCAAAGCACAGAGCATCATTTGCCAAACACTACATATGGCACTTAATGACAAAGTCAAAACTGAAATCTAGTTGTCTTGAATTCTACCTCACTCTTCGGACCATCAATCAAGAACCATTTAAGTGAATCTCCTATGTATCAATGACTGTCCTAGGCATTAGAGAAAGAAAAGTGAGAAGGTTCCTGCCCTGAAGCAGTTTACATTCTAATAAGGAAGTGGTAGTCAAGAAAGGGAGTTTTGATCTACATCTACGCAGTCATATAGATTATAAGGGAAAGCATAAGGCAGTGGATGGTCCAGCCCTTTCCAAAAATCATTTGATCATTATTTCTAGAGCAAGAGTAATAGGTGGGAAGTAGGATTAGAGTACACATATGACAAGAGACTGCATCAAGAGTGCATTTAGGATTAAGCTAACCCTAACCCTAAATGCGCTCGATTCTATCAGATTCTAGATGTTCTCTGCTTTTCTTGTCGATTCCTAGATGAGATGCACTCATTCCAGTGCTTCTTAATTATATAACAAGGAAGGAAAGAACTTGCAACCTTAGCATTAGTCCATCTAGCAACAAGTAATGTGTACTGATTGATTTCATTACTGGAACCTCAGGTTTTTCCTTAAAGAGCTCATTAAATTAGTTGGACTAAGCTGAAGAAGGAATATTTAGAAGTGAGGTGAGTGTGTATCCAGAGTGGGATTTGCCAAAATGGAGATTTTAGGAAGATATCATTGTGAGAAAGTATTGACGAGGGGCAAAGATAAAAGGAAAGAGCTACTATGAAGCTTGAAAGTAGAGATTGTTTCATTCCTTGTATATACTCGTGTTTTGCACACAGAAGATGCTCCATAAATCTTGACTGACTGATTGCCTAAATCACTAAGTCTATGATTAGTGATGCTTAGGAAGGTTTAGACAAGACCAAGTATAGGTAACTGAAAAATGGGTTACATAGGAAATCACGTTGTGTTGACTACGCTCCTTCCCCCTTTTCCCAAACATTTTAATGTAAGTGAAATATTAAATAATTGATCATTAAAAGCAGTGTAGTGGTGGGGTAGGTGGAGGAAAAAGATGGTTATGAGCACAGACAGGAAAAGATGGGGAAGACTAGATCACCTTGATAATAGTGGAAAGTGAGAGATCTGGATTTGTGTTAATGTAATTTGCATGACAATATTAGATATAAGTATTATATGATAATGATTCTATATCTTCTTTCTCTTTCTTCCTTAAAATAGTAAGTCATTGAGTGGCTCCACAGGCCTGGTTAGCAGAAAGAATATTCTCAGAACATTCTTAGCTCTGAAGTGGAGGAATCCTGGGGTAGCAAGATCAACTTCGGTAAAAACCTGAGGTCAGGGTGTGACAGGCACATAACACTTGCTTCTGACTTAAAAAATATTATGAATTAAGTGTTTAAAAACATTATCAAAGATATTCCTCTTATCATAAAAGTTTACCCTCTGTATTCAGAATTAATGAATGTGAAGCAAAACTAAAGTTACCAGGCATGTCAAAACCTATATAGTTTCATTAATGGAAATTATATTTAAAAATATGCACTAATTTGTGTTTTAGTTCTGAATCCTAAGAACTGAAGGGCCTTCCATCTGATTTGCAGCTAAAAACCTCCTCTCTATGTTTCCTTCAACACTAGAATGAACAGTTCTTGAGAATAGTAGTTATCTTGACTTCCTACCTGTTTTCCCAGATCTTAATATAGTGTAGCACACATAGAAAGCACCTGATATATTTTTTTTCACTCATTCATTCTTTCTTTCATTCACTTGTTCACTCATGTTGCGGAGTAAATATGATGATTCCCAAATCAATTGTAACAAGGCTTTTTTAGGAACATGCATTTTTAAAAATATATAGTAATGGAAGTATAAGAAGAACCAGGGCATGGTAAGAGGAACCATAGAACAGTAACACATGGTACAGGAGCCAGAGGGAGGAGCCAATCACAGCTTATTCTTTTAAAAATACAGGCTCTATGTTACTTCTAGTATATTAAAATATGGTGCAGGGAAAGGGGAAAGAAAGTTTGATAAGATCTATTTTAGACAATTTCAAAGTCTCATTTTTCTTTTGTTCAAATGGGAAGACCAGAGTAACTCTTATGACTAGTTTGAAATATTTTGACTGTTCCGTCTTCCCTTTCTCCATCCCCCACCAAACCCCCACTACTGTAGTAGTTTGTAGCAGTATTTGCAAGTCTTAAATATTTTTTCAAGGCTTAAATATCCTCATCTCTAAGAAGAGTGTATTGTATTAAGTATCTCTAAGATCAATTACAACTTTAAAATCATATGATTTCACAATCCTGTTTAGATATAGTGTTTGTAGCTGCTTAGGCAATATAGATGCACACACATGTATACATATATGCGCATGTATATATACACACAAACACATACATATGCAAATATATGTGCTTAGACATGTATGTATTGCATAAGCATTGCAAAACACTGCTAACTCTCTGAATTTCTTAACCACCTCCAAAGGCTGAGTATTAGAGAAAGCTGTAAGCCAGTAGTCTATTAGTTGGAGTTTAACATGAAGACGAAATGAGATACTCATGAGTCATTGATCAGTTAACACAAAGAGGTTTGCTTTGCCCTACACACAACCATAGCAAGTATGTACAACATTGATACAATGACATTTAGCTATTCTGTGTATAGTCTCCTTCCTTTCCCTCTTGGGAAAAAAGAAATATCTGGTCACCAGGGCAGGATATGGTAAGGCCAATTAAATCTTAGGGACAGTTTTATCTTCTTTTAGGGAAAGTTAATCTTAGTCACAGGAGGGAAGAAAAACCTCCCATTATGAGTGGGAGAAGAAAAGCTGTGTCAAGGAAATGCTGGCAAATATTAATTTATTACAACTAGCATCAAGGATGGTGCAGATGATTTGCTAATATAATATTTACAAGAAGATTAGAAATTTACAATTGTTTAAATAGAAAAATGAAAATGTCATTGTACTATGAGATAGAATTAAAGAAGAAATGTATTCTAAGATCAGAGGAAACCCCATCCAAAGGTAAAGAGATGGAAAGTGGAATGTCATGTTTGATGGAACGTTAAGAAGGACCATTTGGCTAGATTTTAGTATGCATGAAGAAAAGCCTCCAAAGATAGTTTGGAAGCAGACTATGAAATGCTTTAAAAGACACATAGAAGAGTTTGTGTTTTACCATGGTGTGAGAAGGGAGGCAGAGGAGCTTCTTGAGTAAATCTATCAATATGCATGCTTTAGGAAAGTCACTTTGGAAGTCTCTTGTAGGAAGGAATGGAGAAGGGAGAGATAGAATGTTGGGTGCCCAAATAGGATACTATTGTAATAGTATAGGTGAGATTGAAAAAAGGCTAAACAATGGTGTTGGCTCTTTGAGTAAAGAAAATTAGAGATATACTGTGCAGGTAGACTCAACAAGAATAGGCAGCATATTATATGTGATTAAGTGGTGAGGGAGTCGGAAGAATCAAGGATGATTCTCAGGTTGTGAATCCTATAATGTAATCCATAAGTGTGCTTCTTATTCCCTTTGTTTCTGTATTACATTAATAGGCATCTGTTTTGAATTAATGTATCTTCTGTGGGGCATCTAGTGGTTCAGTAGATAGAGTATTGGATCCGGAATCAGGAAGATTGATCTTCCTGAGTTCAAATCTGGCTTCAGACACTTATGAGTTGTGTGACCCTGGGCAAGTCACTTAACTCTGTTTGTCTCTGTCTCCTCATCTAAAAAATGAGCTGGAAAAGGAAATGAAAAACCACTCCAGTGTCTTTACCAAGAAAATCCAAATGGGGTCATTAAGTGGCAGACATGAATGAACAATGTGTCTTCTGTCTCTCTGGTAAAAATAGACAGCTAGGGGCATGTGAACTATGTTGATGTCTAATAGGTACTATGGGGGTGTCGAATAGCATGAAGATTATTCAGTTTATTTTTTAGGAAGATAATCATAAAGAGAAAAAAATGTAGAGATCACTGGCTTTCTCTTCTTAGCTTTTCCCCCCTGGCCATTGGGAATAAGGATAACTTCAGCATCCCAATTTCCATAATCTCTTGAATGGTTTTGGAGTGGTATTTAGATTTAAAAAGAGACTTTAAAAATTATTGAGCATAATACTCACATTTTACAGGGGAAGTCCTCAAAATTCGTTTTGGGAAGTTCACAATCAGAATTTAATGGAAATTATGAGAAATGTTCTAGTACAAAGGGAGTCCAAATGTGAACTTAATCTTAGGCTGGGGCATAGGGTTGGCTTTTGTCAGTTGCTTCCTGCCTGGTATTACGTCTTATAGTTTCAGCTACATGATATAAGAGTTCAGGCTTTTTGTTAAAGAGAGGCTTCTTAGCCACTATGCCCTAGTACTGCGGAACAGTAGATATTCCTAAGAATTAAATCTTAGTAGATGACAGAAGAGAGTGGCTTAGTCATAGCGAGGCCTGCAGAAATTCTTAGCAAAGACAAAACAGGCAATTTGCAACAGCTATCAGAAAATGAGGTGGGACCAAACTGGATTCTAGGAAACAGAATCAAGGAATGGTTGAATTATATTTCTAAAAAATACCACCAAGTCTCCATCATTGGAGACATGCATCATAGAGTGACGTATACATCTTAGACAAATCGGTTCCTATATTTATGTTTTTTATGTGTGTACCCTGGCCCCAAGAGTTCTTGGGTATATGCTTTTAACCACTGGATTTGTGATAAACGGTGGAACAGTATACTTAAATGTGCTCACTTCTTGTTCCTTTTCATTTTCTTTTGTTCTGTTCTTTGATTATTATCATTCTGTTTTGAACTAACGTATCTTCTGTCTTTCTGGCAAAGTAAGCATAATATTAGGAGACTGCGAACTGTGGTTGAATGAATGCTGACCTACAGAGGACCTAAAAACCTGGGTAACTAACCATTATGGAAACTAAGACATTATACATGCCAAAGGAGAGCAATGCAAATAAAACAAATGCAAGAAGATGACCTCATACAAGAGTATGACAGATTTTTAGGTAACCTTTGATATCAAAAGTTTTGGCACATTTTCTTTACCATAAGTGTGTAGGTGTATATGTGCATGTGTATATATGTGCAGATATGCACATTTGTATGTATGTTTATATAGACATACACACATATATAGGCAATGTTGAGTAATATATAGAAAGCAAGCTCTGGAGACAAGATGAACAGACTTGAAGTCTTATCTCAAATCCACATTGGCTGTATGGCTCTGAGCAAGTCATTTAACCTCTCAATGCCTTCTGGGAGCTCAATTGTTGATTTACACTAATAGAGATAATTTCCTTACTGGGAGTTTTCTACACCAAAGAAACACAGGTCTAGATTTAAAAGGGTAGAAAATATTAGTATCTAGGACAGAGAAGAAAAACTAATGAACCTTTCAATTATGAAACAATTTATTAGAATAATATAATTCCCTGACCAATATTTGTGTGTAAAAAATATTGAGGATTATGAACATTTGTTATGTTATGAAATACAAATACATATAAAACATTGAAGTACATTGGCAGCTACTGACACATATTCAAGACTCTAAAAAAGCAGCAAATTATACTTTAAACAAATAAGGGAGAAAAAAACCAGGAACTGGTAATCAAATCAAAGAGTAAGTAACTTTATAATTTATGAATTTGCTAAACTTTTCTCCTTCTTCTTGATATTAGTCTATGGACATAAGGTCATGCTGGAATTCTAATTGTGATGTACATACATACATATATTGAGATAAGGGGATTAAAAACTACTTCTGGATCTAGCTATCTCTATAGCTTGTAATATGATTGTATTAGAAAGGACTCAATTTGTTCTGAATGTCTGCAACTGGTCTGAGATGGGTCAGAATATAATCCAGTTGAGACCACAGGAACTAAAGAATCAAATGAAAGAAAGTACTGTAATATGAAGTGAGTTCTCCAACTGAATTATGATCATGGATGAGTTCAAAGCAAAGGTAACATTCAGGAATCAAGGTAAGGGCCATACACATGGAGAGTAGTCTAAAGGAAAGAAAGAAAACAAATTGAGGTGAAGTGACAAAGGAATTATACGACTTTGTGGGCTAGATGGATCAGTAGTGGACCTATGGGGTATTATTATCTGTATGAATCTGTTTGCAACAAATAGTTATCTAGCCAGTCTGATATTACACCAAATTCTAATGGTTCATGATACTTTTAAGAGATCCATTGTTTCAGGTTTAATTCGTTAGTTACTTATTGACCGTGCATCATACTCTACTAATGAACATTTGTCTTGGAGATGTATATGGCATTGACTAAAATATAGCTTGAGTGTGTTTGTCCTCCATTGCTGAAGAAGACCATGTCATCAGAGATATAATGACATGACTTACACTTGACTTTGTGAGGGAGGACTGTGCAGTTCACCAGCCTCACTTATCTTCCAGAGCCATCTAAATCCAGTGACCAGATAATTCATCAGGATGATTAGAGATGACCCAGGAAGAGGCAATTGGGGTTAAGTGACTTGAGAGAGGTCACACAGCTAGTGAGTGTCAAGTGTCTGAGGTAAGACTTGAACTCAGATCCTCCTGACTCCTGCACTGGTGCTCTATCCACTGCACGACCTAGCTGCCCCTTATAGCCTGAGTAAAAGAATGTGGAAGGAACAGTAGAAATTTGAAAGAGAAGGTTTTTTTTTTAATTGACAAAGGATCAGTATCACCACCTGCATAGGCCAAGGACAGTATACTATTTCTTGTACTCCAAGTGTGAGGGAAAAATAATTTCCTTTGCACATATAGTGCATAAGCTGTTAAATGATGTTCTGTCTGAAGAGAAGCCTAGGTTAATCTAGATGCTGAGGGAAAGAGATGCTACTGGGGGTAGAATGGGATCATTGGAAGAAGAGCTCAGCTTGAGAGAGATATGGTTAAGCAGTTTTCCTAAGGTGAAAAATATTTTTTCATTTTCCATAAATTTGTACATTAGTGCCACATTTTGAAAGTAAAAGTGACTCAACTATTTTTTTTTTGTGTGTGTGTGTATGTATGTGTATGTGTATTTAGGCTATGCTGACAATGCATATTCTGTGTTCTGGGAAGCTTCTACCAGGTAGGAAAGACTGCATTTGATTGCAGGTTTCTTTCCAGTAGCTGGGCTACTTAGAAAATATTCACTGACTATGGCAACCCACAAAACAAAGAGGAAAAATAATTCAATGGTTCTATGACCTCTGAGGGCCTATTTCACTTTGAAATGATGGTGGGAAGGGGAAGAGCAGGAAGTATTTCTTAAGTACCTACTATGTGTTAAGCACTTTATAAATATAATCTCTTTTGATTATCACAACAACCCTGGGAGTTAGGTACTACTGCTATTCCTATTTTAGCAGTTTAAGAAATTGAGGCAAACGGAGGTTAAATGATTTGCTCAGGGTCACCCAGGTAGTAAGCATCTGAGGTTTTTCTCTTGAACCAGGATCTTCTTGTCCATGCTGTATAGCTGTATGGCAGCAGAACTACAGAGAAGTGAGCAGGCTATGACAAGGGTTGGTTTCCAGACTATCTATAAACATGTATTTAAGTGAAGGTAACTGAAATGATAGATCCCTGTCCAGTTAGGGGACAAACCAAGAGAGGAACTGAATAATTTCAGTCTTGATATTCTAAACATGTTGTTGTATGCCCCTCAATTTTGAAGAGAACATGACACCACAGGGAGATGCCTTGACTTATGCATGAATTGGATTTAAGTGAGGCATAGTTGCACAAAGTCAGCAGCCTCACTCTGTCTCCAGAGTCATCAAAGTTCAGTGGCAAGATAATGGTCAAGATGATGAGCAAAGGCAGCGATGCATGGAATGACCTTAGTGTCTTTTAGTGCCTGCCTCAGCTGCCTTCACAAATTGTTCTCATTTGCCCATTCCACTGCAGGAAGTCTTCAAATGTTTGGGACAGACACCTCTCTAATTCCACTCTGGGTTTGAGGCCTGTTGATTATCTCAACCTGGTTTACCTGTCTTGAGATTGTTTGTTGAGATGTGGTCACTACATATGCTACAGCTTCTTAGAGCTACAGATAGAGTTAAGTGCCAAGTAGACAATAAAGGTGGATGTATTCTAAATATAAATAAAATAAGACAGAAGGACATGGTAGCTAGACGGAACCAGAACTTACAGAGTCTACTGCAAATAAAAGAGTTGGTGGTTTCGATTTTTTTTAAAAATTCAGAGGTAACCTAAGACCTTATTACTTATGTTTTAATAAAATTTTAATATCGTTTGTTTTTTGCATCACAGGAATTTCTCCTGCTGTTTCTCTGCCTACATATTCCATAGAAGAAAGAGTATTTTTAAAGAAAAAGAAACAAAAAAAATCTGTTGCGCAAAACAATAAATTGGATATGTTTGAAAGGATATGCAATGCTCCACACCTGTGGAATGTCCACCTGTGCAGATCACGGAGGTGTGTCTTTTCATATTTCTTCCTTTGAGACATACTTGTTCTTTGTAATTTTTCAACCTTCATTTTTTTTTTCAGTCAACAAGCATTTATGAAGTGCTTATTATGTGACAAACTGTGCTGGGGATCCCGAGAAAGGTAAATTTGAGTTGTCCAATAGGCAATTAATAATTAATCAATTGATCAATGCACATTTATTAAGGAACTTCTATGTGCCAGGTACTGTGGTAAGCAACATTGGAATGCAGGAGAGAGCTAAGGGCTGGATAGATAGATCTGGCAATCATCTGCATAGAGATAACAATTAAATAATTAATCAGTGACGATCTCTGAATCAAAGGGGATGAATGAATTGGTAGTTTTTTGTTTTATTCTAATTTGTTTTCTAGAACAATTGAATCAATTTAAAGTTTCACCAACAACTCAGGGAACAATGAGTGTGGTGGTTTTACTTTCATTTATGTTATTGCAGACATCGTATACATGTTTTCTTGGCTCTGTTTACTTTAATCAGCACAGATCATGACCTTGTCTTAATATGGTAAATAGCATCTATCTAATATCTAGTTAGCATTTTATGTATAAGAATGGTGATGGTGGTGGTGGTGGTGGTGGGTCAATTACGCAAATCAATCAACTCATTTCATGTAGCCTTTATACTCTCATTAGGTGAGAATACCTCTACTGAGACAATTAAGAAACCAGAGTTTTCCTAACTCTACGAAGTCCTTGCACTGTGCCCTCTAAAATGCCTGTTCCATAGGCAACAAGCTTCCCTTGTTCTTAAATCTCTTCCTTTCCCACCTCTTTCTATCTACTAGCTCTTTCTGAAATCTCCATTCCCTCTGATGACACAAACTCCTTCAACACTTTCCAGTACAGGTTAAACTTTCACTCATTCTCTTCAGTTCACTGGTTGAGGCAGGGAAGTTGGAATACTCTTTGTTCCCCATTTCCCCTTCTAAGTTCTTCTCTTTCCTCTACCATTCAGTAACATCTCTGCCTTTGAGGCTCATACTATTTACAGATGCACACACATATGTATATATGTAGGTATATATATATTATATATACGTGTATATATTACGTGTGTGTATTCCAATCAAAATCCTGAGATCTGTTGTCTATAGATTCCCTTCATTCTTATTGTTACTCCCCTTCATTCCTCAGTGAGTTTCATACCTGGCTCACAATTTTTCTCTCCTCTCCAACCTTTGAACTCATACTAGAGGATTTCAATGTACATATTGATTCTCACTCAAATATCCTAAACACTCAGTTCCTCAAAGTATTCACCTCACATGAGCTATTTCTACATGCTACATCAGCCACAAAGATGGTCATTACCTTGATTTTGCCATCACCTACAAATGTACCACCTCCACGTTCAAGAATTCTGAAATGCTCTTAACTGACCATAACCTATTGCCCTTTCACATTTACCTCTGCCTTCATCCACCATGTGACGTCTAAACCCTTGATTATAAAATCCTCCTCTTCATCTACTTCATGCCCTCTAATTCCTTGATCCCTCAGTTCTCTCCTAGGCCATCTCTCTTCACTAGCAACTCTCTCCTATACTCCTCATCTTGTTCCCCTTGATGAACCAAGTCAAGTCTACACTAGGTCAAGGTCTTCTCTTGAATCTCTTGTTCCTTATCATGTTGTCTTTTATGGACAGCCAAGCCTCAGGCTTGGATCATTCCCACTGTTCCTTACTTTAGCTTCTACACATGTGCTGCTCATCAAAGGTAGAGAAAAATCACCCATTATGACTGGGTCCAGTAAAATTTTGTTACCTAACCCCAACTGACCCCTCACTGCTGCTAAACAATCTTACTATTCTTCTCTTATCAACTCACCATTACCTTCTTTGCAATGACTTGTCCAAAACTTTTCATTCCTTTTTCAAACCTATAATGTCTCCCCCTCCATGAGATTTTTCTCATAAGAACCTTGCTTCATATTTTACAGAAAAAAATTAAGGACATTTACTATGAACTCCCTCTTCTTCCTTTTTCCTCATCTATCACTCAAGTGCTTTCTCTCATTTTCTTCTTCACCACTGTTTTATATGAAGAAGTGACCTTACTCCTCACCAAGGCTCTTCATGACTCTATTTTGGCTTTCTAGGCAAAGATACTGGAGTGGTTTGCCATTTCCTTCTCCAGCTCATTTTACAGATGAGAAGCTGAGGCAAACAGAAGTAAATAACTTGCCCAGGGTCACATAGCTGAGAAAGATTTAAGGCCACATTTGAACTCTGGAAGATGAATCTTCCTGATTCGAGGCCAAGCACTTCATCCACTGAACCACTTAGCTACCCCTTACCAAGGTTAAAACCTCCACTTGTTCAAGTGATCCCATTCTATCCTGTCTTCTTGAAAAGACTGCCCCATCTGTCATTCCCAGTCTTTCACTTATTTTCAATCTCTTCCTCTCTAATGTCAGATTTCTTGTGATGTAAAAACATGCCCATGTCTCCCCTAATCTGAAAAAAAAAACCACTTCATTTGTTCCTTCCATCCCTGTTAATTATTACCCTATAATTATTTTGCCCTTTTCCTAAACTCTTTGAAAAGGCCATCTATAAACAGTGCCTCTGCTTTTTCTCCTCTTACTCTCTTCTTAAACTCTTATAATCTGGCATCTAATCCTATTATTCCACTGAAATTGCTTTCTTCAAAGTTATTTATGCTCTCTCAGTTGTCAAATTTAGTGGCCTTTTCTTAATCCTCAGTGTCCTTGACTTTTCTGCAGGTTTTGGCTCTGTTGATCACTCTTTCTTCCTTGATACTTTTTTCTCTCTAGGTTTCAGAACACTAGTCTCTCCTGGTTTTCCTTCAACCTATATGACCATTCTTTTGCAAGATCCTCCTCCAGATCTCTCGCCCTCTAACCAAAAGTGTTTCTTGGGGTTCTGTCCTTGGCCTTTTTCTCTTCTCTCTTTATACTACCTTTTTTGGTGATTTCATCAGCTCCTATGTATTTAATTACATTTCTATGCTGATGATTCTCAAATCTACCTTTCCTGCCCCAATCTTTCTCCTGATCTCCAATCTCACATTTCAAACTGGACATCCAGTAGATGTCTTAAATGCCACATGTCCCAAATGAAACCCATTATCCTTCCATCTAAACTCTCCACCAGTCCCCCCCCCCCTATTATTACAAAAGACAAAAACATCCCCCCAATCCCTTTGGCTCATGACCTAGAAGTCATCCTGGATTCTTTATTATCTTTTCTCCCCCCCTCCCTCATCCAAGCCGTTGTCAAGATCTGTCGATTTAGCCTTTCCAAAATCTTTCAAATATGCTCCCTTCTCTCCTCTGACAGTGGCACCATTCTAGTGCAGAACCTTATCAACTCACACCTTGATTATTGTAATAGCCTGCTGGTGGATCTGCCTGCCTCAAGTCGCTCCTGACTCCAATCTATCCTCCATTCAGCCACTAATTTCCCTAAAGTGAAGATTTAATCGTGTCACCACCTCCTTCTGTATATAAGGAGGATTTGGTTATCTTTTAAGACTTTAGCTTCTCAGGATGCATGGTCATGACGATATCTACTTTCCAGGTGCTAGAAAATAACTCCCAGAAAACCCCATGAATCCTAGACAGTAATCTAATAATAATAGTATTATTATAATAATACTATCCCAGATAGTAATCCTAGAGTCATACTGATAGACAGTCCTACTGAGGCTGCACTGTGAGATAAGGGGTGATATAATGTAATATTTATTATGCTTGCACAGAACAATGGTATTGCTAAAGCTAACCCAGGAGTTTAATGTTGGAAAAATGCCTTCTTTGTCTGTTGTCCTATAAAAGTAAGTGGGTGCTGGTCAGTGTGTGGGGACACCAGGGAGAATCCATAGGAAAATCTATGTATGCCTTTACCAGCTCTCATCAAGGTTTGAGGGGATTTAGGGGAGTGCAGCCTCAGTAGGGCTACAGTGCCTGTCTTGACTGACCACATTGAGACATAGGGGTAGTTGCCCCCCTTTCTCCTTGGCCCCTGCAAGGATAGTGATTAAGAAATACTGTTGGAGCTAGTGCTCTCATTATCAGAAACCCTTTTGAGAATATTAGACTAGAGTACAGCTGATTATTAACCCTTCCAAAGTTGTCAGGCTGTCTGACCAGATCAAGAGTGAACCTGTTAAAGGCTGGAGTTGGAAAACTCCAGTGCCTCCTGTGTGTTATCTGTGAAATACCTTCTTAATGAACTCCAGTGGCTTCCTACTACCTCTAAGTACAATACAAAGTGCTAAGTTTGGCATTCAAAGACCTTCTGAGGCTAGTCTCCTTCCTATCTTTCCAGTCTTCTTACACCTTATCTCCTTATGGTTGCTCTTCTGTCCTGTGACTCTAATCTCCTGTAGGGTTAATGGGATATAAGATCTTCCTTATCCATAATAGGCCTCACATGGAGCCCTGATGCAGAGCCAATTAGGCTTTAGGCCAATGGGATTTCCATGCCTTTCCAATGAAGTAGATTTCCAAACTTTCTAGCACTGAGCCACTCAAGTGCCAAGTCCTTGTTTAGAAGCCATATATACTGCATTGCTTGGAGGGAGAGAAGCAGGGAGAGAGAGAGAGAGAGAGAGAGAGAGAGAGAGAGAGAGAGAGAGAGAGAGAGAGAGAAGCTGAGGGAAGAACTTGCCTAGGGAGGAACTTGCTTGTGGGGAGATTTGACCAAAAGAACACTTGAGATTTTGGCACTTCTTGGATTGGTGAAGAGTACCTTGCTAAATCTTTCCTTTTGGTATCCCCATAGCAATGTTTCAAATAAATATTTTAGTTTAATCTTGGATGAAGAGAGTTTATTATTCTGGAAATATGTTATGTATATTCATAGCATCTGCTATAGGTATTGCATTGGCATTATACCTCCTGGTAGTTCCACAAACAAGACACTCCATCTCTTGGCTACAGTTATTTTCTCTGGTTAGGCCCCATATCTGGAATGCTCTCCATTCTCTGCTCCAACTACTGACCACTTTGGCTTCCTTTAAGTTATACTATAATCCTGGCTTTTACAGGAAGCATTCCCCAACGTCTCTTAATTCCAGTACATTCTCTCTCTTAATTATTTCCTATTTATCCTGTGTATAGTGTTCTTTGTATATTTATGTTTTGCATCTTATCTACCCCAGTAGAGTGCAAGCTCCATGAGATCAGAGACTTTTTTTTTGCCTCTTTTTGTATCATTATCATTTAGTACAATGCCTGATGCACAGCAGGAACTTAATAGATTTTTATTTATTGCTGAGATTAAATGTGACTAAGACCTGGACACAGCTATGGAATGAATAATTTAGTTAAAACCTTCATAGTAAATGAAACAAAAAGTCATTTATCAATTTATAAGTCCTTGAAAGTGATAGGATGAAATTAAGCAACAGGGAGTATATCAAGATGTTGAGTATACTTTATGATATTCTTCTGATTTTATTTTATTTTTAAATTAGCAATTCAATTTAGGACCCAGGGATTTAAGTATCTGATGTCTTAGCCTAGGAAGCCTCCAGCCAAGTCAGTAAGTAGGAATCATTTGATGAGAGGAGTTTCAGTTTTGACCTTGGCCTCCTGCAGTAACTTATCTTTGAGAAGAGGACAGTATAAACTTCAGAGCTTTTTAGACTTTCCACTAGAGTCTTAATCCCCAGAACAACTGCTGCAGTGTAAACTTTGGGAGTCAAGGATAAACTAGACATGGTGAAAAAAGGCAACTTCAAGATGGGAGAAAAGGACTTCAGACAACCTCTTTGGCAACATAGTCTATATTCATGAGTATATTTTTATTGTCACACAATTTACTGAAAACTCTTTTTTTTTTTGACACAAGAGCCCTCTGGGTTTATTATTTAGAATAAACCATGTAGTCTTTCTGCCTCCAGAAGTGAATTATTTGTAATAGAAACTACTAGATAGTAGTTCAAAGGCAGTTAGATGGCTCAGTGCATAGAATGCTGGGCATGGAGTCAGGAAGACCTGAATTCAGATCTGACCTTAGATACTTACTAGCTCTGTGATCCTGGGCAAGTCATTTAACCTCTATTTGTCTTAATCGACCAGAGAAGGAAACCACAAACCACTTCACTTGGCCAAGGAAACCCCATGTATGGTCCATGTTGGATAGGGCTGAATGACTGAACCACAATAAATAATAGTTTCTGTACCACCAATGCAACATTCACAACACCTGCAGCAGCCATGAATATACCAGCACAATGCTGAATCTCAAAATACAACAGATTCTCCTCATGGAAGACAGAACCAAAACATTTTTCAGACACCAGAAAGCCAGATCCATCATGGTAACAAAAATCTATACATGAAAACAATGCAGAGGGCAACACCATCCCCAAGTCTTCCCCAATCCTTTCCCATGCTAGGGCCTTCCCACAAACAAACACCCAGGAGTCTAGCTGTCGGCCTCCTCTCTGTCCCTCAGTTCTGACTGCTCTGACCAATTTTTTCTCAGCTCTGCTGAAGCTCTGCCTCTTCTTGCTTTACCACTTCCTGTTCAATGTGACTTGACTCATGTAACTCAGGCTTGCATGTGACTTAAGCAGGTCACATGGACCTTTTAATTGACAGGAACAATCTTCCCATTAAGAAGCAAAATTACTTTAACAATAAGCAAAAATGCATTATCAATACAGTTTCCTTCAGCTGTCTTAGTCCAAGTGAACTCTTTCACTCCCCCTCTGAGAGTATCTTGGGCTCACTATTCCCCAGCATTTTGGTTACATCTCCTCTCCCTCAATTGAATTTATCTTGGAAAAAAAATCTATTTGAAGGTACTTCTCTTATCATTTGTCTTCTTGAAAAGGTGCTCTAGGCTTGAGAAATGGCTAGATATGGTTCTGATTACAGGACATATGCAAAATAACTTAATTTTGACACTATTACTTCCATCATCACCTTAGACTCTAGGCCCCATTATAAAGAAGCTTCTTAGGTGAGACATAGAAATTACTTTTCCAGAACATTTTTTATGCCAGTTTAAATGGGAAAAAAAATCTATTGTAATAAGTGGAGGATTTTGAGACTGCAGAGCAGGGATGGGTAACCTGCTGCCTGGAGAGAGCAGGTTCCCCACCCCTGCTGTAGAATAAGAACAAAGCAATGTCACTGCTATCAGTTTCCCAAGAAAATCCTTCTCACTAATTTATGGCTCCCATCTCACAAGTGAAAATAACCAAGTGGGTACTTCTGCATAGCACTATTTGGCAAAGAGACATACCTTGACTCTAGCTTAGGGATCATTCTGCAGAATTGGGGAAATTGCATACTTCCCAAGGTGGGGAAGGGTGGTGGAGAGGATATAACAAGAGCAGCAACCAAACAAACAAAAATTCTCTAAATGTTGATTATGTAATAGATCATAGGTAATATGTAAAAGTAGTATCATTCATGCACACAGGCATTATGTGTGCATACCCCTACAATAATCCTGCAAGACCACAACATATTTCCATTATTTCAGTGATGGGTGATCACCCATTACAGATCCATTTCTATGTGCTGTATGGGACTGTATTTAGACATTTACAATAACAGCTTATATTGAATTTCATAAAACTTTGGGAAGTTTTACACAAATGGACAGGACAGCATGCTCATTTTGTCACAAACTGGTTAAAATATAGGAAAAATCTAGAGTTGCTAATGTGATACAGTTTTCCCAAAAGGGAAACTATTTGCAGGAAAATGGAGGGATAAACCAAGAGCCTGTGCAGACCATAAAAGCCAAATGGATATGAAGTAGATACTGGGGTGGTGGGGAAAAGTGTTTAGTCATTGAGCTCAAGAGAAAAGTTTAAGAGGAAGAAAGTTGTAGGCTTCATCATGAATTCCTAGGGGAAAGATTGAGTTCAAACTGTTTAGACTCATTTTATCTTATATTTATACACATATTCTACACTCAAATTATGAGTACCATTTCTCTGACACCAGGAGCATTATGTAAATACAATTCACAGGTATGTGACCCTTATGTATAACTAGTAACATTTAACCTGCTCTATGAACACATTGCCATCTTTTATTTACAACTGCTTAAGGGGTGTCCTGGTAGTCTTGTTTTAAATTTGAAGGTGATTAAAAAAAAGAAAGACTACGTTGTTGGGGGAGGATGAACAGGAAGGGAATGCCATATATCTAGAGCTGCCCATGCTACAATATATGTTTCCTGCCATGTAGCGTATTATTTATGTTTATAAGCATCCCCTGTGCCATTGTAATTAGTTAGAGAAGTGATCACAATTGAGCGATTGTTCTATGGGGTGAGAATTGACCATGGAGAAGCATGAACCAGTGATTAGAAATTCCAATACTTCTTTTCCAGACTGGGGGGAGGAGAGGGGAAAGGGTATGTGGGAGGTGGAGAACTACTTACATTTTTACCGGATTAAAAACAAATAAGATCCCAACATAAGCCCCACAGGAACTTTATGAGTTTCCACATTCCAACAAAAGCATGAATAACAATTCAAAAGCCACAGTATAAATCACTTTTTGGATTATTTGACGGTTCTGATTTCAATAAGATTCCAATAACCATAAATACATAGCATTTACACAGTTTTTCAAGTAGAATAAATCAGTTTAGTATAAATCTCTTCCTGATAATAATGTCATAAAAGATTGGACTGGTTGCTGGGTGTTTAAGGTATCATGTCCCTTGGGTGGAGCAGCATTTGAAATCATCTTCCAAGCCACACATCTTCAGTTGATATGCTAGCAGCAACCTATTGTATCACAGTCTCAGGAAAATAGAAGGGAGAACAATGAAATAAACACTTGATGAAAGCTCACTCCTGGGAATAATTCCCTGCTCATTTTCAGCTGGCTTAGGAGCTCAGGTGCAAATTGATGCCTATTATAACATAAGTCAGCTGTGGTTGGGTAGTGCCTACACCTTCAGGGAATAAAAGGAAGAGGGAGAAAAGGTAATGGTTGACTGTACTCTTCTCTACATTTCTATTCTGGAAATTTTGGTCTGGATGGAAAAAAGGCCTTAAAGATCCAACAAATCCCTGTGATTACCACCTTGAGGAGGTGAGAGCAATGCTAGAATTGACCCTACAGCTTAAGTCTGTTTTGAGAGAAGGCTCATAGGAACTGGAGGGAATATTTTAGTTACAAGAAATGAAAAAATTATTCAAATTTATTTTTAGGAGCAAGTAAAATCCGCATGAGTTTAATTGATCTACTTTCTCAAACTTTAGTGTCCTTAAATTAGAGATGTCTTTTAATGCTCATATCTAAATTTGTTCAAACATTTATTAAACATATGCTATTTACAAAGCATAGATACTGGGATTCAAAATCAAACAAAAGACAGGAAAAAACATCCTTGTTCTGAAGGATCTTTTATTAGTGAGAGAGGGCAGCATGCACTTAGCTTTCACTAGAGTAGCACATCTGTATTTCATAAGCCTTACACTCTAAGGTCTTTGAGAATAGGGGGAGGAAATGCATCATAAAGATATGTTGCAATTTTCATCTAATCTGTACTTTGGTTCCCAAGAATATAATGGCAAGCAATTCCTACTTGTTGCTACACTATCCCTGTATAGCTATTAACTTTTCACAAATATTTATCAGCAATTGCAGAACACTTTTATATTTGCCAAGCCATTTAGTCAGTTCCCAAATCAATCATGTTTCAATCAGTCTATAAATTACATGGTCTCATTTTGGATTTCTATGAAGAAAATCAGAATTCACATCATAGAAGTATGGAGTTAAAAGCAAAATAATTTGAAAGAGTGGTATTAAATATTCATGCTTCAGAAGATTACTACTATCCAAAATCGGTACTGATTGAGGTATTGTTTTGTATGCTAATGTGAGCTATTGAGGTACAAAAGTTTTGAAAGAAATCTCATAATTTAGCTTGTTTGCCAGAACTGGCCTTTGGAAACAAGCCTTGATTTAAAAAAGAAGAAAGAAAGAAAAGAAAGGAAGAAATGCAGAACCAAGGATGAATCTGACAAATAAGAAAGTGCAAATTTTGCTGATACTGAATAAAATCAATCACCCAGCTATCTCAGGTTTGTTAACCTTCCAGGTCATAGAGTTTAATAGAAGTTAAAGCCTGGGAAGATCTGGCCCATGGCATTATCTTGTTTCTTTCTTGGCCAGTTGTATAACTTCAGCCTCAGATTTGCTGCCACTTGTCAATCTTTTGACTTCTTTCTGATTACCTAAAAGCTTCCCACTAGTGGTTTCCTTAGACTACACAATTCTTATCCCTCCCCTTTGCTTTCCTAGTCTATAACCATGAGTGAGATCAAGTACTCCTCCTCTTGCCTCATTCAGAATCTTGCTTTTATCTTCAGTTTCTCTTTCAAATTCTCATTCTCTTTTCTCTACAAATATGCTCGGGTTGTGTCTGCTTTAAAACAAAAATGCTTATTGTTTTGTCTTGGTTCTTCTAGCTAAAAATCTAATCTTTTCCCTTCCTTTCATTGCCAAACTCTTTTAATTCCCTCCAATTCCTATCCACCTATTCTCTTCTACTCTGGCTTTTTTGGCTCCTACACCTACCACAGTTTTGAAAAACTACCATTTCCGTAGTCAGCCTTGACCTCCTTATGCAGAAAACAATGGCTTTATCTTGGTACTCATCCTCCTTGACCTCTCTTTTGCGCTACTGCTTACAAACTCTTTAGCTTGGCCATGAAGACCCTCCATGATCTGTCTCCAACCTAACTCTAGCTTTATGGTTTTTCATTTACTCAGTGTTCAGCTAAACTGTACTGCAAACTGGTCCCCATTTGCACCTGCTGTTACCAGTCTGAACCCTTCCTTCCTTCTGCCTAAATGCATTTTCTCCTCATGTTTGTCGGTTGCAATCCTCTTCCTTCAAGGCCCAGTTTCGTGAATCCTTGCCTAACACCTGCATGTGAAGTTATTTCTCTTCTCCAATTCAAATAAAGCACTCTGTTCTCCTTTGTCCCTATCATACCCTACCTCTTATACTTACCTATGTGTAGGTCATGATACCTTTAGAAGACAATAAACTCCCTTGAGGGCAGGGGCTATATAATTTTTCATCTTTGTATCCCTAGTTCTTAGGGCATTGCCTTACACATAACAGGTATTTCATAGTAATAATAATTTGTATTACTATTTTGGTATCCTAACTTTGCTACTCTCCATGTGACCTAAATCTAACCCAAATCACTGAACCTTTCTAGACCTCTTTTTTTTTTTATCTGTAAAATCAAGGGTATACATTTTTGGATAATCTGCAAGGTTTGCCTGAGACATGTTATGTAACTTATTTAAAATAGTACAGGTAGTAAGTAGGAGACTTGGCATTTAAACCCATTGCCTATGGCTCCAAATTGATTGGTTTTACCATCATATCACATTACACCATTATGCCATTTTTCTGCATGCAGTTTCTTCTTCCAATTCATCCTTTATCCTATTTCTAGATTAATCTAACCTTACCTACACATCTCAAAATTATTTAATTTCTCCTTATTATCTACCTTCTAAAATTCCAATTTCTTACATAGGGTTTTAAGGTCTTCTGTAGTATGGTGTTATTCAATTATTTCTGCTTCATCATATCACTCCTATTCATGAACCTTACACTACTGCAAACTGGAATATTTGCTCTTTCCTGTGAATGTTTTGCATTTTCCCAGTTCTTCAAGTATTTGTTTCTTATTCCCTATGTGTGCAATGCCCTCTCTATTTCCACCTGTTGAAATCCCAACCTTCCTTAAAGACGTATCTCAAATGTGACTTTGGTCATTGCCACTTTTTCTGTCATTTTACTTTACTTTCCATGTCAGAAATCATCATTCCCATTCTGAAGTTGGATAACACTTGGTACTTCTCTTATGTACAGTTACTATTTTGTCTACTTTTAAGTACCATATTCTTCTTCTTCCTTTTTATCTCCATGTGGGCAATGATCCTCTGTGATTTATCTTTATGTCTTCTCCATTATCTAGTATAATGCTTTGAATGTATTGGATGCTTAACAAATGTTTAATGGATTGAATTTAACTGAAGAGTCTATCCTGGTTTCCCACTTTTTAGGCTTCTTCCAATATGACTTCATCTGATCAAAGACAAAACAATGCCACAAAGTAAAACTTTTCTGCTTGCATATAGACATATTTCATGCATGGTAGACAGATTGCTAATCTTCTTATCTCCTGTACAAGGGCCTATCAGATCCATATCAATCTCCCTCTGATTTTAGTACCTTTTCTTCCTTCCCTACTCTTCCAAAGTGTACTCATATTCCCAGGCTCAATTTAAGTCCCACTTCCTCCTTGAGCATGTAAATAACAACTTGAATGCATATCTCCAAAGTAATGGTCCATCAATCCCTAGAATGATATATTATACTACACTGCCTAATACTTTCAGCCTATAATAGAGCCACATTAAAAAACACATTTTTGGATGAATTAATACTACATTTTTTTTTCTGGTTGACATGAAAGCGAAATTAAAAAGAAAACATTCTCAGAAAGTTACAAATGCTAATAAAATGATTATTACCAAAGCTAATAATTAATAAGAAACAAACAACCTAAGCCCTCCTTTCGCACCTTCCTCCCACCTTCCATAGCTAAAAGGGTGCCGTGGTCATTTAATCTATGAACTGTGAAAATATAAATGACAAATTCCATGTTTAGAGCATTCTACAAATTTATGAGTGGTACTGAAATAACAAAGCATTTATTTTATCCACATCAGAGGCGGTCACAAAAGAAAGGTCACTAGTTTTGCATCTGCAGTTCTATATTTGCACATGTTGCTAGGCAAAGCTAGAAAATCATAGCCCTTAGCTACAAGATTGCCTTTTCAGACATCCATTATTAAAAGAAAATCAACAACTCTATGAGGTGATATTATTTTGCCCAGTCATTTTGGCAATGTTATTAAACACTGACACCTATCTTAGTCAATAAACAATAAAATTGTTTATTTTCCACAATGTGCAAATTCAAATGATTTGCTGTTCCTATTCTACTTTGTAGTTCTTATAGGTTGCCTTGAAGATTGAGGTCAAAACTCTTTGGCACCCTGATATTTCCAGTACAATGATTTGACAGGCAGTTTCCCTTTTAAAATCCTCAGTGAGGGGATTCACCATTCATGTGGTGTTATTTGCTACTGATGTTTTGATATGATCCCTTTTTAATCTGCTATACTACAAACTATTAAGGTTGGATTGGTGATATGAGGTTCTTTCCAAGCAAAGACCTTGAAATTCCATAGTTTCCAAACACCTGTCTATAATTCTAAATCTATGTTTCTCAGAATCTTATCTTTCTTGTATAAGAATGCTGGCATGTCTAAGGTAATGAGGATAATTGTAGATTGAGTCATCTCTAAAGCATGGTGTTCGAAGTACTTTGTAGAAACCTTCTGGGCTATAAAGAGCTTGGAGGGGGAAGGAGAAGGCTGACTTGAGGTTGGTACTAACCATGAGATTTATTTAATCTATGCTAAAAACAAACAAGCAAAACTCAGATTTCTTTATTGGTGATATACATGCACACACAATGCTTGAACGGATATATGCACACATGTGCTGTGTGTATACACATGTGTATCTAACTGAAGTGTGTATATGTACATATGTGCCTATATGTATATATGCTATATATGCACACATACATGTATATACATGTATACATGCTTAGCAAAATACCCATATCATATACATATATATACACATGTATGCATATCCATACATATGCACATACATATACATACATGCACACATACACATATGAATATATATGGAAAGAGATCTATCCATCCTGGAGCCTCACCTATAGCCTTTCTAGATACTTCTCAAGCACACTTCCTCTACTTCCTGGCTACTTTTCCCTTTTAAGGCTAAATGACAATTTTGATCTGATTTTCTGTATTCAAATACTGGGGTCAGAGAAGGATGATTCATTGAGACTTTGAAAGCCTCAGTCATGGACTTGGAGCACTATATTCCCTAAGGATAATTTTGGCCACAAATTTGAATTTGTAGAGTATCAAAATATTAAAAGTTGACTATGTGGCAGACACTGTGATAAGTTCTATGAACATAAAAAAAAAACACCCACTGCTCTCAAGGAAGTTATGTTCTAATGGACAGACAATATGAATATACAGATGTTTTAAGGGGACTTTCAGGCTTTAATATTTTTAATAGCTTAAAACTACACTAACCCTAAACTAATTACACTAAGACTAAGCCTATTATTATGGACAAATGACTGATCTTAAATCCAGGAAGAGATGGGTTCTAGTTGTAACTCTGACATATATTAGCTATGTGACCTTGGATAATTCACTTAATAACTTAGTGCTGTAGAAAACTCTTTAAAAAGAGGATAAGTTGTAGAGATGGCTCTGGTCTATGTTGGTTAAGGGAGTTTCCACATTTGAGAGTTCACTACTCTAATGAAATCAAAGCCTCCATTGCAATAAACAATAGACATATAAAATAAATGTTAGAGAAGGAGCTAGTAACTGAGGAGCATAGAAAATGCCTCTCGCCAGAAAGTGGCACTTGATCTGAGTCTTAAAGGAAGACAACAATTTTAAAAGGTAGAGGTGAAAATAGTATGGATTCCAGACATGAGAGGCAACCCATTCAAAGTTATGGAGATGAAAGATGAAGTTTTTTGTGGCATAAGAAGTAAGCTGTCACCTATGCTGGAATATAGCTGTTAAGGGGACAGGGGTGTGTCATATATAAGAAGACTGAAAACAGAAAAGGTCCACATTTTAAGAGCTTTAAATGAAAAGCAGTTTATATTTGATCCTAGACATAACAGAGCACCAGATGGTCTCTTGAGTAGTCTTATAATATCAACAGATCAGAACTCTAGGAAAATCATTTTGAAAACTATAGGGAGGATAGTTTGGATTCAGAAGAGACTTAAGGCAGGCAGGGGCATCAATAAGAAGTTAATAGTTCATGTGAAAGGTGAGAAGGGTCTGAACTAGAATGATAGGGATATGTGTGGTTAGAAGGGAAGATATACAAGAGAAGATAAAGAGATTGTAATGACAAGATTTGTCAACCACTTGACTATGTAGGGTGAGAGAATAAGAAGTGAATACATATTGAGATTAATTGCCTAGATGAGAAGGTAGGTGGAAATTCAGAGGACAGTTAAATTTTGGGGGAAAGATAATGTTTTAAATTTTGGAAATGTTTATTTTCAAATGCTGAGATATTAAAACAAGGAGTTCAATATGTAGGACTGAAATTTAAGGGAGAGACTAGACCTGGATATACAGTTCTGGGAGTCATCTGCATATAGATAATAAATGAGTCAACTGGAACTGCTAAGTTTATTGAGAGAGTATAGAGAAAAAGGCTCAGAACCGAGCCTTGGGATACACCACAATTAGTAGATATGACTTTGGTGCAGATTCAACAAAGGAGACTGAATATGAATAGTCACACAGGAAAGAGGAGAACCATAAGACAGGAAAAATTCAGAGAAGAGAGAGCATTCCAGAAAAGGAAGGTGGTCAACATTGTCAAATATTTCTGTGAAGTCAAGAAGTATGAGGGTTGAGTAAATACCATTGGGTTTGGCCATTAAGGAATCATTGGCAAAGAGCAGTTTCTGCTGAACAATTTTAGAAGCCACTTTGTGGAGGGTGTAGAAAGGAGTAAAAAAAGAGGAAATAGAGAGGACTAATTGTAGATGGTTTTCTCATGGGGTGATTAAGAAAGAGAGAGGAGCTAAAGAATATGAAACTTGTAAAATCAGGTTAGCTTCATTCAAGACTAGGTGAAACATAGGTGTGTTTATAGGTATCAGGGAAGGAACTGGAATTTAAGGAGAACCTGAATATGGGAGTTGAGGGATGATGGCGGGGATAATCTGCCAGAGAAGATGGGAGCATAATATATGTACAGTGATTGACGTTGGCAAAAGAGGGGCCATCTAATCATTAGAAAGGAATGAAGGAAGAGAGAACGGAAGTGGTTTATTATTATTAGTCAATTCAAATTAACAAGCATTTATTAAATGTTTACTATTTATTAGGCCCTGCACTAAGCATTGTAGATACAAAGAAAAGTAAAAACAATCTCTACCCTCAAGAAGCTCACAATTTAATAGGGGAGACAGTATGTAAACAGCTCTGTACAAACAACATATTTACAAACAATTTGTTGGCAATTTCACAGAGAAGACACAAGAATTAAGAGAAATATGGAAAGACTTCTTGAAGGAGGTAGAATTTATCAAAGATTTGAAAGAAGCCTAGGAAGCCAGGAGATAGAGATAAGACATGGGGTAGACAGCTGGTGAAAATGCACAGAAGTGGGTGATGGCGTGTGTAGACTGAAGAATGGTAATGCCAGTGTCACTGTCATATATTAAATGGAGGCGAGTAAAAAGTAACATAAGGGGAGTGGGTAGAAAGTCAGGTAGGAGAAGAATAATTGTCTTGCTTGAGTGAAGGTCAAGCTAAAATTAGAAAACATACATTTTAGTGATCCCAGTCAGTATATTTGCATGCTTTTCTGCAAGCCCATTTAATAGCACATAAGGAGGCATGAGGGAGGGGGATAGTGCAAAATAACATAAGAAAGAAAAAGATGTGAGTAAAGAATAGCGTATTGTTGAAATGATTCATCACAGGGTCAAGGGAAGAAAAGGGAAGTGGGGGGAAAATAGATAGAGAAGTGAGATGGCCTGGGAAAGTACTGAGTGCAGGGAGCATCAGTGATCATAGGGAGAATGATAAAGAGGTTTAGGAGTAGTAAAGTGTAAGAACAGATGGTAGGTTAAGTAATTCTGAATGAGTAAAAGAATTTCAAATTTCTTGAAAGTGCAAGTGGAATGATCAAATGTTTAAAATGCTGCCTTGTTATAATAATAATTAATAAATCATACTAATAAAATTATTGACATTGATTTAATGTTTTAGGGCTATAAAACTAAATTTGGGTGATTATTTTTTAAGTATGTTATAGACGGAATCCTTGACCAGGCCTAGGAGCTTCAAGATGGTCTCTGAGATCTCTGCCAATGTTGAGATTTTGAGTGATTTCAATGATCTCCATTTTCTAGGTGCTGCATAAACAAAACAGAAGAAAACAAAAACCCTAACCACCCTCCATATACCCTCAGTGATCAGATATGCAAATCTAGGTGCTTCATGTCTAAAGAAACAAAGTTACACATGACTCAGAAGGTAAAGATGTCTGGGGGAGGGGATGTCTTCTCCAGCATTTTACCAACAGTGATGTGTATTGAAAATAATACAAAAGGCATCAATAAGTATGTATACCAGAAAGGGAGGCAGGATATTGACGTGAAAAATAATATGTAGAAAGCTAAGTTCCGCCCACAAAAATAGTCACAAAATGTTAAAAGCATCACAGAAAAGTCTTCATGGTACTGAGTTCATCCTCTTTGAAGAATCTATACAAAGATGTGGCCGAGAATCGCACATAATATAGTAGAGATAGATAATATCTTAAATCTAGAGTTGGAAAAGACCTCAGAGCCATCTAGTTCAACCCCATCATTTTAAAAAGAAGGAAACTGAGGCCTAGGGTTAAGTGACTTAAGGTCCCACAGGTAGTAGGAGGGAGGGGTTCTATGCTTACAGTGTAGGAAGTATCAACACTTACATGAGTATCGATGAGTGTTTCTATGCTCATGGAAGCATGGAAATATTTATGCTTTTCTATCAATTGAGTATTAATCGAAATAAAGGGTAGAAAGAACACAGTACACTAGTTTTTTTAAAAAAGTGATCACATATCAAGCATATATCAGAATCTGTCACATTAAATATAAAACTAGTTGTAGGATTTACAAATTATTTGACATCAAAATAGGTTGCTGAGGATATGTTTATTAGGAAGACCTGACCTTTTTATTTCTTTCCATAGTGCTTCTATCTCAAGGAGAAGACAATCTTATTTATTTGGTAATGCTCATTGCAGTTGTCAGCTGTTTAAAATTCTTACAGATGAACGTTCTTTTTTTTTTTTTTTTTGTTATTGTTGTTGCAGCAAAGGTGCTTTATATTTGAGTCTGGTGAGGAAAAAAAAAGTTGATATTTTCAACTGTGTGCCTTTCATAACTTTGAATAGATTCACCCTGAATATTCTTTGAAGATATGATGAAGTCTTCACAGAAGTATGATTTGTCATGGAGCATATGTTCTATCCATGAGCAGCATGATTTGAATGTATGTATGTAACTGTCTTTACAAACAAATATTTGTTTTTGAAGCAAAACATGAATTAACTGTCGTGCCGCTCAATTTCTAGTGTCTAGAGTCATCTGGCAAAACTTCATCATGGAATGATTTTTATGTACACTTGAATTGTATAGTTGGAAGGGTTTTGTCTGGTCTCCTTTGGGAATGAGGACTTGGTTTTAATTGCTCTATGAGAAATTCTAGTGCACTAAACAAATATTCATTCACATTTATCTAGTCTTAAAAGCTATTTTACCATCAAAACATATCCATGAGTTTTTCCCAAATGGAAAAACCCCACAGCTGTTTTCTTGAGTTCATCACTAAATCATTCTTTAATTGCCCTCTTCCTAGAGATTGTATAAGAAATCTGCTCTAATTATATTCAAGTCTCTCTATCTGAAACTTAATTGGATTAACGTTTCCCCTGTAGCTTGTAGAGGTTTTTATACTTTTACTCTTTTGACCTTACAGAATCAGGCTAACATGCTATCAACTTAAAATAGCATGGTACATATCTTTGAGCTTCCTAAATCTGTGGATCTGCAAGATATTGATTGAACATAATTATTAAGACTTTAAGAACCCTTAGTTGTTGATTAATGGGGATCAAAGTACTTGGGATTTAAAAATAAACCTGAAAATGTTGGTTGGTGAAGATTAATATAATTTAAGGACTTTTATATTATGATGGGGAATTGATTAAAATTAAATATATGAAAATTATTTACTATAAAATAATGATTGCTAGTACTTATATAATTAGAGAATGTTACTTACATTTTTAAAGTAGAGAATTCTTTAAATTGAACAAAGGAAAAAAGCCTCTACTTTGGGTAGAGCTATATGGTCAATTCACTAGACACTTGTATATAGGTATTTTACATATACCTTAATAATAGCCTTTCCCCACCCTGTATTCACATAATACATGGCATATTGTCATATACATAGTATAGTAGTAATTCCATAACTGGGGTGTGAGGGCTGCTGAAATCTTTTTGGGGATGTTTTCTATCACTGGTGTCCACCTCCCAGCTGACTCTCACCTGTGTCTCCAAGAAGCAGTAGCATGTGCAGCATCTTTGCATGGATAAGTCATTTTAGTTGGCTAAATCAGGTGGAGGTTAACCAACAGGCCTCAAAACATCAGTGTATTAAAGGGATATTTACCCCAAGCATGTGAAGACTTCCTCAGGCAGAATGGGTAGATGAAAACAATTTGTTTCAATGGCTATGGAAGTGACTGAAGCAGATGTTATGGAGTACTTAGAACCTGGTTCAAAATCGAAGATGCCAAGCTCATCCACTGGATCCTGCCAGTTGTCTTAACTTTGTCTTGCCATCATACCTTCAAGATTCTGGAAAAGGGAATGACGCTCACAACTTTGTGCAGCTCTGTCTCACTTAAATCCAATTTATGTATGAGTCAAGAATGTTGCTCATTCTATTTTAGCATTTTTACCTACCTCAAAGTCCTATGATGATGGGCAAGTAATGAGACATCTCCACTCCAAATATTCATACAGACTATTTGTACCTGATGTGTGGTAAAATCTTTTGGACTTCTGTTGGTCTGATCAGTCTTTGTTGTACACACTATACCTTGATCCTGAAAACGCTTTGTCATTTTGGTTCTTTTTCAGCATGAAGGACAAAAATCAACGATTCTATAACTGTTCATTTAATACATTAATTAAACAATACATTTCAGGATGAAACTAGGTTTTTTTTGCCGCTACTGATCCACAAAATCTATTTTCCCCTGACCTTGTCTAGACATTCTCAGCTCTATTTTTATCCATGCCATAATGTGTACTAGACAATGATCTCTTTTGTTCTCTGCCTATAGAATGCCAATGATTAAAGGCATTTCCCACCCTGCCCCTGAACCTTATAACCATCCATAATACTCTTTTCACTCTTTGAATTCAGATAGAATTAATTTTCTGTACTTAATTGTACATTATTTTCAATGTCCTGTGACATTTGTGCTATGTGCTAATATTGTGTTTTATTATTTGATTTTATCATTTAACTCATATTGGTCTTATAGTTTTTTGTGTATATCTCTCCTTTTTCACCAGATTATAAACTCCTTGGTTCCAGTGACCATGATTCAATTGTTTTTGACTGTACTGTAATGCCTAGCACAGTACTACATATACATACACAATAAACATTTACAAGAACAAAAAGCAAGATAAGAGATGGAATTACATTCAAGAATAAATCATTTTAGCAGAGACCAAAAACTCTCTTTAATTAAATACATTTAATGGTAGAAATCAAATGACAGTATTATTCAAAAAAACTGTGTGATATGAATATTTTGCCATGATTAATTCATTGCTGACCGTCAAGATAACCTGAATATGTTTTCTCTCTTGTTCCCAAGACCTAGTAGTCCACATGATTTATGTTTTAGGATTATATCAGGTTGTATAGGGTATATTCATACAACTTAGAGTAAAAGCAATACACCTTCGTGTTAGGACCCTACTGCCAACTGAGGCTTCTGGGTCTAAGGATTGTCAAGACATTGCATGTATTAGTTTGTGACACTGAGCTACAACATACCTGATGTTGTGAAATCACTGTTTTGGAACTCTGGGAGGATTAAATGGTAAACTTTACTTGGTTAGATAAGAAAAGTAATGTATGTCTGAAGACTCAGGATGCGCTGCTAAAAATTCATGGTCCTGTACAGGTGACATTTTACATCAAAAAAGAGTTGAAATACATGAGGATCAATCAAGTTTTATCACACAGTTGCCTATATACCCTGGAAACTCCAAATGGCAAAAAGAGTTTGAAAGCTGTAAAATGGTAAAATAATATTTTTCTTACTAATAAGATCCAATTTGTATTCATTGGAGAGGCTCTACTATATTAAGATCTGGCACAAAAAATACTGAAGAGATTGAATGTGTTTTGTTTATGGAGAGCAGGTGGCAGATAGCTAGTGGGAATTTTTTTCAGAAAGTTTAGGGATTAGGTTATTTTGGGACAAGAATATTACATTTTAATTAAAAAGCCAAAATATCTCCATGAGTACAACTTTGATACATCTTCATGGCATTGAAGTGGCCTGGGTTCTTGAAAGTTATTTCAATTGAATGTAAGCCCTGTTTGTTTCTACCAGGCTGGAAAAACTTTGGCTGTGGATGCAGTGACAGTGAGTGACTTAAGTAGAGGCCAGACTCAATTCTAGTAGTTTATACACTACACAATGAATTATTTGGCAAAGGCAGACTATGAAAAAAATACAAAATGGATCTCAACTTTTCTGTTTCTTCAGCGACAGTAATACTGTAGGAGAGAAGAGGATGGTAAGGACTACACTTCCTTTTTTTTTTTTTGTCTTTTTCCTCCCACTTAATAGTGTTTTATTTTTTTGAAATACATGCAAAGATGGTTTTATAAGATTTTAAATTACAAATTTTTATCTCCTTCCCTTCCCATCCCCAAGACAGCAAGCAGTCTCATATAGGTCATACATGTAAAATCATGTTACAGTATTTCCACATTAGACTGTGAAAGAAGAATCAGAACAAAAGGGGGAAAAACACAAGAAAGAAAAAAATAACAACAAAAGAGAAAATAGTATGCTTCAATTTGCATTCAGATTCACAGATTTTTTTCTGAATGTGAATAGTTTTTTCCATCATGAGTCTTTTGAAATTTTTAGATCCTTGCATGGCTGAGAATAACTAAGTCTATTAAAGCTGGTCATCACACAGTGTTGTTAATGTGTACATTGTTCTACTGGTTCTGCTCAGTTCACTCAGCATTAGTTCACATAAGTCTTTCCAGGTTTTTACTGAAATCCTCTTGCTTATTATTTACTATGGAACAATAGTATTCCATTACATTCATATTACATTCATATACAACAACCTGTTTAGCCATTCCCCTATTGATGGGCATCCTCTCAATTTCCAATTCTTTGCCATTACAAAAAGAGATACTATAAATATTTTTGTACTTGTGGGTCCTTTTCCCTTTTTTATGATAGAGATATAGACCTAGTAGTGGTATTGCTGTATCCAAGGGTATGCACAGTTTTATAGTCCTCTGGGCATACTTCCAAATTGTTCTTCAGAATGTTTGCATCCCTTCAAAACACTGACGATGCATTAGTGTTCCAGTTTTCCCACATCATCTTCAACATTTATCATTTTACTGTTCTGTCATGATTGCAGATCTGATAGGTATGATGCAGTACCTCAAAGTTGTTTTAATTTGCATTTTTCTAAGAAATAATGATTTAGGGCATTTTTTAATATGACTATAGATAACTAATTTATTCATCTAAAAACTGCCAACACCTGATCTTTCTGGGAATGCTTCTATTTTATCCTCATTACATATAATACTTGCAGATGGTTTTAGATAGATGCTATTTATCATTTTAAGGAAGACTCCATATAGGAATGGGTGCTGTGTTTTGTCAAAACCTTTTTCTTCATCTATTGAAATCGTATGCTTTCTTTTAAAGATCTTCTATAAAGATTAATTTAGCCTTTTTTATTGTACATGTGAATCCTTATCCAAAACCCAGTAATCTCATGTTGTACTGGAGGAACTGACCTATTTCAATATTTACGTACTTGCTATAAATGAAAACAGATAATATAAGAAGTTCACAATTAAGTAGAAGCATCTTTCACAGACTCTCTTTGGAGAAGTATGTGAAGGAGTTGTCAGAACTGATTTCATCACGCAACTAGAGTGAACAAGATACGATTTTGTGAGATGTGCTGCCATTTGACTTTGGTGTATTCATGATGGGTATAAGCAAAAAAGACCATTGTGTAGGTACTGGAAGCTTATGCACTAAGATCTGTTGCAGAGAATGAGGAGTTAGAATAAATCTATGAAGGACTCAAAAAGATCCTCAAAGCCAAGTCCACAAATATTTGACTCAATGCTTTCAATTTAATTCATAATTGAGAAATAAAACAGAACAAAGGTGTGTAGACTACCTCAGAGTATTGTGATTCTATAGAATAGATGTATTCTTCCAAAAGAGATTTTGAAGGTACTGGCAATGGTAGATATCAAATAATTTGACATTTTAAAAAATGAGTACATCTTAACAGAAAGGAAAAAAAAAGAAACAATCTGGGAGTCATTTCTTTATTGCCTATTTAAAAAAAATATCAAGATCAACATCAAATTAAAAGAGGCAGATAAGAGCACATGACATTCAATTAAAACAGTTCCAATCTGACTTAAACTAAGCAACTGATATCAAAAAATGGTTGGCGGGAATGAAGCAAGAGAAAGACATGGACTATCACCATTTCTTATGAAAATTTAACTGATAAAAAACAATTGACACAATGAGGAAGCTAAATGAGATCAGGAATTATTTCAGTCAGTAACATTTAATTTCTCTATACAGTAGAGGGACAGGGAAAGTTACGCCAACATAAATTTGGCATATGAAGAGCTATATAAAATCTTAGGGTCAAAAATGATGAGTGGTATCAATTTAAAAAAAAAAACAGCTAAAAGGGGTGGAAAGAAAAACTGCAAAAATTTTGGTGTGAAGCCTCTTTAGAGCAAGGTCATCCCAAGAAATTTAAAGGTAAAATTCAAGGGATTAAAATAAACAAATATTTAAAAAACCATAGAAAGCTATTTTCAAAGTCTATTCCACATTGGAATTCTAACAAGTCCATCGCTACTGTGAAACATTAGGAAGTAGGGAGACCAACCTGACTAGACTAAGCATGCACAGAAGAAATCCATGCCTGTAGAGGACAAAATTTTGAAAACACTGGGGGATCAAGTCTCAAGATTTTTGAGAAAATGACAGAACAGCTAAGAAAATGATGGACTGTATATACACACAAGTGTGCGTGTGTATGCAATTTTCCTCATCTCTGTAAAAAATCTTCATGAAATGATATTGATCTATATACATATCACTGTCAACCTTGATGAAAACATGAGGCTAGTGGAGGCTTTAGTCATCAATTTTAAATAACATACCTCATCTTTGCAGTCACACAATTGACTAAAAAATATAGATGAATTAAGATCCCAATGGTAATCTAGAGAAAAAGAAGTAGCACTTTATGTGATAAAGCAAAATGTAGAGGGAAGATTCTCCCCCATGAAGGAAGTCTCCCTGTCTCTCTGTCTGTCTGTCTCTCTGTCTGTCTCTCTCACATACAGTTTCAATGTCAGATAAATTGATAACTTTGATCATTTGAATGTCAACATAGCCAATAGTGATCTATGTCACTAAACATTTATTGACTATTGTCTACTATATGCCAATCTCTGTGCTAAATGTTAAGGATACAAAATATAAATATATATGACTTTCCCTGTCCTCAGTCTAATAAGGGGAAAAAAAGAAATATATAAAGGTAATATGACAAGCAGAATAAAGGGGATAGAATGGAGGGGGAGAAGATACCTAGTGACACCACAGTGTATTGATGAAATGTGAATACTAATGTTGACTCAGCATCAAGGTGATCTTAAAACAAGAAGAGTTATACTGACCAAAGGTGATAGATGTCTAGCACAGAGTCTAAATGCAAATTTGATTCCATCTAAACACTTTTTGTGGGTTTCATTGCATCAAATCTCAGAATGCTGCAGTATCTCCAAAATGAGATCCATACCCACTCAAATGAATTTGTCTGAACAACCTATAAAAGAAAAAAACCATCGACAAATAATATATTTCATCCAGTTTTTGACATGTAGTCCATTGACTGCATTTATCAGTAAATAATGCAAATGGATAATGCATTGGGTATAGAGCTGACTAGAAGAGACAGAATGGGTTGGATACTTTTAGGTAATCAATAGCAGTTCCCTGAAACAAAAACCTATCTTTGAAATAGTGATATTCTTTTAGTAATGCTAGATAATACTGAATCATGAAACACTTTTATCTCTGAAGGATCAAAGGTGCAGGTGATACAAAAGGAAATGGACATCATAACTATTCAGCAGTATATTACCAGTGAAGAATTGTATGTAAGAGTCACATCAAAATTGTCTTTCAGGAGTTAAATGAGCAGGGAACAGGTAATGTTAATATTGATGAAACCAAGTATCCACTAATATATCCAAAAGAACTAGCTTCCTAATTCTCCCTTCTTTTTTCCTCAGTTTCTCCTGAATAGTAGTATAACAAAAATAACTGATATTTACATAGTTTTACATAAATTGAGAAGTACTTAGGCATTAAGGTTAGAGCTCCAATGCCAAATCTGGAAAGACCTGAGTTCAAGTACCACCTTTGACCCATAATGACTTTGTGACGCTGGGGAAGTCACTTGCCCCTTCAGTGTTCAATGTAATTACCTATGATTATAAATTTCAGAAAGGGTGCCAACCAACATTAGTAATGGTAGCTTTCTCATCTAAGAGTTCCCTATATCAATGAAATCATAGCTCTAGTTCCCACCCTTACGCCTATCTCTTTACACACATTTTTCCAATTAATTAAAATACTATCCCTGTGAGATAATTCCTGCAGGTACTTTACATATAAGGAAACTGAGTTTCAGAGAGGTTAAATGGTTTACCTGTGGCCAAACAGCTCGTAAGTATCACTGACAGAATTTAAACCCAGGGACCTATGAACTCTAAATCTGGCACTCTTTCCCTTAGGACACTCTGCTGCGGTAAATTTAAGTTGGAGTGGAAAAATTTCTTATAGAGGGAGAAAAGTTCTGCTAAATGTATGTGATTATTGAAACTGGAAATTTAAATTAAAATTAGATTTTCTTCTTAAATAGCATTTAAAAAAACTGATTTATTAACCACATAAATGAAGTTGGACAAAAACATAGAGCCAATTATCTTTATTTTTATCAAAATGTGTGCCATTATGTAATTCTTTGGTTGAAGTCAAAATACATGTAGTTTGAATTGTGAGAGTTTAATTTGTAGATATTTCTGCATATTTGGTCTGAAGAATAGAAAAATAATTGGTATAATCATTTGTCTATTAGTGTTTATTATAAATTCCATTTGTAATAAAATCAGATTGAAAACTCTTTTTTTTATACTGCTATTGAACTTGTGCTTAGCTTTAAAACTGATATTTTAAATCAGTAATTAGGCCCTAAGGCAAATTCTTTGCAAGACCCAATTTCTTTTTCAAAGATCAAATAAACATAAATAAAACCTGAAGATAGTTCCCTGCTGACTTGGTTTCTGGTAATCAGGAAGTAACAGGAGACCTGCATGGGTTATTGTGTACTCCTCAGCATGAGGCACTGAATGCGATGAAAAAGAGAATCCTTTCTGACCTGTTTAAAATACATATGTAACAATTCCTACTTGTCTGCTTTATGCTGCTCAGAGATGGTATAACTTTGTAGAGTGATAGGACTGAATACAATCTAGAGATGCAAATAGAGAAACTATTGAGAACAGCCTATATGAGAACATCATAATAATGGGGGAGAATGGGTACCCTAAATCTCAAAGATATTGCTATGTCTCATCTCATTCAAATGAATGGTATATTCCTGCTCTTTATAGTCTCACTCTTCCTCCCCATACCTCAGTATAAGTAACAAAAAGTAAAGGGTATTAGGTTATACATTGCATTACTTATAGCCCTTTACTTCTTTCTTTCTAATGCTAATGTTCATAGTTTTGTTTTTTTTTTTTTACCTAGGGAAGATTCTATATAAGAGCAAACACTAACTTCATTATACCTCCTAGTGATAAAAATAATCATAATCATGAACAGCCATCCCTTAAAGCACTTTAAGGTTTGTAAAGTGCTCAGCTAAACAAATACCTCATTTGTTCCATAAGAGTTGCCATTGTTATTCCCATTTTACAGATAAGGAAATGAAGACAAAGATGAACTGACTTGCCTAGGGTCGCACAGCTAAGGAAGTGAGGCTGAATTTAAGCTCAGCTCTCACTGACTGCAGGTCCAGTCCTCTATTCACTGTGCCTCCCAGATGCTTCCGTGATGACAAAGGTGGAAATGTTAATGCCTGTTTACACCTTTAACATGTTTGAGGAAATTGTGGAACTTGAGAAAAGTTAAAGTAAAGCAACATACTGACTAATTATTGCTTTCCTTGAGTGTAGGACCCTGATGCCATCATAGATGAAATTTTTGCCTCAAAATAGTACTTCTTTTTGTTGCCTGGAATTCTTAAATGATTTACTGCATAATTAGGAGGTTTAAAGGGAAAACATTCCTGAAAAAAGTGAAATCTGAGAGGTCTTGTGTAGAAAGTACACTGGAAAAACTCTAGGTTCAAGGTCTCTCTCATTTAGGAGCTCTGTGGCCTTGGCAAGTCACTCAAACTGTCATCAAAGTCTTTTTAAGGTGTTAGTGAGAAACACTGACCTTGAAGTCTCAGGCCTGAGTTCAAATGCTTATATTTATTGCCTGTGTGAATATGAATAATGTCTCTGGGCCTCAGTTTCTTCATCTATAAAATGAGGAGTCAAAATAGGTGACTTCTAAAGTGACGTTCTAGCTATAGACCTATTGGCAGAGTTCAAGCAGAGACCTTCAACCCTGACCCCAAAAGAATTTGGGTCCCATTTGTTTATGGTCCCTGGAAACCCTTCTTTGAACTTTCCCTTGAACTCTCTTTGAATTTTCCCACAGTCAAATCTTTGACTTTCCCAGAGGCATCAGCCTCCCAACCTCCCAATTACACCTAACCCAGCCCTTCATTGTCTGTTACCTCTGGATCTCCCCCTTCCACTTCCCACCCTTGATCCTATCTAGACCATATTCTCCCCTGTGTTAGCAATAACTGTGGTATCAATAATTCCACCTGACCATGAGTGAATTTAGAAAAAAAAAAAAGATTTTTATTTCACATCATTTTCTGATGGCCAACTTGGCCTCTAACCACTTGTGGAAAAGGGTCACTTAGTAGGTGTAAGCACACTCTCAAGACAATTACAAACTCATATCCATCCTGATTCGAATTTCCCCCATGTTCTCTATTGGCTAGGTGCAGCCTCCTTAATCTCCCACTTCGTGTTCTCCTCCCTGATATGTTCCCCCTAAAACAGCTCACTAAACATGCATGCAAGCTTCTGACCTTTTACCTGATCTGAGTTCAGTTGCTGCTAGGTCACAGCTCTGATTAGAATCAGTCACCTCTGAAGGACAATCTGTTATTACTCAAGGTTAGGAGCAGTTTTAATCCTGTGAAAACAGAATGCCTTCTTTTGTTTCCCACTCTTGGCCATGTTGTCCAGGTCCCAGGTTCCTGTTACCTCTCTCTGTTACCTCCCAGTCACCCCAACCTACTAGCCACTCCCCATTCAGTTCTTTTTCCTATAAAAAGAATTAATCTGGTCTACCAAAGTCCAGATTTTTAGAATCAAGCCCACCCAAATAAATCTTGTCTTTGAGTGAAAGAAGGTTTAGGTTGAATTCATTTGGGCAGGAACACTGTCACTATTTCAGGATTCTAGCACCCCTAAACCTCAATACTATACCCTCTTATTCTATAAAATGAGGGTAATAATTCTTGTACTCCTTGTCCCATATGATTCTTGTAAGAAAAGTACTTTGAAAATTGTAAAGCGTTATGTAAATGTGAGCCACTAAATATCTATATTCCTTTAAGGCTAGGTTTTCTAAAACATGGTCTATAGATGCCTTTTGCAGTTATATCATAATAAATTTTTACGCACTCTCTGAACTAGAATTCAGTCTTCATTTTTTTTTTAATGAAAATAACCACTCAGGTAGGAAAAAATTACATAGTGACCATTACAACAATATGTACAATATCTTGCTCTTGTAGACCTTGCCTCTGCTGAGAGCAGAGAGATGTTTTGTTATCTTTTCCTGGACCATTATTGGTTTTTCATTTGCTCACGGTACAACTTCCTTTTAGTGATCTTTTCATTTTCATTTTTGGAGTCACTGTGTATGCTTTTTCAAAAAGGCCAGAATGGGCTTGGTGCTATTCTGGGAAAATATAGAAAATGGTGTCTAAAGTCTATGAAGATAAATTTTATGATTATTCATAATTTGAAGAAAATACTGTTTGAATGGATTTTTTATTTATAATGTGTATCATTTTATTTTGGTGGACCTTGCATGAGGAAAAAAAAAACCTCAATGGTCATAGAGAGAAAAGAAAAAAAAAAGAGGACTGAGTCTTAAGAGAAACCAGGTAGTCTCCACAAAATTGTAGTAAATAAGACAAGATGAAACAAGACAGGCGAAATTACTAAGTCAGAAAGGTTGACCAAGGTCTAATACTTGAAGGGCAAAAAAGTGATCCACTTAATATTAAACAAATGAAATAACAGGAGGAGCACACGCAGGTGACAGCACCTGAGACACCAGAAGGAGGGCATGGAAGATGGCCAATTCCTTCATTGATTACTATTCTGCTTGATCTGATGGTTTGAAATATCATACCATTGCCCACTCAACTCAGCATTATTATTACTTGGAAACACAGAATTCAAAGAATGAGGTTGTTAAGGATTAAGGCACAGTGATAACATTTATAGAAAGAGATATATAATGTCAACCTATATTATGCCCAGATCAAGAAAACCTTAATTGCTGTTGACTTTCATGTGTATTGAATGTTTGTTTTTGTTTGGTTTTTAAAGAAAGAATTAAAGCATAACTTAGCTATAGAAGGAAGCATTTGTTCCTTATGTTGTCATTTTTGCGAGGAAAATACCAAATTTATCTTAGCAGTTAATACATGAAGCTCAGTTTATTAACATCATTTGGAACATAGGAGGAATATATATTCATTTTGAAAGGATATTTTGGCATTTTTTTATATATCTTTCACAGAAGCATCAGTTCTGGGAAGGAATGTTTTACATGCTATCAGTTCATGTTATTAAGCTTTTTTTTTCTTGGGAGTGCTCCAGAGAAAAGTTTCTTGCTTATTTTCATTTCAAAGAAAGTGAGGCTGATGTCACTGAGGTCAGAACATCTCATTTCTTACCTGACTTTGGACTTTCTTTGACTTTTCCACTTTCTCCCCTACACTTCTCCCCAAGCAGCTCCCTTCTGCCCTTTACCTCCTCGCAGCTTTTCAGCTTAATTTTATGTGTCACCCCAACCTATTTAAATGTAAGCTCCCTGATGCCTTGTTGTTATTGATCAGTTGTTTTGCTCATGGCCAGCTCTAGTGGTCTGCCATTTCCTTCTTGGGCTCATTTTACAGATGAGATAAACAAGGCAAAGTACTTTATGGTTTTCAAGTTTTCATTTTGATGATTCTTTCCAATAGCTTGGATTTTAGATATAAACTCTGATACTTACTGATTACATCTGTGGGTAAGTAACTTAACTTTACTGAGTTTCAGGTACATTATCTGTAAACTGGGAAGTGTTTTCATTGATTATGCCTACAAAGTTTGCAGAAATTTTTACTGATGAAGAAACCTAGGCCCATAGAGGTTAAATAATTTGCTTAAGGCCACACAAGACTAACCCCTAGCTGAGTGCTCTGTCCCTTCTATTTCAACAAAGCTGATATATGTATAGATATTCTCCAAAAAAATAAATCATAACTATTCCATAAATAATGATGGTCAAAGTCAAATTGTTTTCCTTTGATGAAAAATAGAGCAGTTTGCCAAGATAAATTTATGCTAACACAATTGAAATGTAAAAGCAGGACTTATTTTGCTTTCTTTTGTGCCTGCTGTGCTAAGCGCCCTGACACATAGTAAGAAATTGAGACATTATAGATTGAGTGACCTCTTTTTTTCACCATACATGACCCACATACTTTTGTTTATGAGTTTAGGATTGTTAAAGTTATTGTAATCTACTGTCCTCCTTTTCAAGTAGAAATGTCACAAAACCAAGCCTTAAGTTTCTTATGCATTCTACCTATGTCACTGCCCAATTTCTTATGCATTGGGCCAGTACAGACATGACATATATAAACTATGTTCTTGACCTCTTATCTAAGAGAATAAAATCTATTTTCACTTGAAACATTGCCAAAGATTCTAGAAAACTAGTCGTATTAGTTTCTTTGGCTAATCTGTGCAGTTGCTTGCTTCACTTACATACCGATTTTCTCTCCTGATTTACTGTTTCAGGAAATTTCATTTGGGGATCTGAGTTTTATAACTTTTGGGACAACACAGAATTGGCTGGCCACTAGGTTATTGGGAATAAGCTTTTGAACAGGCTACCAAAAGCATCATACTGGACCTTAGAAATCATTTTGCTTAACTAGAATAGCTACAGAAGGATTGCCCAAGGGTACATAGCTGGTTAGCAACAGATCCAGGATGAGAACCCATGTCTCCTGAGGCTAGGGCTGATGTACAAGAGAAGCTGAAAAGATTGCCATATTTAAATTGGGAACAAAACCTGTACTTCCTCAGTTTTCCATCCTATCCTGTCCTTCTTTTCCTGGGTCTGTCTACATAAAGAAAACTTAAAATCACCTCTGAGATGTGATTATGTTCTTATCACTTTAGATATGGCTTAACAGCAGATATCCAGTCTGTTAAGGTTCACTGAAGAAATAGGCTCTTTGTAGATGGAGCCAGGAAAAAGGAAAACAAATCCAAAGATGACAAAGTGATAATTGGTAGATCTAAGTGTGTTTGAGAAAAAAGACATTCTATCTGGATGGAAGCCCATCTGGAAAGCTCAAGGTTTTGATAGGTGGGACATGCCCCATCAAGGTGTTTTTTATTCCAAATTCAAATTATTTTATCCAGGTCTCATTTGTTGGCTGAAATATTGTTCAACATCTTGACCTCAACTGATTTATATTGAGAAGATCCAAGACAAAGATCTTTAATGAAAAAAAGACAAACACACAGACACACACATACCTTCACACCCTCCTTTGCTCCCATGCTGACAAATCACAGATATGTTCCACCAAGTCTGGAAATAGCCAAAGCTTATAGAATTTTCCCTGTAAGTTATTTGAAAACAAAATTTCTAATATTGGATTTGATCATTACAGTCATAAACTAGAGTAATTAAAACTACAAATTTTATCTAGAGATGTGGGTGTCTATTTGGATATTTACAATTTCTCTAAATAGGTCTAGTATTGTAAATTAGTTTTCGGGGTTTGCAGAGCTTATTCAGTTGGGTGAGATATTGAGTTGTTAAGAATAATTAAGTAAATAAATTAACACCAGGATGGAAGAGTATATGTGTGTTCTTCACCAAAAATATAGCTCTTAATAAAAAGAAAATTAACCTCTATTTTCCAAATAAACTGAGGACTCTCAAATTAAAATATATTCTTGTGGTCATACTACTCTTGAAAAATAAAGAAGTTTCTTATACGGGCTCATTAATATTGGAGTAAAAGTCCTCTCTGTTTGAGTTGTATAAATCTGCTTGATCTACGAGGAAATGTGATGGTAAACAAATTCTTAAGGACTAAGAATTAAAGCAGGAAAAATACAAGAAGGAGGAAAGCTTTAAATGGTCAAATTAAAAAAGGTATAGGTATTTGTAACTAAATAGTTATAATGGAGGGAATTAGAAAATCTAATAGTGTATTGGAACATTTCATAGGAAATCATCAAAGGAGTATCATATGATTGAACCATGTAGTTTAATGTAGGAAATAGATGAAATATTTGCCAGTAACTTAAACTGAACTAGAATTAAAACATTTTATTGTTTAAAAATTTCTAATATTTTTGTCACTTAAAAAAAGTCTCCATTCCAAGATACAACTAATAAACAGACTGAGATCAAAAGTGATACAACCTTGTTCATGTGGCAATTCTTTCCAGCCATAATGGGGCTTGAGACAGAGATCTCATGAAAGAGTCTATTTTTATGGCATTTCTCACCTCAGCAATTTCTAATTAGTCTCTGAATTTCAATTGTTTAGTTGAAATTGAAGGAAACAATCTGAACTTTGAGACTAGGACTTAAATGTAAAAATCTTTGCACAGAAGTCTTCCTGCCAGTCTTTGCCAATGCCTTATTAATTGCCACTTAACTCCTATTAGAATGTCTTCCCCTACAATTCATGTCCATCATCATCTTGTAGGTCATCTGACCTGACTAAACTTCCTGATTTGAACACAGAATTGCTTTATGTTTGTATTGTTTGCTTCCTCTCCTCCCCTCCTTCCCTTCTCTCTTCTTCCTCTCTTCCCAACTTTATATTTCATGGTGAGGGGCAATCTGGTAGCTAGAATAGAAAGGCTTCTTTTGGGGTCAGGGAGATCTAAGTTCAAATATCTCTGTTGCTCTTGAATATGTGATCCTTGGCTATTCTCCAAACCTGTAAGTACTTTAGATAACTGTTTAAAATTATAATTGTGTCACAATTGCAACTGTGAAATTATAAGGGAGTTACTTCCATAGGAATTCCCAATACCAGGCATATCATAGATTATATATCTATACACGTGCATGTGTGTATACATATGTATATATGTAATATACACATTTATCCACACACAACATATGTGAATATATCTATATATTTCTCTCTTTCTACCTATTGATATAAATATAGAGAACAAACATAGAATAGTAGGTAGCTAGCTAGTTTTAGAGTCAGGAAAACCCTAGTTCAAGACCATTCTCTGAAACACTAGTTGTATGACCATGGGTAACTACTATTGGCAACTTTGGCAATTCTATGCTGCTAAATAGTAACTGTATGCATTGGTAGGACAGGTTTCCTCACTATGAGTTCTCTATACAAATTAAATAACAGGTCTGTGTCAAAATAAATAGATGAATGAATAAATGAATGAATGAATGAATGAATGAATGCAATTC